>NC_080183.1:11133705-11493705 GCF_950295315.1 Erinaceus europaeus | reverse complement strand
GCCATTGCTTCAGAAAGGAGTGATGTAACATTCAAAATATGCCTTTATTCCTGCAGGGTAATACATGGTAGTACATAACTCTTTTTCCTCCCCTCTTAAAATTCCTGTAATGACTCACACAAGGAGAGTAGAGTATTAGAAGAAAATCAACTTTCACCTCTTGAACAGAGAGGACTGAACACTTTTGACCATTAGAACAGTAAGCATTTAGATATGTACATATTTCTTTTGCCTTTATTTATTGTTATTGGATAGAGACAGAAATTGAGAGAGAAAGGGAAGGGAAGAGGGAGAGAGAGAGAGAGATAAAGATAGATATTGACCTGAAGCCCTGCTTCACTGCTCTTAAAGCTTTCATCCTACAAGTGGAAACTCTGGGCTTGAACCTGTAATGCGTCTGCTCAAGCAGGTGCACCACTACCCAGCCCCTGTAACATGTTTTTAAAACATACATTTCACTTCTTGTTTTTATTAGTTTAATTTATTATTTTAATGAAAGTGATATGCAGAGAGGAAGACCAGATCACTGCTTAGTTCTGGCTTATGGAGGTGCTGGGGATTGATCCTGGGACCTCAGAGCTTGGGCACGAGAATCTTTTACATAACCATTATGCTATCAGCCCTACTTCCTATTTATTTGTTTTTAATGCAAGATATATATATATATATATATATATATATATATATATATATATATATATATATATATATATATATATATGGAGAGAGAGAGAGAGAGTTGGGGGAGACCAGAACACTTCTTCTTCTTCTAGCGTTTGCCCTTCTTCCGTAGCCAGTCAACAGCGTCAGGTTGAGCCTGATGTAAAGTTTCGAGACCTCCTTTGAATCTGGAGAGGTGGCAGTCGTTGACTATGTGGGTCATAGTCTGTCTGGAGCCGCAGGGGCAGTTTGGGTCGTCTCTGGCTCCCCAGCGATGGAACATAGCGGCGCACCGGCCATGGTCTGTTCGATAGCGATTGAGGCTGGTCAGCTACAGCACACATCCATAGTTCATTAGGATGGCTGAGTGGTCCAAGGTGCCAGGCTTGTTTTTGCTTTCTGACAATGATATGGTAACCCAGTGTGGATTAAAAAAAAAAAAAAAGACACGTCATTATAAAATCGGTCATTAGATTGATAAATTCTATAAAACTATAGTTGTTTCTGCACTTACAGGAAATCACCTTGGATATACAGATGATACTGTTAGACTCAGGCAGTAATGGCAACAAGGAGTACTGAGTGAGCACTTCAAAAGGTTCAGAGGGCTGGTGTCTGAGGAACAATTGGCTTGATTTTTTGTCTTGACTGTGCATTGGGAGAGAATGTCTGTTGGGTTCTTGACAAGTGGGTGTGACTTTTTTTCATTGACTTTGTTTTAGAGATCCCATCTACCTTTTTTTTTAAATCTTTATTTATTTATTCCCTTTTGTTGCCCTTGTTGTTTTATTGTTGTTGTTATTGGTGTCGTTGTTGTTGGATAGGACAGAGAGAAATGGAGAGAGGAGGGGAAGACAGAGAGGGGGAGAGAAAGACAGACACCTGCAGACCTGCTTCACCATTTGTGAAGCGACTCCCCTGCAGGTGGGGAGCCGGGGGCTCGAACCGGGATTCTTATGCTGGTCCTTGCGCTTCGCGCCACGTGCGCTTGACCCGCTGCGCTACCGCCCGACTCCCTCTCCATCTACCTTTTGACAAGCTCCATCCTACATCACAAATGCTGTTTTCCACCCCCTTAAATTGTGTGTCTTGGTGATGCTCTACTCTTATCACAAAGTTCTCTTTGTAAAAATGGAATCCTTGTTGAATTTAGTCCTAGGGGCCAAGCAAATTCTTTGAAAAGCATTCCCTCTGCACGTGGGGTCTGGGGGCTCGAACCTGGGCCCTTGCACACTGTGACATGTGCACTCAACCAGGTGCGCCACCACCCAGCCCCTCTTAAGTTTGGATTCTGAATATGAGTTGTTATGAGTAATGACTAAGATTTGTAAAGAGAAGACAGGAAGCCTGAAGATAGCTCACCCAGTGGCCTGCTCACTTTGCTGTGAAAGCCATTCCGAGCGGGTATGGTGGTATTTCTTCTCTCTGTCTCCCTCTCTCCCTGTCCTTTTCTCCCTTAAATTTAAGGAAAGGCAAATGTCAGTTGGGAGCAGTTAGAACTGTGCAATTATGACAACCTCATACACCAAGAGAAAAGAAAAAAGAAAAGAAAAAAAGAAAGGAGTGGAAAAGATAGACAAGTTAATGCTATCCATGCATAGTCTCAGTATAAAAACAAAAGCAGTTGTATTGGAATTGGAAACAAACAAAAAAAAAGTGCAAAGCAAACACAACAAAAGGTACTTTCCAGAACCATTTACATGTAGTGCTAGGAAGTTGACTGCAGAAACAGATGAACTGAGACCCTTTTCCAGAAATAAAGCAGGGGGACATGACCCAGGTTCAAGCACCATACTGGCACAGGGCCCATGCTATGATGTCTTTCCCTCTGGGTGTCTGTGTGTGTGTGTTTGTGTGTGTGTCTTTCTCTATATGGAATAAAGTCTGCTTGAACAGTGAACCCCAGCAGTGACAAAAAAAAAAAAAAGCAAACAAGAAAGAGAGAAAGCAGATAGTCGACTTCTAAGGAAAGTGTCTCTAGCTTTCTAAGGACGTTCTAAGCATAGACTCAAGAATAGTGGAAAATGGAGGAAGGATCAAGGACAGACAGTGCTTTCATGCTTGAGGCTCTGAGTCAGGCCTCAGTAGTTCTGAGCAATGCTCTGGCCCCTTTGTCTTTGCCTTACAACAAAAATAATGAAATCTCAGTGTAGTCTATTTTGCTCTTGAAATATGCATGTCATATGTTCGTAAGTTGGTGTGTGACACTGAGCTCTGTTGAAGGAAAATTAAAGATCTGTTCATTTATCCCTGGAGTTACAGACATGTTTTTGTTGTTGTTGTTGTTGTTGTCATTTTAAAAATTTTATTTATTTATTTATTTTCCCTTTTGTCTTTTTATTCTTGCTGTAGTTGTTGTTATTGATGGCGTCACTGTTGGGTAGGACAGAGAGAAATGGAGAGAGGAGGGGAAGACAGAGAGGGGGAGAGAAAGACAGACACCTGCAGACCTGCTTCACCGCCTGTGAAGTGACTCCCCAGCAGGTGGGGAGCCAGGGGCTGGAACTGGGATCCTCACGCTGGTCCCTGTGCTTTGTGCCACCTGCAGTTAACCCCATGCGCTACCGCCTGACTCCCTGTTGTCATTTTTAAGGAAGTGAGAGCCTTCATTATACAATAAGTCTCAGGTCTTTGTTTCAAAAATAAACTAAAGATTAAGGGAGAAAAACTAGAGAAACTGGGCAGGTGGGGATGGTGGAGTCATGGGGATGAATAGGCTGGTTTAAAATGAACCATAAACGGGGGAGGGGGGGGCAGGCAGTAGCGCACTGGGTTAAGAGCACATGGCACGAAGTGCAAGGACTGGCCTAAGGATCCCGGTTCAAGCCCCCCGCAAGAGGGTCGCCTCAGAAGTGGTAAAGCAGGTCTGCAGCTGTCTGTCTTTCTCTCCTCCTCTGTCTTCCTTTCCTCTCTCCATTTCTCTCAGTCCTATCCAATAACAAGATCAATAACAACAACAACAATAATAACCACAACAAATTTAAACACCAAGTGCCACAAAAGGGGGAAAAATGGCCTCCAGGAGCAGTGGATTCGTACTGAGCCCCAGCAATAACCCTGGAGGCAAAAAAAAAAAAGCTTTAAAGTCAAAGCCCAATGTTCCAGGATAAATGTCAATATGCATTATTAAATAGAAGAAAGGTAAAATATAGACTGTCAGAAGCATTTTTCTTTCAGAGACACAGGAAAAATTGAAATGCACTTTCATAGGAGAAGTCTCTTTACAGTGTTTCCTCAGTCATTTTCTGTTTGAAACTTTTTTTTTTTTTTGCCTCCAGGGTTATTGCCGGGGCTCGGTGCCTGCACCACGAATCCACAGCTCCTGGAGACCATGTTTCCCCCTTTTTTTGCCCTTGTTGTTTCATCATTGTTGTGGCAATTATTATTGTTGCTGTCGTTGGATAAGACAGAGAGAAATAGAGGAGGGGAAGACAGAGAGGGGGAGAGAAAGATAGACACCTGCAGACCTGCTTCACTATCTGTGAAGGGACCCACCTGCAGGTGGGGAGCCGGGGGCTCGAACCAGGGTCCTTAAGCTGGTCTTTGCACTTTGCACTTTGCACCACCTGCGCTACCGCCCGACTCCCTTGTTTGAAGCTTTAATTACAGTGCTCCTTGCTACCTGATTCATTCGGTTTAAAATCACATTACAGAAGGGAGTCGGGCGGTGGCGCAGTGGGTTAAGCGCACGTGGTGCAAAGCGCAGGGACCGGCATAAGGATCCCGGTTCGAGGCCCCGGCTCCCCACCTTCAGGGGAGTCGCTTCACAGGCGGTGAAGCAGGTCTGCAGGTGTCTGTCTTTCTCTCCTCCTCTCTGTCTTCCCCTCCTCTCTCCATTTCTCTCTGTCCTATCCGACAACAAAAAGCAACGTCAACAACGGCAATAATAACCGCAACGAGGCTGAAACAACTAGGGCAACAAAAAGGGGGAAAAATGGCCTCCAGGAGCGGTGGATTCATGGTGCAGGCACCGAGCCCAGCAATAACTCTGGAGGAGGAAAAAAAAAAAAAAATCACATTACAGAAAAGAGAGGCTGTTGCACCGCACCCGCAGTCAGTTCCTCCACCCGTGTGGAAGGATTCATTCAGCAGGGGCTTCCCACTACATGATTCTTTTCCAGATCCACAACTTGCTTTTCGATTGCCTTTGTATCAGGCCCACCAAACATTATTTATTAGAATGGTGGCCGTGATCCCCTGTTGCCAGAGGAGAAACTAACCGTAGGGAAACAATGTATTCTGAAATCAGGGGACCGGCAATTTGGAGAGCCTTTTCTTGAGCTGGGAATGTGGGTGGTTAGTGACTTCTGAAGTGCTGAGTTTTCTTTTCTTTTTTAAAAAACGTAATTGTTTTTATTTGGGGGGTGGTAGCACAGTGGGTTAAAAGCACATGGTATAAAGTGCAAGGACTGGCTTAAGGATTCCGGTTTGAGCCCTGCTCCCACCTGCAGGTGGTAAAGCAGGTCTGCAGGCGTCTTTCTTTCTCCCTCTCTGTCTTCCTCTCCTCTCTCCATTTCTCTCTGTCCTATCCAACAACAAACGACATCAACAGCAACAATAATAACCACAACAATCCTACAATAACAAGGGCAACAAAAGGGGGAAAAATGGCCTCCAGGAGCAGTGGATTCATGGTGCAGGCACTGAGCCCAGCAATAACCCTGGAGGCAAAAAAAAAAAAAAAAAAAAAAGCAAGTCTATTGGGAGCAGTGGAGTTGTGCAGATGTAAAGCCCCAGAGGCAAAATAAAATAAAATGAAATTATACGGAGGGGCTGGGTGGTGCACCTGGTTGAGCGCACATGTTACAATGTGCAAGGACCCAGGTTCAAGGCCCAGATCTTCACTTGTAGGGGGAAAGCTTTGCAAGTGGTGAAGCAATGTTGCAGGTCTCTCTCTCTAGCGCCCCCTTCCCTCTTGATTTCTGGCTGTCTCTGTCCAATACATAAACAAAGATAATAAAAAAAAAAAAATAAAAGTATATGGGCAGAAAAGTATTCATGGATGTCCACATATGCACACAAACTATAACTGTCATGCTGATGAATGTACTGTTTAGCTCATTACAGACTTTGTGAGCAGGAGCACAGCATTGGGGTACTGAGGTAAGGACACTTAGCCACTGTCTCAAGTTGGTGATGGGAGATCTGGCAGAGGACAGATGGGAGCAAGTGTCGTGAGCTGTGACTTTGAGGCTCGCAGGCAGAGACCTGAGTGCAGGCAGTCGTGGAAAGGCCCTGAAACAGGTGACTTTTGAGCTGCTTCCTGCTGAAGGAACGCAGTGTAAACAAAGAAAGGTCTGCCAATTCGGGTACACTAAGCAGTCAGCCTGGGGGGGAGGTTAAAGCTAGACCAAAATATGTTGGAATTGTTTAGTTTCTCAGTAGTTCAGGTATTCTTGAGATCTGCATGACAAAGGGGTCCAGAAAATCAAAATAGTGCCTCGTGATAATGATTACAGGAGATGTGCAGTACATAAATATATATAGTGTAGCAAAATAAATAAATCGCGTGTTTGCTTGCCAGGGAAGGGAAGGGCCACTCGGATGAGAATACAGAACTTAAGTTTCTCTCCAGTGACGCTCTTGGGACTTTTGATTTCTACCAGGGTCCAGACTGCCTGATGCCACACTGAGGTCAGGTAACAGATGACTTGGCATCTCCAAGCCCAGGATGGTCCTGACATTAGTGGCTTTTAGTGGGTGACTTTTCTGCTCCTGTCTTCATCAGTCTTCCATCCTGTCAGATAGGTGAGGCTTTTTATCAGTCTCAGAAGTCCATTGGATTTCAGCTGAATGTTAACTTTTTTTTTTGGTAGCTCTGCCAGTACCTCCCCCAGGAATTTTAAACAAACCTTTTTATCACTATTTCTCATTTCTGTACTTCAAAGTGCTTCTGCCAGATAGCCCTCATCTCTGTGAGCTTTGCCTCTTTGGGGATGAATAGTTATTAGGTTTTTAATTTTTTACTTGGGTACATGTGTGGATTTATACCCATGGTAGGTGAAACAATCTTGATTTTCCTTACTTTTGCGGGTGAGACAGTGTGAACATGCAGTTAATTGAAACTAGATCCAGAATAAGGAGGCATCGAGGAGAAAAAAAAAACATTTTATTCTCTACAAGGATTAGAGATGAGATCACACCAAAAAGGACAAGTTCCTCCCAAAGAGTCTTCACACATAGACTCTCTGAGGCACGACAAGAAATGTGTCAGGGCTTTTAAAAAAAGTTGTTCGTCAGAAGAAAATTGAAAGGTGCTATGTTCCAATATGGCTGGTCAACTGCTTTGATTTCTCTGATGGATGTGTGAAATTGAAAAAACAAGTAAATGAAGAATATTCTTTTTCTTTTACATATATATATATACATATATATATATATATATATATATATATATACGGAAAAAAGAAATACAGGAGAGCAATTACTCCGTTACTTTAACTATTCTCCTAATTAGAGTGAGATAACCTTGTCACATTTTCATAATTCTCCAAACAGAAAACACAAGCTCTAAATTGCACCAATATTTGGTAATTTCACCTTGTTAATGAATCACTGCCAGTAAGTAGAATGGTAAAAACAAACATGTGGGAGGGTAGATAGCATAATGGTTATGGAAAGAGACCAAGGCACTCATAACTCAAGGTTATGCCTGAGGCTCCAAAGTCCTAGGCTCAATCCCCCACACCACCACAAGCCGGAGCTGAGTGGTGTTAAGATCTCATCTTGCCTTTCAAAAGTTGCCTGGTGTTTCTCTTCGCCTCAGAAAATGATAGTGCGATCTGTCTAGAGTGTCTGTGTCTCACCGCCCCATGATTTGAACACAGCTTTCTAACATCTCCTCTTATGCCTCCCAGCTTCTGAAGCTGTCTCCTGAGTGCTGTGTAATTCTCCCCTGGCTGTTTGATGGTAATAGGAGCTTGTGTGTGTTTCTCCAAAGCTAGGACAGCTCAGCTTGGGGTGACAAAGTAGCTATTTATCAAGGTATCTTACAATCTCAGTTTATGTTGTTGTAAAGTGTTACTGTGCGTGTGCTGGGAGATTATATCCGCTAGAAATTTGTCAGCCATTGTCAACGTAATGTAAGAAATAATGTGAGGGTTCACATTATTTCTAGTCAACTTACTTTTATTCTGCATTTCTTTGCCTTCCTTTTCAGTGAGATTGAACTGACTACCAGGGACACTTGTTTTAATGGTGCCATTCGATAGATTATGAATTGTCCAAAGTGAACGCAGGAAATATACTAGCTGCCTTTCAGGACACTGGCAGGTGGACAACAGAGAGTCCTGATACATGGCTCTCTTGCCTGTGCTGAACTTCCATCATGAGTGGACCACTGATTTGGTTTCCAGAAGTATGCTTTTGTTTCTTACAGACTGACCTTTCTGAAATAAAAACTCAAAGTAGTGAAGGTGTCATTGAATTTTTTTTTTATGGAAATAGAGTGACAGTTGACATCTAGAAGATCAAGGTTCAGTTCAGTCTCGATCACTTTGCATGGAAGTTGCCTAAGGCAACTAATTTGACTTTCCTCTTCTGTATACTGAGTTTAATAGTGCCAGTCCATGGACTTGTGTCTGAAGATTAGATGAAACGTGTTGGAAGGGGAGTTGGTCGCCCTGTCTGTTCTTACAGCAGATGGTGTTGACAGCCAGCAAAGCTAGAGAGAGACTGCATGCTACACAGTGACAAAGGCAGCATGAGATCAAATAGAACCGTAGAAGAAGCCTTAGCAGACCGAATGGTGCTTTTCATCTTATTCTGAAACGGAAAATAGTGGAACACTGAAAAATCATTTCTTCTTTGGACATTCCCCCAAATATGAAATCCTTTCTGTTGTTGCCTTTGCATTTTGTTGGTTGAATTTAGTGGCCCTAAAATTTGAGAGTGCCCTATTGTCACTCCAACAGGATACTTTGTGACAATACTTTGTTGTTGTTCTCAAGCAATAAATAAAACTGGTCTCCAGGTAACTTAAAACTCATTTCCACTGCAGTGAAAATGACTGATGCCAATACTAAATCGTACTTTAAAAAAACTATACTCACATTTTAATTCTATAAGTAAAAACCTTGAACTAGATGTAGGTAATTTCTTTTTTTTATATTTATTTATTCCCCTTGGTTGCCCTTGTTGCTTTATTGTAGTAGTTATTATTGTTGTCGTCCTTGTTGGATAGGACAGAGAGAAATGGAGAGAGGAGGGGAAGACAGAGAGGGGGAGAGAAAGACAGACACCTGCAGGCCTGCTTCACTGCTTGTGAAGTGACTCCCCTGCAAGTGGGGAGCCGGGGGCTCGAACCGGGATCCTTATGCCGGTCCTTGTGCTTTGGGGCCATGTGTGCTTAACCCGCTGCAACACCGCCTGACTCCCCTAATTTTTTTAATGCTGTTATTTTGATAGAGAAAAATTGATAGGGGAGGGTAGAGGAGTTAGAGAAAAATACAGACACACCTGCAGCTCTCTGTTTCACCACTCCAGAAGCTTTCCCCCTGCAGGTGAAAACCAGGGCCTTGAACCTGGGCTCCTGTGTACTGTAACGTGTGCACTTAACTAGGTGCGCCATGTGTAGGCGGTTTCTAAAATGGAACGCTTAGTAACTTCTAAGTCCGTCATGAGTGGACCACTGATTTGGTTTCCAGAAGTATGCTTTTGTTTCTTACAGACTGACCTTTCGGAAATAAAAACTCAAAGTAGTGAAGGTGTCATTGAATTTTTTTTTTTATGGAAATAGAGTGACAGTTGACATCTAGAAGATCAAGGTTCAGTTCAGTCTCGATCACTTTGCATGGAAGTTGCCTAAGGCAACTAATTTGACTTTCCTCTTCTGTATACTGAGTTTAATAGTGCCAGTCCATGGACTTGTGTCTGAAGATCAGATGAAACGTGTTGGAAGGGGAGTTGGTCAGTAGTGCCCTGGGTTAAGCACACATGGCACCAAGCGCAAGGACCGGCTTAAGGATCCTGGGTTTCAAGGTCCCGGCTCCCCCACTTCACAGGCGGTGACGCAGGTCTGCAGGTGTCTGTCTTTCTCTCCCCCTTTCTGTCTTCCCCTCCTCTCTCCATTTCTCTCTGTCCTATCCAACGACGACACCAGCTCTGCACTGAGTCCACTTCTTTTGTCTTTGTTAAATATCTAAGATGCAGTCGATTGCATAATTGACTTAAAGATGATGACGGTTTTTTTCTGTTCTTTAGACATTTATCTATTTATTTATTTACTTTTAATGAGAGTAGTGGCTCAGCTCTGGCTTATGATGATACCAGAGATTAAACCTGACACTTTGAAGCTTCAGGCATGAGAGTGTCTTTGTGTAGCCATTAAATTATCTCCCCCTCATCCCTTTAGGACAGTTTTTGGGCAACAGCAGTTCAATAACAAGAAAGAATACCATGGCAGGGTTGCATCAGGCTCTTCCAAATAAAATCTGTTGATGGTTTTGTAATATAAACAACAAGAGCTATAACTGGTCAGAATGACCCAGGGGAACTAGTCCAATGAAATTAAACAAGGGAAATTGTATACTGTGAGAAAAAGAAATCAGTGGATTGTAACAAAACCCCAGAAGAAGAAAATAACACCACTGAGTAGCAGAAGATCTAGAAGTCTTATGGACTGGAGTTTGGGCTTCTTGCTCTATTTAAAAATTCATATACATATACATACACACACACATATCTTACATTAATTTGGACATTCAAACTCACGTATAGGACATCCATTCTTTAGACTCTATTTCTTTTGGGAATTATAGTTTTCTAGATACCATTGTCTTCTTCAATGTAATCACTACAGAAGCCATATAAAATATATATTATTGTTATGCCTGCGTAATATCACAGTCAATTACCTCACTCACCAAGACCACCCAACTAGGAGGCATTGGAATTTAAATGAGACCAGCAATATCTGACTCCAGAGTTCATGCTATTTAAGGGCTACTAGTAGTAATGAATGATTCTTCTCCCCTTAGATTAAAGCTTCTGTTTTTCTTCAAAACTCAGTACTTTGTTTGATCTTAAGAAAGAAAAACAAAAAGGGGGCCAGGCCGTGGTGCGCCCAGTTAAACGCACATAGTACTAAGCGCAAGGAATGCACACAGACCTGGGTTAGAGCGGGTTAAAGCCCCGCTCCCCACCTGCAAAGAGTCATGAACTGTGAAGCAAGTCTGCAGGTGTCTATTTGTCTCTCTCCCTCTCTATCTTCCCTTCCTCTCTCAATTTCTCTCTGTCTTAACTAATAAAATGGAAAGAATGGCCGCCAGGAGCAGTGGATTCATAGTACTAGCACTGAGCCCCTGTGATAACCCTGGAGGAAAAAAAAAATATATATATATTGGATTTTTCTCTCAAAAGAACTTGGATTGTGTCACTTGCCTTCTAGATGAAAAACATGGGATGTGTCTTCTTAATATAGGATAGTTTGCGCTAAGTCTCAAAGGAGTTAACATATATAAGAAGAGAGAGGGTGGTGTTAATATACTTAACAGATGCTGGCATGAGTAGACCCTTAATTGGAACACCAAAAAGGCCACTGGAAGTCAGGACATTGAGTCCCTTCCTTCATTTAATCTACAATATCATCTCATCAAAGGAAGTTTTGGGCAGACAGGAGACTTCACTCTTCACTGTTATTTTCAGTGTTTAAGTGGTTAGAGGTACAGGTAACCTCTTAAAGCCAAATGCCATTTTTTTCATATCTCAGGAATTGATTTGTCCAGAGACTTTATATTGATTTAATTGGAGGAATAGACTTAACTAGCTGACTAAAAGAACATGTTTTGTGAGTAGCAATTTGGGAGTGTTAAAAGGAAGTTGTAATGATAACTTTTTAATATTTATTTATTCCCTTTTGTTGCCCTTGTCTTATTGTTGTAGTTATTATTGTTGTCGTTGTTGGATAGGACAGAGAGAAATGGAGAGAGGAGGGGAAGACAGAGAGGGGGAGAGAAAGACAGACACCTGCAGACCTGCTTCACCGCCAGTGAAGCGACTCCCCTGCAGGTGGGGAGCCAGGGTATGGAACTAGGATCCTTGTGCTGGTCCTTGCGCTTTGCACCACCTGTGCTTAACCCACTGCCCTACCGCCCGACTCCTGATGATACCCTTTGCCATCATATCACTGCATGCTACTTTTCTCCTAAGAAGTCTGTCACTCATTTCAAGTTAAAATTTATATAAGAGACAAGAAGGTTCTGCACTTGTGTTTGTTTGTTATTAATTTATTTATAAAATAAAAAACATATGGAGGCCAGGTGGTGGCGCACCTGGTTGAGCGCACATGTTACAGTGAGCAAGGACCTGGGTTCAAGCCCCTGCCTCCCCCTGTAGGGTAAAGCTTCCCAAGTGGTGAAGCAGGGCTGCAGGTGTCTCTCGGTCTCCCTCCCTCTCTATCACCCCCTTCCCTTTCAATTTCTGACTGTCTCTATCCAACAAATAAGTAAAGATAAAAAATAAAATAAAATAAAATATATCGACAAGACCATAGGATAAGAGGGGTAGAATTCCACACAGTTTCCACCACCAGAATTCTGTATCCTACCCCCTCCCTTGAAACTTTTCTTTATTGTTCTGGGAGTGTGGACCCAGGTTCATGATGGGGTGCAGAAAGTGGAAGGTCGGCTTCTTCACTGGACCTGGGTGTGGACAGGTCGATCCATACTCCCAGCCTGTTTCTATCTTTCCTTAGTGGGGCAGGGCTCTGGAGAGGTTGGGGTTCAGGGTACATTGGTGAGGTCCTCTATTTCGGGAGTTCAGGTTGGCATCACGGTAGCGTCTGAAACTTGGTGTCAGAAAAGATTTTTTAATAGGAACGTAAAGGCAAGAATATAGCGGGTGAGTTTTGGCATCTCCATTTTAGAAAAAGCTCTTCAGTCTATTTTAGGTATATTCTGAGGGTTCTCCACTTGTTTTAATGAACTGGGTATAAAAATAATGAGCATGATAGAATTATTCAGGGTATTATTTAGCATCTGTAACAGACCCTGAGAGTTTCTCATTCTCCTTAACAGGAATATTTTCACCTCTCCCAGATATACATGGCTAATGAGTACATTTTTATACATACTTAAAAAAAATCAGATGATTTCAGGAACTAAAACCCATGGAGATGTATTAAGATGCGTGTGTTGAGTGTCCTTGTCCTCAGGCTATTGGTTTTGAAATACAGGCCGTTAGCCTTTAAAAAGGGAGCTGCTATTTTGGGCTGTCTTGCTTAAAAGACACTTGGAAATAGCATAAAGAGAGTCCTAGATTGAAATAGCTGTTACAAGTCATGAGGGAAAATGTGTTTGACATGACACTGATGTATTCATACCTATTGAATTCATGGAGCCTGGGGAAGTTTTAGAACCTATAATGGAATTTATTACAGAATGCCCAGCAACAGTCCATATCTTAAGGGGAGAAATGCCATTCCATTGCCAGTCCTCCAGACAGAAACTTCAATCCTTGGGGAGGACTTGCAGTAGAGAATGAATAAGCAAAATGTTATCAGTTTTTGTTCTTAGCTTCTCCCCTACTCCAGTCCTTAGAATAAGATGTCGCAATTTGCAAAGGCCAGTACCAGCTTTCTCTTGAATTACCCCAATGAGTCCTACAGTAGAGAGAGACTGAGAGGGCAAAGTAGCATGAAGCTGAATAGAGATCCACTCTCACGCTTGTACTCGCCATTTTATGCAAACTGAGGGTCTTAGTCCACGTGAGCCAACAAACAGTAGTTCTCAGATACGATAAGCAGAGATGGGCAGAGTGGCAGGACCTGCAGTATTTGGAGGACGTCCTCGTGGCTGCATCAAGGAAGACAGTAGAGATTTGCAATGGGAAGTTTCAGTGAGAAATAAATGCTCGGGGCCAGGCAGTGCAGTTGTGCAAGGATCCGGGTTCAAGCCTCCCTTCCCCACTGCAGAGGGTGTGTATGTGTGTGTGGGGGGGTGTTTCAGGAGTGGTAGAGCAGGTCTGTGGTTGTCCTTCTCTCTCCCTCTCTGTCTCTCTCTCCTCTCTCAATCTCTCTGTCTCTGTCCAATAAAACGGGAAAACTGGCCACCAGGGGCAGTCCATTTATATATAGTGCCTGCACCAAGCTCCAGCCATAACCCTGGAGGGGAAATAAGAAAAGAAAAGAAACAAACAAATGCAACATGTAATCACTTCATTTGCAACTGAGAATAAAGTGACTTCTCCAAAAAGCCCGGTAACCATCTTGATCCCGCCGATCCCAATCCCAATGCCATCTTATTGAGAACATTTTGATTGATAGGATTTTTGTTTCCCCAAGATAGACATCATTATACTTAACACGCAACAAAGCAACCATCTTCCTCCGCCATAAAGATTTAAGTTCTCAGCCTCCCATTATCAACCCTTTCTCTGATCTTGACTTCTTAATACTGTTAACACTTGGTAGATTCTTGTCTACTTCTGAAAGGTCCTTCCTTTTTTTTTTTTTTAAAAAATTTATTTATTTATTTTCCCTTTTGTTGCCCTTGGTTTTTTAAATATTGTTGTTGTAGTTATTGATGTTGTCGTTGTTAGGACAGAGAGAAATGGAGAGAGGAGGGGAAGATAGAGAGGGGGAGAGAAAGACAGACAACTGCAGACCTGCTTCACCGTCTGTGAAGCGACTCCCCTGCAGGTGGAGAGCCTGGGGCTTGAACCGGGACCCTTATGCAGCTCCTTGTGCTTTGCGCCACCTGTGCTTAACCCGCTGCACTACCACCTGACACCCAGATCCTTCCTTTTCACTACACATGTGTTTATGTGTGTGCATGCGTCCAATGAAAATTGATACTGCTAATCTAGTGAAAGCATTTTGGAAAATGCGGTATTTGGCATCATGCAGTAGTTGATCCGAATATTTACAGTAGAATGTGTAGACTTTATATTCCTGGCCACATTTCTGCAGGGGGCTGGGGGGAGAAGTAGCATCAGGTGGCTGAAAAATTCACAGGATTGGATGCTATCATCAAGTCTTGGGCAGGAAGAAAAAGAAACATATTTCTTCTATATATCAGCTTCCCAGGAATGAATCAAGGGTAAATATTTTTCAGTTTGGTCATTTGGAGATTAGTCATGATGAGAAAATTATCTGCTTCTGCCAGATGAAAGGTGATACAGTGCAGAACTTTCGAATTAGCGTTCGCATTGTGACTAGACCGTACATAATGTTTCCCACAGGTCATACAGAGTTTTTCATGATTCTGCTAGTGTCACTGAAAGCTGGAGGAAGGACATACGCGTGGACTTAATTAAATGGAAATTATGTCCGTGCCTGTGCTTTATGGCCATTTGTTTGTGAGAGAAGCTACATGTGGGAACATTCATTAGATGGAGGCCGGAGGTGACGGTGGTCAGGTGGTGGCACAGTGCACATGGTGTGAAGCATGGGGACAGGAAGGATCCTGGTTCGAGCCCCCAGATCCCCACCTGCAGGGGTGTCGCTTCACAAGTGGTGAAGCAGGTCTGCAGGTGTCTGTCTTTTTATCCCCTTCTCTGTCTTCCCCTCCTCTCTCCATTTCTCTCTGTCCTATCCAACAACAACAAAAGCTATAACAGCAATAATCACAACAAAGGCAATAAATGGAAAAAATAATGGCCTCCAGGAGCAGTGGATTTGTAGTGCAGGCACCGAGCCCTAGTGATAACCCTGGAGATGAACAAACAAATAAACATGTAGAGACACTGCTAATAAGATAATAGTTATTGCTAGCTACATTTATTTCTAAAGGGATTCGATTTTCCTATTATGTAATGAAGATGGTAACTTTTCTTTCAAATATATTCACATTTAGGAATCCTGGGTTAACTCAAACGGCACAGAAAATTTTATTTGAACTTCACACTCAATTTGCCTCATGCTTCCTGTCCCCCTGCCCTGTCTCTTTTATTTGGGGTGTGTGTATGTGTGTCGTGATTTACACCATAGTCTTGAACACATAGGCATAGCCTCTCATCTCCCCTTCTCGGGTTTTAGGGGGACACAACTTCACCATCCTTGAATTTTCTTAGTCACCCAATTCCCTCCCTGATCATCTCCCTGTTGAGGACACGTCATTGTAGAGTCCCACACTGGCTATTGTCTGCTCCTATTCTTGGGAACTCTGCCTTTCTCTTATCTATTACTAATTTAACTGTCAGATGGAGCGACAATCCTTGATGACTTTGGAGATAAATCCGGTAACACCTGCCATATCTTAGCTACTTTTCCCTGTCTCACATTCATTCTACCTTTTTAAAAAAATTTTTACTCTGTTCTCTTGATTTGTAGATCAGCCTGACTTTCATGTTAGAAATTCCAACTGTTGTACTAAGAGAGTAGTAAAACCCTTTCATGGTACGTAGTTACGCCGTCACGGTCACGTCCTAGTAACTACAGCACTCCTTAGATAAGAAAGATGAGAGTTGAGAGATCGTAGCCCGTGTCGGGCTTATGCCACGTTGGAAGTTCTGGTACCATCCTCACCACGCATGGAACGTGCCTGTGGCAGTGGGTGGGACTCTAGTGCCCTGGTCTCTTTCTCATTTTGTAATTTTTGGCATTAGAGATTTAACAGTGGTTTATAGAAAATATGGTTTCAGGAGTACATCAATGTTTGTACACCCAGGTATGTGAGTGTGTATGTATCACTGCACCCACTAACAAAGTCTCCTTCTCTCTCCCTTGGGGAACCACCAAAGTTCTCAGAAAGTCTAATATAAAGTTTGGTTGCCATTTTTGCGCAAATTCCTCTCAGTGGTGTGTGTGTGTTCTGCGTATAAGGGGAACCATTTAGTAGTTATCTTCTCACCTCTTGTCTCATGTAGTATAATCACCTCCAGTTCCGTCCAGTTTGTCTTGAACAATACAGTATCATTTTTAATAGGGTGGTATTCCATTGTATGTATATACACTTATAAATTCTTTTTTTGTCTGATTTATTCATTATTGGATAGGGCCAGAGAGAAATTGAGAGAGGAGGGGAAGATAGAGAGGGATAGAGACAGAGAGACACTTGCAACTCTGCTTCACCATCATGAAGCTTTTGCCCTGCAGGTGGGGACCAGGGGCTTGAATCCAGGTCCTTTCACACTGTAGTATATGCCCTTAACTTCTTTAACCAGTCACCTGCTGATGGCCATTGAAGGTGCTCTGTGAATGAAAACACAGTGTAGAGTAGTGGAATTGTGTATGCATGAGACCTACCATTGAGAGAGAGAGAGAGAGAGAGATTACTTGAATGATGAGTCTCTTGTGACCAACTACTGATGGTTTTTTAGGGACAATATTGAACTCTTTTAACCATGACAGGTGATCATTATTTTGCCTTTGAGCACTGTTCTTGGATTTCCCATATAAATAAATAAATAAATAAATAAATAAATAAAGAAAGAAAGAAAGAAAGAAAGAAAGAAAGAAAGAAAATGTGCCTAAACGAAGCAGCCCTATCATTACCACATCCTTGGCAGCTGACCATCTATTGTTCAGACTGTCATTGTCAATGCAGATTTTTTTTTATTTTGAGCTTGGATGGAGGGAGTGGGAAATTTGGGGTTCTCTGGTTCCCTGGACTCAACAGGAAACTGCGTCAGGAGCGTCAAAGGTCTATGTGGTGCTCAGAGTGGGTGTTGAGTGCGGTGAGTGGGAATTCAGGATGGGAGGAGGTCAAGGGGAGCACAACACCATTTCCTACAGTGAGCTCTCTGATAAATGCTTTCAGCTCAGTCCTGAGAGAAAAGCATTAGAGACAGGGAAGCCTTAGGAACCAGCACATTGAGAGAACATTTTCGAGTTTGAATAAAAGTCCTCAGACAGTCACGGGAAGGAGTGTGTCTTAGGAATTTCAGATGTGGTTTATTTTGTCCCTGAGTCCTTAAGTTACCAAGGTTTGTTTGGTTGTATCAGGGCTATTTATTTATTTATTCTTTTAAGAAATATTTATTCCCTTTTGTTGTTTTATTGTCGTAGGTATTATTGTCGTTGTTATTGATGTCGTCGTTGTTGGATAGGACAGAGAGAAATGGAGAGAGGAGGGAAAGACAGAGAGGGGGAGAGAAAGACAGACACCTGCAGACCTGCTTCACTGCCTGTGAAGCGACTCCATTGCAGGTAGGGAGCCGGGGGCTCGAACTGGGATCCTTATGCCGGTCCTTGTACTTTGCACCACCTGCACTTAACCCGCTGCTCTGCCACTGGACTCCCTTATTTATTTGTTTTTATAAATGATTTCATCTTGCTAAACGCTGATGAGACAGTGGCAGAAAACTAATCCTGAAATCATATTACTACAGCATTTTTTCTTCTTCTTGTGGTTTTGGAGGGATTGTACACTGATAGAAACAAACAAATGAAAACATGACCAGCAAGCAGTGTCATTACCAAGATGTTTTCTTCTCAGAGTTTTAGCCAACTTCATTAATGGTAAACGTAATGAAATGAGACAGTGAGGCTCAGTGGCATCATGTAGAAGGTGGTCGGCGTGTCCGTTATATCTTCTACCATTTTATTTCCAAATGGGCACTTCATCTTTCCAACTGAGACAATACCCAAGAACAGGCAAGTGACAGGCTCTCTCACATGAAATAAAGCCATGCGTCTTCATCATCCCCATTCTTCAGCTGCCGGTATTGACAGCCATCACCCAGTGTAAAGTTGTCATTTTGACGGATAAATTATACCCTGACTCCTTCAACGACGACGCTTTCCTGTGCCTTTGCAAAGACTGCATTGAGCGCTAAAGCTAAAAGGCGCCTGGGGTTTTCGTAGGTTTCAGATCCCAGCTTTTAGATTAGAAGTTATGTGAAGATATCGCGCCTCACATGGCAGATGATAATGTAATCATTTAACCCCCCTTTTCACACTTGACTGTAGGACTGAGTTTTCCTGTCTTACATCAGCCTGACCACAGTATTTTAAGTAGCTAAATGAATTCATACTCCAAGTCAGTTAATTTTTAAAATATTGCATAGGTAGGCTTTCATTTGTAGGCTTAATGGTAGGGCAAAAGAGTGCATGATTTTAGAGATTTTTTTTTTTACTCCAGTGTTTTCTTTTAAATTTCCATAACTTCTTTGAAAACAACTTGAGTAGCATAATACGTTCCATGATACTTCTTCCGTGTCACTCTACAAAGAGTCAAGTGTATGCTTCTAAAACATCCCTGGCTTCAAGTGTTTATCATGTTTTTCTCTCAAGGAACCGTCTGTCTGTTGTTCTCAGTGGGATTGTTTTTTGGGTGGCACAGAGTGAAAAAGAGTGTGGCATCAGGCCTCAGTAACATTCCGAGCACTTGGAGCCTGGCACTTTTCTTCATTTTTCTTGTTGAAAGCTGAAGCAGTTTAAAATGGACAGACTTTATTTCAGCACAGAATTCACTATGCTAATGTGGTCGTCTAAAGAATAAACGAGTTGGGAGAATCAGCCCAAGACTGATTATTGTGCCCTTTCTCCCTCCCTCTCTCTCTCCCTCCCTTCCTTCCTTCCTTCCTTCCTTCCTTCCTTCCTTCCTTCCTTCCTTCCTTCCTCCCTCCCTTCCTTCCTCCCTTCTTTCTTTCTTCTTTTTCTTTTCTTTTTTTTGGCTTGTTTGTTTTGATTTTTGCATCTGGTAGAACATTTTATGTTTTTGCTTTGTTTTAAAAGCTGTCTGTATTTTTTAAATTTATTATGTATTGGGCAGAGACAGGGATAATCTGAGAGGTAAGAGGAGGTGAAGAAGAGAAAGAGAGACACCGTTGGTGAAGCTTTCCCCCTGCAGGTGGGCACCAGGGCCTTTCTTGAACCTAAGTCCTTGTACATTGTAACAGGTGCCCTCAACCTGCTGCCTCACTGCTCAACTCCATGTGTTCTTTTAAATAAAGACCAGTTTCTTTTTATATTTATTTCCTCTTGTTGTTTATATTATTTCCTCTTTTTTTTATTGTTGTAGTTATTATTGTTATTGTGGTTGTTACTGATGGCGTCGTTGTTGGACAGGACAGAGAGAAATGGAGAGAGGAGGGGAAGACAGAGAGGGGGAGAGAAAGACAGACACCTGCAGACCTGCTTCACCGCCTATGAAGCGACTCCCCTGCAAGTGGGAGCCAGGGACTCGAACCCGGATCCTTACGCTGGACCTTGCACTTAACCCGCTGCACTACCGCCTGACTCCTGATAAAGACCAGTGTTTATAAAACATAGACATTTTCTATAAAGCTTTCTTTGACAAGAGTGTATTTTAAAATTGGAATCACTGCTTTTACTGTTGTAGAAACTTACAAACTTTGTGGGAGTGAGGTAGTCATAGACTTATTCTGTGGTCAAATAGCTCATATCATGATTTTTTTTGTTTGTTAATTCACACTAGGCAACCTAATTCCTAAGTAATGTTATGTGATGATTGATCATGGCATAATACAAGTTTTTCTTTTTTTTTTTTCTAATTTCTGGGATTTTCTCATTTATTGAAATGTGCGATTGCTATATCAAACATTAATTGCAAACACCAAAGAGAGAGACATGAGAAGTTGTACCTATGTGTTAAAGACTATACTGCAAATCATTACCCACCCAATAAAATAAAAAAACGAGAGAGAGACGTGAATTTAATAGGATTTATCTAGTGCTGAAAGATCTCTTGACCTTTAAACATATCAGAATGGGGTGAATTGCAGTTGGGCAGGCTGGGATGAATTCAAGAGACTTGTGACTCTCTCTCTCTCTCTCTGACACTGTGCTTCATGTCTGAAGATAATAGTTAGCACGCTCTTTTCTTATCAAGTGTCTCTTGGGAAAAGGGACCCTTGCCAAAGCTTCTGTTTTCCATGCAGAAATAGATGGTGAGGTACACCGTTATTTTGCAGTCAGTGAAGTGAGTGAGTGTGTGAGTGTGTGTGTGTGTGAGTGTGTGTGTGTGTAGGGGAGTTTATTAATTAAACTAGTTCAGTCAACATGAGATAGTCTCTAGCCAGGTATGTGAATGTATCTTATTCATACACCCCCAGCTCTTTTTGATAGAATTGGGAGAACAGTCCTTGTTATTATCTGACAAATGTATCCTGTTGAAACAAGCAATACAATCTTCAGACCCACAGACCTAAATAGCAATGTGTTGTTGTGTGCCATGGAGAAGAGAGAGAGGGGGTCTGGAGCGAAGAGGGAACACAAATCTTTATTTGCGCTGGCACCTCAGAGTTGGGTGCTAGAGAAGCAGGTTGGGCCACGTGGAGGTAGCAAAAATGGCCGCCTCACTCAGTAACCTTTCCTGAGTCTGAACACTGAAGTGAAGCGCTGGCAAGATAGCGAGGTGCGGAAGAAGAAGGGCTTTTATAGGAGCAGAGAATGGGAAGGGGGAGGAGTAACCAAAGCACTCCAAATATCGTGGGGAAATAGACAATGCCCTGAGGGCACAACATGGTGGAACAGGCACTCTGAGAATGTCCCAACTCTCACGGGAACTAGCAGTAGCCTGAGTGGACAACATGGCAGATGTGACCGCATCTGCACAATTTCCCAGCATCTCCCCCTTTCCTTTTATCTAATGCCCAGGGCAACAGTGTGTAAAGTCTATGAACTACTCAGGGTCAGTCTATGAAAAACCAGCAACATGAAGGGAAGGAAGCTGCTGTAAAATTGTCTAAAGTGTCCAAAGGGTATACCAGCAAGTCCGATAGAAGTCTCAGTCCAAAGTAGGCGACTAGGGGGAGAAATGGCAGGGGATGAAATGCTGCATGAGGAAGGTCAGCCTCTGGAATTCTACTTTTCTGTAGATTGTGAGCTGGAACCGCCAAAATGTGACAGGTCAAAGCAGAAGCAGGAAAGGCAGACAGGCAGTAAAAAGGTTCTGTCCTTGGAGTCTGTGAATCAGGTTCTTCAGATCACGTCAGGTGACTTCTTGGGTTTCGGGGGGTTGTGCCACTGTAGTCGTGCCATCTAGTGGGTAATGTTGGGTGTGCAGGGGTCCAGATGGTTTTTTCCGGGATTCCTGTGGAAGAAACACAAACAATCTGCTTCTCGTGGTTAGCAGGGCATCTGATTTGAATGCTTTATAGAAAAAGAGGTTTGGTGCCTTCGCCAACTGAGTATTGGGGGATGTATCTTTCCTATTCATTTATTATTATTATTTTATATTATTTGTCATGGTAGTCAGCCGTTATCTGGAAGGTCCTGGGTGATTCATGGGGAAAAAGAACTTATCTTTTAACAAGGACTCTAAGGTGTAGGGAAGCGGGAACTTATCTTTTTTTTTTTTTTGCCTTTTGTTGCCCTAGTTGTTTTATTGTTGTAATTATATTGTTGTTATTACTGATATTGTGGTTTTTGGATAGAACAGAGAGAAATGGAGAAAGGAAGAGAAGACAGAGAAGAGGAGAGAAATAGACACCTGCAGACCTGCTTCACCGCCTGTGAAGCGATTCCCCTGCAGGTGAGGAGCCAGGGGCTCAAACTGGGATCCTTAAGCCGGTTCTTGCACTTAGCGCCACCTGCGCTAAACCCGCTGCGCCACCGCCCGATTCCCAGGAACTATCTTTTAACATAAACTCTATGGCCATGCCAATAGCTACCTTGAGGGCACATGTGGCTCCCCACAGCAATGGTCTAACTTTTCCAACTTTTTTGTGTACATGAAATGCCACAAATGGCACAGATAGTGCCCTGTAGCTTTCAAAGTTGTTATTTTGCCGTTTTCCGATGCCTACTGCTTATTGCATCCAGCTTATTGCTTTGATTATATCACAGACCTGGCATTTCTTATTTTTTTATTTTTAAATTTCTTTATTGGGAAATTAATGTTTTACATTTGACAGTAAGTACAATAGTTTGTACATGCATAACATTTCCCAGTTTTCCATATAACAATACACCCCCCTACTAGGTCCTCTGTCATCCTTTTTGGACCTATAACCCCCCCCCCCCCACTCTTTTACTTTGGTGCAATATGCCAATTCCAGTTCAGGTTCTACTTGTGTTTTCTCTTCTGATCTTGTTTTTCAACTTCTGCCTGAGAGTGAGATCATCCCATATTCATCCTTCTGTTTCGGATGTATTTCACTTAATATGATTTCTTTAAGCTCCATCCAAGATGGGCTGAAAATGATGAAGTCACCATTTTTAATAGTTGAGTAATATTCTACTGTGTGTATAGACCACAGCTTGCTCAGCCGAGACTCACCTGTTGTTGGACACCTGGGACAAACCTGGTATTTCTTCTCTCCCACTTACCTGATTCTCCTTTCCTTTCTTTTTAATTTTTTTCCCCTTTTGAATCATTTTATCGGTTTTCTTATTAGATAGAGACAAATTGGGAAGGGATGAGAGCTGGAGAGAGGGAGAGAGACAGACAGACAAGATGCCTGCTGTTTTGATTCATCACATTTAAAGCTTTCTTCCTGCAGGTGGGGTCCAGGGGCTTGAACCTGAGTTTTTGTGTACTGTAATGTGTGCTCTTAACTTCCTGTGTGCCACTGCCTGTCCCGGAGCCTGCCTTCACTCTCGAAGGCGATATTAAATGACTTCTGCTCTCCTGGAGGATCCCAGACTACTTATTTTATTTAGCTAGTAGTGATTCCCTTTTCCTCTGAGCCTGCTATAGGCATTCCCCGTTAAACCACTTCTCTGAGGATTCAACCAGCTACTAGTCAGCTGCCATTAGCATTTGTGTATTGTCCTTCTGTTGTTACTTAGCCTTTTTTTTTTTTTTTTGGTTAACCAAGCAGGTATGTCAGTCCTCAACTATAGGAGGGCAAGAAGGGCATCCTGTCTAAGAGTTTTCATATTGTCCACATCAGTGAATCGGGGTCCATGGTATGTCACAGGCTGTGATTTGTCATGTGTTGAATAATGGATTAGAAGACAGGTACAGACAGTGAACAGGTACTGATATATATTACTTACCCTACAAGTGATTAGTAGCTATGTGTCTGTGGTGAATCTGAATTCAAAGAAATGCACACTTTTTTAAAAAAAAATATTTATTCATTTATTTATTCTGTTTTGTTGCCCTTGTTGTTTTATTCTTGTAGTTATTATTGTTGTTGATGTGGTCGATGTTGGATAGGACAGAGAGAAATAGAGAGGAGGGGAAGACAGAGAACGGGGAGAGAAAGAGAGACACCTGCAGACCTGCTTCACCACCTGTGAGGTGACTCCCCTGCAGGTGGGGAGCTGGGGGCTCGAACCGGGATCCTTATGCCGGTCCTTGCGCTTTGTGCCACATGCTCTTAACCCGCTGCGCTACCGCCCGACTCCCGAAATGTATGATCTTGATTCTCATTCCTCCTATCTAGTGAGCCCTGTGCCACACACACACCCCATGGTCCCTTTTAATTGTTTAATCCTCCAAACAGATTGATTAATCTTCGTATCAGCTGTGTGCGTGTTAGATGCTATTATTTATGTTTTCCATATCACTGAAAGGCTCAGAGGCTCTGAATAACCTGCCCAAGGAACCATGTTCAGTATAAGTACAACCTGGGACAGGAGCCAGGCGGTGGCACAGCAGGCTAAGCACATGTGTTGCAAAGCACAAGGACCGGCATAAGGATCCCAGTTCGAACCCCCGGCTCCCCACCTGCAGGGGCGTTGCTTCACAAGCGGTGAAGCAGGTCTGCAGGTGTCTGTCTTTCTCTCCCCCTCTCTGTCTTCCCCTCCTCTCTCCATTTCTCTCTGTCCCATCCAACAACAACACTAATAATAACAACAACAAACGCAGCAAAAATGGGGAGGGGGCAAGGCCTATGGGAGCAGTGGATTTGTGGTGCAGGCACCAAGCCTCAGCAATAATCTGAGAGGCAAAAAAAAGGGGGAAACTTGGATTTGAACACGTGTCAGAGTAAACTTCGACAGATAGCTTTTCTTCCTCCTTCCTCCTGTACCCAACTGCCAGTACATTACAGGCCCAATGCTTCAATGCCAGCTTCAGGATTTCTGCTCACCTGTCACCGATAAGGCACCATTTCTGTGCTAGCAGCTTCCCTTGTTTGAGGCATTTGGACCTTCCAGTTTACAGTGGAGAGCTGTCCAGGAGAGGGAGGTCCTTAGGGTTGTAAATTGAGAAGGTCCAGGAGAGGGAGGTCCTTAGGATTGTAAATTGGGCTTGAGAAGTTATTTCACATGGTCAGGATATCACAGAGAAGAAATGCCAGAGGAGCGGTATTTTACATGCATGAGGCCTGTCATGGCTGAGTTAAGAGGGGAAGAGTTGTTGATATTAATTAGTAAAAGAAAGGTTCTCCCTCTTCTCATTATTTCTCCTCTGGATCAACACGTGTCTGTGCTTAATCTCAGAAACTAAAAATAACTTGAGTTTTTTTTTTTTTTCAGTGAACCACAGTTGTATTTTTTCCTAAACGACATGTGATCATGGTCTAGCACTTCCTGATACAAGGAAGAAGGATGTAAATCTCAACCTTCACAGTTGAGATTTACATCTCTGGAGATCATTTTTAATCTTTGTGATACTGTGATTAGACTGCGACTTTGTAGTGAAGGAGTTTGAATGTGAGCAGAGTAGAGTAGTGTTTGGGCTCCTGCTGTGGGGTGTGCCAACTTTTTCCCAGCTGTCCCAGAAGCAAGATGTAGGGAGGGACTGTTTAGAAATGACAGCATGGGTCAGGTTTTGGCATCAGGTATCAGAAGTTCTATTCTTTTTTAAAAAAATATTTATTTTATTTATTCCCTTTTTTTGCCCTTGTTGCTTTATTGTTGTAGTCATTATTGTTGTCATCATTGTTGGATAGGACAGAGAGAAATGGAGAGAGAGGGGGGGGGAAGAAAAAAGGGGGGAGAGAAAGACAGACACTTGCAGACCTGCTTCACCGCCTGTGAAGCAACTCCCTTGCAGGTGGGGAGCCGGGGCTCGAACCGGGATCCTTATGCAGGTCCCTGTGCTTTGTGCCACCTGTGTTTAACCCCCTGCGCTACAGCCCAACTCCCCAGAAGTTCTATTCTTGGTTGCGCTTCTAGATTGCTAGAATCTAGATTCAGTAGAATCTAGAATCACTGATTTTCACTTGCATTCTCATCTGGGTGATAAAAACAAAACAAAACAAAAAAACACACAAAGAAACAAACAAATAAAAAACTTGAGCCCTGACAGTATTCTATCAATCTTTATGTAGGTTACTACGTCATTTTAACATTGCCAAGCTAACACTGGCCTATGATTTAAGACATCTGTCTCAGTTCAAAAGACCTAGTGAAATGATTTGTTCATCAAGTGTTCATATTGTGTCATCTTCACTTTGTTTTTATTAGCCATTTTCTCTCAATAAGTGCATATTACATAACTCACCTGGGAGCTTGTGAGCACAGGAACAGACGCCCAGAGAACTAATCTGTAGGTGAAGGTGCTGCATCTTCAGAGTTTCCCAAGGACCCATGAAGCATATTAGTGACTAAGAATCTCTAGGCTGCACCATTAGTAACTCAAAAATTGTTCTGTTCCTATTTGCTCATGACTGTTTGATTGGTTCTGATAGAGCTGATATAGATCTAATAAATAATAATACGAAAAAAACAGGTTGCTCAATTAAACTCAAATTTCTGATGAACAGTGGATATTTGTAATACATTCATATAACCTATGGGATATTTCTTTTTTTAATATTTATTTATTTTTCCCTTTTGTTGCCCTTGTTGTTTTATTGTTGTAGTTATTATTGTTGTTGTTATTGATGTCGTCGTGGTTAGGTAGGACAGAGAGAAATGGAGAGAGTCAGGGAAGACAGAGAGGGGGAGAGAAAGACAGACACCTGCAGACCTGCTTCACCGCCTGGGAAGCGACTCCATTGCAGGTGGGGAGGCCGGGGCTCGAACCGGGATCCTTTCGCTGGTCCCTGCGCTTTGCACCATGTGCGGTTAATCAGCTGGGCTACCGCCCGACTCCCCCTATGGAATATTTCTATCTTTCATTCTATCTGCTAAGATTTCTTGTTATAAATAGCTGGGAGTCCTGGACCTTTCACAAGTGTTAATACCCGGCCGTTAGAAAGGATTCTCAGGGGGCAGGTGGTGGCGCACCTGGTTGAACGTACATGCTACAGTGTGTAAGGACCCGGATTCGAGTTCCCGTTCTCACCTGCAGGGGAAAACTTCACAAGTGGTGAAGCAGGCCTGCAGGTGTCTCTCTGACTCTCTCCTCCTCTGTCACCCCCTTCCCTCTCCATTTCTGGCTATCTCTAATAAATACAGATTAAATAATAATAATAATAATAATAATAATAATAATAATAATAATAATAATAATAATAATAATAATAAAAGAAAGGATTCTCAGACAAAGAGGGCTTGGGTGCCCCTTTAACTCATTTCATTATATATTTTTAAAAATATTTCTTTATTCCCTTATTGTTGCTCTTGTTGTTTTATTGTTGTAGTTATTATTGTTGTCGTCGTTGTTGGATAGGACAGAGAGAAATGGAGAGAGGAGGGGAGGACAGAGAGGAGGAGAGAAAGATAGACACCTGCAGACCTGCTTCACCGCTTGCAAAGCTACTCCCCTGCGGGTGGGGAGCCGGGGCTCGAACCGGGATCCTTACGCCGGTCCTTGTGCTTTGCGCCACCTGCGCTTAACCCGCTGCGCCGCCGCCCGACTCCCATTTCACGATCTTTTAAAGATAGTTTATAGTGGAAAGAAATGTGAAGATGTCTTCAGAAATCTTTTCTCCTCTTTATGCTGCACTGTGCCGGTACAGCATTCATTTTTATTCCCTAAATAAATTGAAGGGTATTTTTTTTTCCTTCTGACTGCAGAGGAATTTAGCCGCATGACATCTATTAAGCCATCACTTCATGTGGAAATTTGTTCCAGTGTTTCTCATGTAGGCAGTACAACAGTCGCCTCTTCAACTGCAGAATTTTATTTTGATTTTGAAGCTCTTACAGACTCTTAGGCCTTCCTGTTGACCAGTTTACTGTCTTCCCAAATAGTTATTCTTTCAAATGGAAATTTTTTTCACTGTTCTGGAATTGCATCTCTTTAGTCTACCTTGGAACAAATTGGACACACCACTTAGGATGTAAGGTAGGAGACAGAGGCGCTGCCCATTATTTGAAGGACAGATCAGGTTCGTGCTGATACCCCTTGAAAGTTACTCACTCTGAAATTGATCTCCAGGGCCCTCTCCAGCTTATAGTAGACTGACTCAGTGTAAATTTTGCACTTTTATTTTTATTTATTTTTTTAAATCCTTATTTATTGGATAAGGACAGCCAGAAATCAAGAGCGAAGGGGGTGATAGGGAGAGAGACAGAGACACACCTGCAGCCCTGCTTCACCACTCGCAAAGCTTTTTCCTCTGCAGGTGGGGACCGGGGGCTCGAACCCGCGTCCTTGCCCAGTTGTAATACATGCGCTCACCAAGGGGCGCCACCACCCGGCCCCCTACACTTAACTTAAAAAAAATTTTTTTTAATATTTATTTATTTTCTCTTTTGTTGCCCTTGTTTTTTTAATTGTTATTGATGTTGTTGGATAGGACAGAGAGAAATGGAGAGAGGAGGGGAAGACAGAGAGGAGGAGAGAAAGACAGACACCTGCAGACCTGCTTCACCGCCTGTGAAGCGACTCCCCTGCAGTTGGGGAGCCGGGGGCTCAAACCGGGATCCTTACGCCGGTCCCTGCGCTTTGCGCCACCTGCGCTTAACCCGCTGCGCCACCGCCCGACTGCCCCCCCCACCCGACTGCCCCCCCCCCCCCCAATACTTAACTTTTATTAACAGGATCACAGATATGATCTGTGCACTTAACAAACGCAGTTGTCTTTTGAATACGACACAGGTAACTAGCATAGTGTCTGTGATGCTTGGTTGTAACAAAGGAGTTCTTCAGCTCACTGGAACCAATCTTTCTGTCTACAAAGTGTAAGGTTATCTTGAAACAGAAGTCCAGTCTTTATTGTGTAAAACTCAGTTGAATCTGTGTACTCAGTGGAGTGCACTGTGGATGGAATAAGAGCCTGATTTAGAATACCAGTCTCCACATATTCGGCCTGATGATAATTTCGTTAGTTCTTATTGGATTATACACTAGAGCCCCCAACTATCTGTCTCTACCTTTGCCCTCTCAAGACATTGTTTTAGAATGGATTGAGGACTCTTGCATCTGTCCCAAACTTGATCAAGCCTTGTGCTACTAAGTGGCGATCCCAAACCAAACATTGTTTACAGCAAGTGTTGGAAATGGGTGCCCATACTGTACTTGCTCATGTTGGGCAGATGGCTACCTCCAGCCTCTGCTGAGACGCAGAGAGGCTGTTCAGGAGAGAAGAGAGATGGGGTCTTCACTCATTTCCCCTGCCCTCCTCCGCCAGTCACCTTGGTGCCATCATTTGGCTCCTTTATTTCTGAGTGTGGGGGTTGGGTGGTAGGTAGCACAGCCGGTTAAGCGCATGTGGCTCCAGGTCCGAGCCCCCAGCTCCCCACCTGCAGGCGAGTCGCTTCACAAGCGGTGAAGCAGGTCTGCAGGTGTCTTTCTCTCCCCCTCTCTGTCTTCCCCTCCTCTCTCCATTTCTCTCTGTCCTGTCCCAACAACGACGACATCAGTAAACAACAACCATAAAACAAGGGCAACAAAAGGGAAAATAAATAATAAAAAAGTAACAGATGTGAGGACATATTCTTGAATTTAAAATGTTTATTGTGTTTAGTACAGCTGTGTATCGACCTGCATATTGGGCTTTTTACTCCCTCTGACTAAATAAATAAAAACGAAAAAGAAATGCCAAACAACAACAGACCTAACATCAGTGGCCTGGAGAAAATGTTTAGTGTGTGAGGAGTCTGACTTGTCTGCCCTAGGATCCTGGTTTGATTCTGCATTACAGAGTAATATTTGGCTTTTCATGTGAACATAGCACTCTCTCATATCGAAGTAGATAACAGAACTTTACTTTTTCTTTATTGGGGATTAATGTTTTACATTTGACAGTAAATACGCCAGTTTGAACACACATAACATTTCTCAGTTTTCCACATAACATTACAACCCCCTTTTGGACCTGCACTCTCCCCCGCCCCCCCACCCCACCCCAGAGTCTTTTACTTTGGTGAAATACACCAACTCCAGTTTGGGTTCTGCTTAGGGTTTTCTATTCTGATCTTGTTTTTCAACTTCTGCTTGTGAATGAGATCATCTCATTATAGCAGATCTTTAAAACAAACAAATAAGTTAAAAAAAAAAAATCTACCGTGGAGTTTACCAGTGAATGCCCAGTCTTGAGCTAAATGATGTTACTGAAAATCTATGTACAATTCTAATAGAAACAGCCTCTGGGACTCAAGCTCAAATCCTCTTTGAGCTGGATATTATCCAGGTTTGCTACTATCTTAATTATATGTATTTTCTCAAATTATCTTTCAGGGCAAGAACTATATCTTTTCATCACTATGGGTATCTATGCTTTATTTATTTATTTATTAATTTTATTTATTTATTCCCTTTTATTACCCTTTGGTTTTATTGCTGTAGTTATTATTGTTGTTGTTGTTGTTGGATAGGACAAAGAGAAATGGAGGGAGGAGGGGAAGACGGGGGGGGGGGAGAGAAAGATAGACACCTGCAGACCTGCTTCACCACCTGTGAAGCGACTCCCCTGCAGGTGGGGAGCTGGGGGGCTCAAACCAGGATCCTTACGCAGGTCCTTGCGCTTTGTACCTCCTGTGCTTAACCATACAGCCTGATTCTATGCTTTAAGTTTTTCTATTTGTGTATAGAGGCAGAAGCATTATAATTTGCCTAGAAGTATTTGCTGTCTCCAAACACTAGACAGTAACTTAGACTCACAAGTACTTAAACATTATTACTGTTTAGTGTTTGGTGCTTGCAAACTCAGAGCTGTACATGCTAGTAAGAGCTTTCAACACCTCCTTTTCCTCCTTTGAAAAATAATCATCACGTTGCTTGCCTCTAGCATCATTTCAAAGGAAGCCAAAGACTGTTTTCTTTAATTCTGAATATCGAATTTTTTAGCGCAATGGTAGTAAAGGTTTGGTTTTTTGTACCTTTTCATGGGTTTGTGAGCACAGTTCCTTCTTCTGTTTTTTCAGCCGCATTTCAGAATTGCATTTCTCCATGGTAAAACAGATGTGTGTGTGTGCTTGATGGTGGAAACATTTAAAAAAATTATTTATTCTCCAGGGGTGGGGGAAGGAGAGAGAAAGAGACCAGAGCACTGCTCAACTCTGGCATATGGTGGGACTGGGGTTGAATCTGGGGCCCGAGGAAGAAAACTAGGAAGTGCTGCCCCTGTGTTATCACCCGCCACCCCGATTTATTGGAAAACCAGCATAAAAGATACGCCTTAACAGTGTCCCAATGGCGTAGGGATCCCAGTTCGAGCCCCCGGCTCCCCACCTGCAGGGGAGTCACTTCACAGGTGCTGAAGCAGGTCTGCAGGTGTCTGTCTTTCTCTCCCCTTCTCGGTCTTCCCCTCCTCTCTCCATTTCTCTCTGTCCTATCCAACAACAAGGACATCATCAACAACAACAATAAGAACTACAACAAGGGCAACAAAAGGGAAAATAAATAAATATTAAAAAAAAAGTTAGGGGCCGGGTGGTGGTGCACCTGGTTGAACACACATGTTACAGCCACAAGGACCCGAGGTTCAAACTCCCAGCCCCCACCTGCAGGGGGGAAGCTTCACGAGTGGTGAAGCAGGGCTGCAGGTGACCCTCTGTCTCTCTCCCTTTCTGTCTCCCCCTTCCCTCTCAATTTCTAGCTGTCTCTATCCAATAAACAAAGATTAAAAAAAATTTTTTTTAAAGTGTCCCAAATGTACCTTCAGAATCCACTGATGTCGTAAGGTCAGAGGAGAGCAGCAATTCTGACAGCAGACCTGAATCTTTGACCGGACATTCCTCCACTGCACAGGTTTTGTATTTCTATTTAGGAAAAGTGGCCCGCCATCTGGGCCCCTGTGTGCCCCTGATCTTAAATATTGTCCTCTAAATATAGCTCAGGACATCTGTCAGTGAACCGGGAAGCTTCTGTTAAAAATAAAATAGGAATTCATGTCTCCAAGTAAATACGGAGCGATTGGGGTGCCTTGCCACTTGCCTTTTGCATTCTGGGCTTGGCAAGCCTGGGGCCTGGTGGAATTCCATCACTAGCGACCCCATTGAAGTATTTACTCAGCAGCTACCAACTCTATTAATGCTCGTGTCTAGTTTTTGCTGTCGTGGCAGAGAACTTCAAAAGCAGATTAACTGTTTTTAAATATACCTTTTGGGAGTCCAGCGGTAGCGCAGCGGGTTAAGCGCATGTGGCACAAAGCGCAGGGACCTGCGTAAGGATCCTGGTTCGAGCCCCCGGCTCCCTACCTGCAGGGGAGTCGCTTCACAGGTGGTGAAGCAAGTCTGCAGGTGTCTGTCTTTCTCTCCCCCTCTCTGTCTTCCCCTCCTCTCTCAACTTCTCTCTGTCCTATCTAACAAAGACGACATTAATAACTACGACAACATTAATAACTACAAGAACAATAAACAAACAAACAACACACAAGAGCAACAAAAGGGAAAACAAGCAAATAAATATGAAAAAATTAAATAAATAAACATACCTTTATATTCTTTTTAAAAAATATTTATTTATTTATTCCCTTTTGTTGCCCTTGTTGTTTTATTGTTGTAGTTATTATTGTCGTCGTTGTTGGATAGGACAGAGAGAAATGGAGAGAGGAGGGGAAGACAGAGAGGGGGAGAGAAAGACAGACACCTGCAGACCTGCTTCACCGCCTGTGAAGTGACTCCCATGCAGGCGGGGAGCCGGAGGCTGGAACCGGGATCCTTAAGCTGGCCCTTGCACTTCACACTGTGTGAGCTTAACCCGCTGCTCTACCGCAGACCCCCAAGGTTGGCTTTTAAAGGAAGGGCATGGGTTTCTGTTAACGCGCTGTAGCTTCACTCTCCCACAGTCTCCTTTCTAGACAGCAGGCTTTTTTAAGTCAGCTTAGGAGGCCAGGACCAGACCCTGCCATCAGTGCTTGTGTTCTATTTGCCTTGTCAGTGGGACTTGAATGAGTAGGTTAACGACGGAGCCGGACTTTGATTCAGCAAACAGAAATCACTGCTGTGACAGAGTTTGTCAGACTGTGAATCAAGAGGGGAAAGGGACAGACATTCCTCTTCCCCTTCTCCCTCTCCCTCTCCCTCTCCCTCTCCCTCTCCCTCTCCCTCTCCCTCTCCCTCTCCCCCTCCCCCTCCCCCTCCCCCTCCCCCTCCCCTCCCCCTCCCCCTCCCCCTCTCCCCCTCTCCCCCTCTCCCTCTCCCTCTCCCTCTTTCTCTTTCCCTTTCCCCTTCCCCTTCCCCTTCCCATTCCCCTTCTTCTTTTTCTATATTTCTTTTACAAGAGCACTACTCAAATCTGGCTTAGGCTGCTTCCAGGGATTGAACCCGTGACATTGAAGCCTCAGGCATGAAGAAAAGGGTTTTATTTATTTATGTATTTGTTTAATTATAGTGGTGCATCTAGTAACGGGCCTTTTCGTTGTCGTCTATGCACCAAAGTAAACCCACCCGGTTTGCCGCTGCTTCTTCTTTTAAAGTTCATTGGCAGGCACCTGGTCTTTTTCCTTTTTTTTTTTTCTTGTTAGTTTCTGTACAGCCATTCAGAAAGCTGCTAAGCATTCCACTGCAGCAGCTTTTGTGACTGATGCCAGAAAAAGGAAAAAGAATCATAGAGTCCTGAGATTAACTAGGCAGTGCAAACGCATATGGCAAACTTCATTGTCAGATGAGAACACCCTTATAGGACTCTAATCTCTTTGAAAAGTAATGGCAGCCGTAACAGTAGTGATCAATGAATGATAAGCCACGAATAGAGAGGGCTCCAGGCTGTCCATCCTGAGCTGACAGAGCAAAGGGGAGGCTGCAGTAGCCTGACTTCTAGGCTAATCCTTCCACCTCTGAGCCAGGCAAATAAAATGGATGACACAGCCAAATATTTATTTATTGCCTTTTGTTGCCCTTGTTGTTTTATTGTTGTAGTTATTATTGTTGTTGTTACTTATGGCATCGTTGTTGGATAGGACAGAGAGAAATAGAGAGAGGAGGGGAAGACAGAGAGGGGGAGAGAAAGACAGACACCTGCAGACCTGCTTCACCGCCTGTGAAGCGACTGTTTTGCAGGGGGGGAGCCGGGGCTCGAACCGGGAGACTTCTGCTGGTTCTTGTGCTTTGCGCCACGTGTGCTTAACCCGCTGCGCTGCCACCCGACTGCCACCAGACCTCTTTTAAGGAACTTTTAGGTGCTTTGGTTTATTTGCTGGATGTAGCTTAGATGCTGAAGTATTTTACAGTGGGTGTTTTGCTTCTAGTGCTAGATATAATGCAGCCACAGAAAGCTCTACCTGGGAGAGAAAGCCCTCTGCCTTCTCCTCGGTGGGGGTGCATTGAGTCTGATTGACATCTCCATGGAGGTCCGTGGTTTCTAGACACTCAAAAACCCTGGACCCATCCTGCAACCCGGGTAAGGATTTGGGCAGCAGAAAAACATCCCTCCCTGCTGGAACCTCGTAACCTTACAGTCTGAAATCAGCTTTTGAAAAACCTTTGAAATCTTTTTTTTTTTCTTTCCCTAAATGACTGGCATCTGGCAGTGAATCTCCCCTCTTCTCAGCTCCTCCCTGGGGGATATGGTCTTCTTTCCAGCCATCCTAGTGGACCTGACTCGACTCTTCTCCCTGGACTGTTCTTTGAAGTCAGTGGTGGGAGTCTTTGGGAGGAGGGGGAGTTGAAAGCCACGCTACTTCATGGGATGGCAGATTGTGCCTTTGCCTGATTGGTCTATGTAATATACATTTCAAAATAAAAGTAAAAGCAGACTCGAGTTTTGGAATGAGTTTCTTTTCTTGGTTAGAGTCAAAACCAAGGCTTTTGATCTGGTTTTAAATTGACTGTGCAGACAGTGTGACAAGCAGCTATCTCCAAAGGCCACCAGTGCCAGGATTTGGAAGTTGGTCGTGTACCCATCCCATTTAAGCTTAGGCTGTTTAAGAAGCTGGAGAAAAGGACTGGGAGGTAATCACAACTTTACAGACAAAATCCCGAAATAGCTCTTTTTTTTTTTTTCAGCAGCAGCTTAGAGGACTCAGGACTTTGTCTCAACCTCAATTACCCTCATCTGTGAAATGGGAGTCAGACTCGTACCTCAGAAGGATACAGAGAAGCTTGGAGGGTACAGTCTTCTCAGGCATGTTCACAGTTTTGAGTTCATCTCAACTACTTTTAGTAATCTGAATCCTTGCTCCCAACCAGTGTTGTATTTATGGCTGAGAAAATTCCTATTGAATATGGACGGGGGTCTAGAGAGCAAAAATTGACAAGTTCCTTCTCCAAAGGATCACTACTGGGATCCTAATTTTTTTTTTTATGAATATATGCAGCAAGTCTGCAGCTTACACTCTGTGCTTAAGCTAATGAGGGTTCCCAAAGTAAAGACGCTTCCAAAAGGAGATGCCTAGGGCATGCATAGTTTTGTCCTTGAATGCTCACCAGCCTGGTTTGGGTTATCTCAGTTGTGTAGTTCATATCTGCATCTTGTCTTTCTTTCTGTTTTCACTTGTTTTGGATGTTTCCCAAGGATTTGTGGCCATAATTCCTTTCGGACTCTTAGCGCTGCCTGTAAAACACACACACCCACACCCACACACACACACACACACACACACAGACACACACACACACACACACACACACACACACACACGCTTTGGACTAAAATCAATAGCATGTCAAGATGCCAGGCACATTCGGCCTAATAGCAGGTGGGTGTCTGCTGGACTGTGTGCCTGATTTTCCTGACAGGAGCGAATTTAGGCCAGAATTCATGAGCCAGGGAAGGTGCTTCTGAGTTTTTCCAGTTTTCTGGAACAATTTTGTTTTCTTCTTCTAATGAGATCATGTTTGCCGAAGAATTGTGTGTTCGTCTACGTGTTTATGAATGTTTGACACCAAGTGAGCGAGCTCTTAGAAAATCGATGTACATGCAGATACACAGAGAACTTGACTCACAAACCGAAATAGAATTTAAAGTTAACAGTTTGTCTCACTCTGCTCAGTGTCCAAGCAAACACTCAGAATGCTGAATAAATCATCCTTGTGCATTTACCCTGATTCGGATATATTCCTGTTCTATATATTAGAGCAGGTTTAAGAAAACAGTGGGTCAATCAAGTGCAGTGAGAGCCAGACAGCTTGCGAGTCTTGCTTCTGATATTTAGAGGCTGCAAAAGAATGGAATGTTGAATGCAAGTCCCCAGTTTAAGTCCTAGATGCTTCTGTGTGGTGGCTAGCTTTGCAGAATGGAATGTTGAATGCAAGTCCCCAGTTTAAGTCCTAGATGCTTCTGTGCGGTGGCTAGCTTTGCAGTACAAGCAGAAAGACCTTAGTAATGGCTCTGATTTCTTCCATGTTGACATTTTTTTTGCTTTGTTTTGTTTTGTTCTGTAGACCTCCTTGTTTGTTTTCTCTATTTTTAATATCTTTTTTCTTTTACTTATTCCCTTCTGTTGCCTTTATTCTTTCATTGTTGTAGTTATTGATGTCGTCGTCACTGTTGGATAGGACAGAGAGAAATGGAGAGAGGAGGGGAAGACAGAGAGGGGGAGAGAAAGATAGACACCTGCAGACCTGCTTCACCACCTGTGAAGCGACTCCCCTGCAGGTGGGGAGCTGGGGGCTCGAACCGGGATCCTTACGCCGGCCCTTGCACTTTGTGCCACCTGTGCTTAACCCGCTGAGCTACCTCCTGACTCCCTCGTTTTCTCTATGTTGTAGCAGGCTGTCATTACAATTTCAGTTTCAAATCACTTCAGTTGTAGACCCCATACTTTCAAGTCCCTGACAGCAAAAGCCACTTCTGGTTCGCTGGAACTCCCACAGTGGGCTGATCATACGCATCATTGACCTAGACTTGGACAGAGGATGGGAAAAATGTAAATGAGATGTATGCAAATTAGTTTTCCTTTTCTTTGGAGATGTCCACGGGGCTCAAGTATCCCAGGATTCCAGGAGAGAGCTAGCAGTGCTTTGAATGACAAGCCCTTGGCCTCCTTGGCTTTTTATTGAATGCCTCTCTCCCCTAGAGGAAGACCAGTCTCTATAATTAGTGGTCAAAGACTGTCAAGCATTCCTTTGACAGTACCACTGAATCCTGGTTCATGCACTTGAGAAAATACAACCACGTCTTCATGTCTCAGAACAAAATGTCGGTCTTACTCTCCCCTTCACTTGCGAGGCCCAGTCTTCCCGGGCATCTGGAGTCACCAATGAAGCATCCTTCTTCTGAATAAAGGATTAAATCCTCCCTTTATAATTGTCACCCTGCATATCTTTTTGTAAAGAAAGTTTTCGTAGTGTTAATTCCAGTTTTCAGACAGATCTTATGCCGGCCTAGCCTGAGGGTGTTTCTTCCCGGGCATGTGCTCTCTGGGTTGGAGAGAAGGCTGGAGCCGACCTAGGCTGCTGCTTACTCAGCGACACGGGAGAGGAACCAGGAACTCTTATGGCAGAGTGGGAACGCAGTGCAATGCTGCCTTTATTGATCTGCCATTATATCTTCTGAAGCGGAAGTGGCAGGTCGGAAAAGGAAATAGGTAGGATAGGGGGTGGGGAGAAAAAAAAGAATGTGAAAGTAGCAAGCTTCCATCTAACCAGTGGGGATTAAACCAGTGCCCTGCAGGCAGAGCGGGTCTCAGGCAAAACAATGATTATGTAAATAGACCCACAGCTTTTTAAGCAGTGGAGCAGGGGGGAGCTGGCGTAATGCCCAACAATTTTAATTAGATCATTTTAGATAGAAAACCAGGTTGATTTGTGGGGTTGGGGTGGGGGAGTGGCACCTTAGAGGCCCTTTGTCACAGTTCATTGGGATGAGAAATGGTCTAATATTTGAGGTCATTGGCAGTGTTGTGTCTCTCTCATGCAAGGTAATGTGCGCACTCTTTTGGGTGAGTCCCAGTTCAGTAACCATTGCTGTTGTGTGTGTGTGTGTATAATTGCTACAATCCACTGGGGATAAACGTCCTAGGTTATATAATCATTGTGGGTGTTAGATGAGATAGTAGTTTGTCCTCCATAGAAAGTGTTCTGTAAAACCTAGCTTCTTGTTGTTGTTGTTGTTGTTAACTCAAAATGAAAGCACATAGTTTTGATAAATGTTAAGTATCGACTGTGAAAAAGGACATCATTTTATAAAATTTGGAGTATATTAGATACAGTTTAATTTTTGACTATGTGTTTCTCGGTTCTGCGTAATTTTCAGAATAGAACTGCATATAATTTCACTGCATGACTTTGGAGGTTAAAGCTAATCTTCTTCCCTAGTTCCTTCTCCGTGCCCTTATCTAAAAGAGAAAGCTATCTGAATGAAAAGAATTTAGAGGAAATTCCCATGTGAGGAAGGAGATTGTCCTTGTGAAGGGTTAGTCTTCGAGGAACTGGGTGCAGAAAATCATTACATAGTAATGATGCTGAAAATTACTTGAAGGGATAAACTCAGGTTAAAATCAGAAGGTTAAATTATTCTCCCCAGTTAATACTTTCTGTAGTCAATACATGAGACATTTGCTCCTCTTTTGATAACTTAATTGTAACTGATTTAATTTGTAAAATATATTATGTATTGATTGATAGACATAAGAAGAAATTGAGAGGAAAGAGAGATATACCCACAGCACTGCCTCACTACTTCTGAAGCTTTCCGCCTGGGGTCCTGAGCCCTCCCTGGTCCTTGACCCATGTCCTGTGTCCTCTCAGCCAAGTGCACCACTACTCAGACCCTGAAATTTAATTTTATGCTCTCTCATTAGCAGAAGTATTGAGCTAGAGTCTAAAATATCTGTGGACTGCAGATACAGTTCACTGGGTAGAGTGCAGGCCTAGTTTATCACACAGAACAAGTTCAGCCCTGGACACCACATGGAAGTAGCAAGTTCTCTGTCTCTCTGAATGCAGAACTGTCACAAGACACTGGCTGCTTGGGGGGAAAAAATAGGGACACATTAAGAAGACACTGAAAAAACAACAACATTGGGAATGTTTGCTACTGATGACATATAAGTCTACAGATTTCCCCAACAGCAGATGCTTTGGGGCCCAGTTTTCGATCACCTAACACGTACTCTGGCTCACGAACAAAATTCCCCATGTGGTGATAGCAGTGAATTATGGGTATGGAATACATCCATTCTGACAGGAGCTACATGAAGACCCAGGGACTCCCAGAGTCAGGGGAAGGGGCTATGAGGAGAAGCCCCAAACACAGCTCAAGAATTCTGTGGAACAAGGTTCTGTTCAGAGCTCCAAATAGTATTTTTTCAAGGGATTTTGCAAGGAAGAAAAATAGACCTTCTTTTATATGGCATGAGTGCTAGTGCTCCGGTAATAGCTACTCCTGAAAATCAAGAGGAAGAGGAAGAAAAAAAAATGAGCCTGTTATATGAATGTTTGAAGAATAGGTGATGGGCAGTTGGGCGGTAGCGCAGCGGGTTAAGCACACGTGGCACAAAGCACAAGGACCTGCGTGAGGATCCCGGTTCGAGCCCCCAGTTCCCCACCTGCAGGGGAGTCATTTCACAAGCGGTGAAGCAGGTCTGTCTTTCTCCCTCTCTGTCTTCCCCTCCTCTCTCCACTTCTGTCTGTCCTATCCAACAACAACAATAAAAACTACAATGATGCAACAAAAGGGAATAAATAAATGTTTTAAACAAAAAGAATAGGCGATGATTTACATTGTTAGTATTTGTTATTGATCGGCTTTTGGGGTACACTGCATTATCTGTATTCCAACAACAGAATTTATTTCTTTATCTCTCAGGGAATATGTGTTCCTCCCCTCCTTTCTCTCACTTGTGAGCTTTTGGTCTCAGGAAGACTCCACAATTCGAACTCTGCATTCCTAACCTTGCTGCGTAAGTGCTGATGTGTTAAACTTCCTTGGCTCTTTGCCTTAAGGACAAAAAAAATGCAAATATTTATTAATGTTTACTCAGGATAAGAAAATGCCTCTTATGAATGGGACCAGCACAGAGCAGGCTGTAGGGTATTACTAACTAGGGCCTCCACAATATTTCCTTGTTTCAACAGTTAGCAGGAGAAATTATATGAAAAAAATTGTTGAAAAGTACAAATGAGGAAAAGCTGAGAACCAGTGAAAGCCTTTCTTTCTCCTTTCCTTCCCTTCCCTTCCTTCCTTCCTTCCTTCCTTCCTTCCTTCCTTCCTTCCTTCCTTCCTTCCTTCCCCACCAGAATTATCCCTGGAGCTCAGAGCTACACAACAAATCCACTGCTCCTGGCAGCCATTTTCCCTTCCCCTTCCCCTTCCCTGTCCCTTTCCCTTCTTTTTTGCTTTTCCTCTCCTCTCCTCTCCTCTCTTCTCCTCTCCTCTCCTCCCCTCCCCTCCCCTCCCCTCCCCTCTCTTTCTTTCTTTCTTTCTTTTTTTTCTTAAAAGAAAAAATTAGGACAGAAAGAAATTGAGGCAGGGGAGGAGACAGACAGGAAGAGCGAGAGAGAGAGAGACAGAGAGAGAGAGAGAGAGAGAGAGAGTCTGACACCTCCTGAATCTTCCTCCCTGCTGGTGAGAAACGGATTCAAATTCAAATCCTTCTGCATGATAGATAATGTGTGTATTCAACCTGGTGTGCTACCATTTTTTACTTTTGCCACCAAGGTTATTTCTGGCACTATGAATTCACTGCTCCAAATGGCCTTTTTTCTCTACTTCTTTCTTTCTTTCTTTCTTTCTTTCTTTCTTTCTTTCTTTCTTTCTTTCTTTCTCTCTCTCTCTCTCTCTCTCTCTCTCTCTCTTTCTTTCTTTCTTTCTTTCTTTCTTTCTGTGTTATTGGATAGGATGGAGAAATTGAGAGGGGAAGGTGAGATAGAGAGGAAGAGAGAAAGACAGACATCCACAGAGGCTTGAACCGGGATCCTTGCTCTTTGTATTATGTGCGCTTAACCAGGTGGTCCACCAGCCGGCCCCCAATTTTTTTTAAGTGATATCTTAATTATGTCTGTCTGCAGAGCAGTAAAGTTAGAGCCCCTGGTTGGAGTGATGTGAAAGAGTCAGACTTGGAGAGACTTTCCTGGACGTTTCTGTAGCTCTTCCTCCCTTCCTGTCTTTTGGACATGATAATATACCCTCCGGGACCACAGAGGACAAGCATTCTTCTCTGGGCTGCAGGAGTTGCTTTGCTCACAGGGCCAGAGCTGGCCACCTTACAGATGCTCATGGGCATAGGGGCTACGAGGCTCTGAAAGCTATGTGTCTGCAAGAATAATGAGGGGAATTACTGGCCCCACCTTGGTCAGGCTTTCTGTGTGGGGACCGTAGGAGGCTCTTGTATCTTAGCTTACTTTTCATCAGGCGGCGTAGGGCTGCATCCAAAAAAAAAAAAAAAATCAAGAGCAGGAGAGGCTGGCAGGGAGGGGAAAGAGTGAGCAACAGATAGACAGAAGAGGTCTGGAAAAGGCCAGAGGCAGACTCAGCTTCTGCGGCCTAGGGGAAGGATATTTAAAGGCGACTCAGGAAATGTGGTTGGCCGTTCTGTTGCTTTTGCAACTGACCGACCTTGTGACCTTGAACTCTGGTTTCTGTACTTGCAAAATGGTGATCCAAACAGCTACCCAGATAAACTTGAGACAAGAAGTTGAGAGAGCTGAAGCTCCTTAAGCCATCAGTCATGAACACTCAATAAGTCATCTGTCTTTAGTCTCTGAACCCCATCATCTCTCCTCAGGTTTGAACGAGAGATGAATAACCACCCTCTGGGTTGGGAGAACAAGACCGTTTGCTCACTTCTTACAAATCTTGTTCAGATTCAGTTCATTCCAAGACTGTCATTTGTACTACCATACTTAAATTCCTCATAGATTCATCCTGCTTTTCCACTCAAAGTGGTGTTTGGTTAAACTTAATCAGAATACCCATACTATTGCCATGAAAGGGGGAAAAAAAGCCAGCCTTAGTATTTCTGATCACAAATGGAAGGCAGGTTACTTTATATTATTTGAAAGATCCAAAGTCAAAGAACAAAATACCAAGGCCAGCAGAACAGCTCATTTGGGTAGTGCCTCAGCTTTGCAATACATGCGATCCAAGAGAGAGCCCACACTCAATACTCTGGTGTCTCTCTCTCCCTCTTCCTCCCTCTCCCTCTCCCTCTCCCTCTCTCTCTCTCTCTCTCTCTCTCTCTCCCCTCTAGGGTTATCGTCGGGGCTCAGTGCTGACATTATGAATCCACTGCCCCTGGTGGCCATTTTTTTCCCATTTTATTGGACAGGACAGAGACAAATTGAAAGAGGAGGAGAAGATAGATAGATAGATAGATAGATAGATAGATAGATAGATAGATAGATAGATAGATAGATGAAGATAGACACCTGCAGACGCAGACCTGCTTTGCTGCTTGTGAAACATCGCCCCCTGCAGGTGGGGAGCAGGAATCTGAACCTGGCACCTTGTGCTGGTCCTTATTACTGTCACTGCCATCAGGTGTATTGTTGGGACTCACTATGAATCCACCACTCCCGGTTGCCTTTTTTTTTTCCTTTCTATTTTACTTGGAAGAACAGAAAGAAAAAAAGAGGGTAGGGGAGACAGAGTGGGAGAGACACCCGCAGATCTTCTTCATTGCTCCTTGAAGTATTTACCACTTCCACCCCCACATTTGGGGAGCAAGGGCTTGAACCTGGGTCCTTTCACATGGGTGGGCCACCACTTGGCCCCCTATTTAATTCTTATTTATAGAGGAGAGAAGGGAGACATGGAAAGGCCAGCTAATTTGGACACGAATCATACAGCCACTGAGCAGTGGGAGTCCCAGGGATCAGTGCAGCTCGGGCTTTGGTCTACACTATTGGCTGAATTGACCAGCTAAATAATGTCTAACGCTCTAATGTCTAAAATTGCATCTGGAGTTAACAGGACTGTATTGTTCACCTCAGATGGGTTGAAAAACAGTCTCTCAGAACAGCAGAGCTCTCAGGAACTGTTCTGAGCACTATCTATAAAGAAAAGAAATAATGCTTCAAGTTGGCATCATAATTCTGATTAATCTCACCTTGATTAATAAGCCAGTTGGTATCATAATCTTGATTAATCTCACCTTGATTAATAAGCCAGTTCTTTTCACAGTTCAGGAACTAAACTGAATCTGTGATGCTGCAGATTCAAAGAAGACAATTTTAAAAAGTGGTCTGGGTTCAACTTTTTTTTTTTTTATAAGACACTTGAAATTCGGACACACTTGGATATGTTGTCATGCCTATTTTAGACATGGAATCAGGTTACTGATACTTTTAATCACTGTCCAAAGGAACCATGATATTTCTTAGAAGCAGAAGATAAAGCTCAGTGAAGAAGGGTCATGTTGGCTCTTCTGGTACTTGTGTCCTAGAAATACTTTGCCATAGGTGAATATTAAACATAGCAGAGATTTTTTTTTAAGTGTCCTGGACTTGGTTTTCTTTTAAAGATAGAGAATTCTCCCTTTTGGCCATAGTAAGATATACCCAATTATATATGACCAATATGTCATTTGGCCTTTGACCTTAGTTACTTTTTTACACAATCTGTTGTAATTCTTGGTTTATCATCATATGAGGAACTCCCATTTTTACTTTGTGTGCAAAATGATGCTTCAGGAAAACTACACTTGTATTCTTTCAGTGTTTCAGGAAATGGGCACAAGTGAATTTCATCTCGGGAATTGCTTTGTCATCTAGTTTGGAGCTGGCAAAAAAAAAAAAAAAGAGTAAGAGGCAGTGCTCATTTCGTCACTCTGATTGTCATGACAGCAGACAGCCGTATGCCTGAGTCTCAACTTTCTGTGGAAGAGCTACTTCTGGTGGAGATCTGCTGGATGTGTTTTGCTTGTGCAGTATTGTGCAATTTTGTGGTTTCTCAGCCCTCTTCCACTGCTTAGTGGTGGGGGGACTTGACTCTTAAGTCGTTTTAACTAGAATTTACTCTTCAAGCTCTCTTTCAATAAACTGAAGGACTTGACTGAATTTTTTTTTTAAAGTGGACACTTTGCTTTTATTCCAACCCTTCCACAAGTTCCAGCAGACAAATGCAAACTTCGTCTCATTAGCTGCGGCTGCAGTTGACAGTTCAAAAGAATGAAGTCGAAACCCTTCAGACTTGAAATTAAAACTCATCCTTACTGGAAGAGCTCATCTTTCAAAGATAAAATGAACGTGCGGGTCATCTCCACAGTATTTTTAACAGACATCGCTCCTGTCAAATCGTTCTCACAAGAATGCATTGTCTTTTTGTTCTTCTAGTGAGATCACTGAAAACCATATAGCACCTGAGGAGGGGATGTTCTGGGGCCTTGCTTTTCACTGGTGGAGATGGAGTCAATCACAGTATTCCAGAGTGACCCAAATCATCACTCAAGTACAGAAATTTGCCTTTTAAAAAAATACTGTTATAAACTTAAAGCATGTGGTTATTCTTGTTGCACAGGATTTTTTTTTTCCTTTTCTCTCATCATGCACTAAGTGAAAAAAGAAGCATTTTCACTGGTAACAATAAAAGTTCAGTCTGGTGCAAGTGGCTCCAAGTGCAAGGACCAGCATAAGGATCCCGGTTCGAGCCCCCGGCTCCCCACCTGCAAGGGAGTCGCTTCACAGGTGGTGAAGCAGGTCTGCAGGTGTCTGTCTTTTTCTCCCCTTCTCTGTCTACCCCTCCTCTCTCTGTTTCTCTCTGTCCTATCCAACAATAACAGCAATAACAGTAACTACTACAACAATGAAAAACAAGAGCAGGGAGTAGGGCGGTGGTGCAGCAGGTTAAGCGCATGTGACACAAAGCGCAAGGACCAGTATCAGGATCCTGGTTCGAGCCCTGGCTCCCCACCTGCAGGGGAGTCTCTTCACAGAGGGTGAAGCTGGTCTGCAGGTGTCTCTCTTTCTCTCTCCATTTCTCTCTGTCATATCCAAAGACAGCAACAACAGCAATAATACACAACGATGATAAAAAAAAAAAAACAATAAAGGCAACAAAAGGGGGGGGGAAATGGTCTCCAGGAACAGTGGATTCCTGGTGCAGGCACCAAGCCCCGGCAATAACCCTGGAGGCAAAAAAAAAAAAAAATTTCAGTCTGTATTCCCTTAGTTAGTGTGCTTGGCTTAAATGACCTCACCTACCCTTCAGATCTGGGAATGTTGGTATAACTAGTAAGTAGCATTGGACAATTAAGGAGGCTTGGGCTTCTGGACACTAAGTAACGTATCACTATCACCAGTCCAGAATGTCACAACTATAGTGCTCACAGTCGTATGACTCTTTGTTGGGGGTACTATGCTCTGCCTTTGAAAAGACGTATCAGCATCGAAGGTCCCTGCCCACTAAATGTCAGTGGTACCTTCAGTCGTGCCTATTAAAAATGTGTGTGTATATATATATGTCATCTGCCTGGGGAAGTCAGGTTGGTGTCATGATAGCACCTGCAGTCTGCTAGCAGAGCTCTGGAGCTCAAAGGTTGACATTCCACGCCTGGCGTCTCTGGACACAGTTAGACGTGAAATGTATCGAGGTGGCTGCATTGATTTCATTGACAGCAGACACAGTAGCACAGGGTGTGGGTCAGGAGAAGCAGGGAAGAGCCACGCCCCAGAGATTCCAGGACTGGGAGAAATTTGCTCCCCATAATGATTCTGGGTCCATGCTCCCAGAGGGATAAAGAATAGGAAAGCTTCCAATGGAGGGGATGGGATATGGATCTCTGATGGTGTGAATTGTGTGGGATTGTAGTCCCTTCATCCTACTGTCTTATTGCTCATTATTAAATCAGTAATGATGATGATGATGATGAAGAAAAACACACTCACACACACCACAATGTATGTATCACTCATGTCTTCTGGGCTGGGGAGAGACTTCCTTGCCCTGGAGCAATCCACTGCGCTTGTAATGTGGGGTAACGCCCCTGGGGTTATCATGGACTAACTTTTCTCTCTTGACTTTTGTGCTATGTTGCTGTTGATACAGATACAGCTAAGCCCTCAATCCCTCCTCCTCTGCCTCCTCTTTTTCTTTTCTCTTCCTGAGATAAATTTTATCCCTTGGTGTGTGAGCTTAAGTTTCCGGCATCTATCCGCTTTTTCATCTTGATGCTAACTAACTAACCTCAGTGCACTAAAGAACACCTTTCTGATCTCTTTGTGGGTGTCCTTAGAAATGGTGAAAAGGGTCTAGGCATTCACTTATGTTAGCAACATCCCTGGACAGCCAAACAAGTGAATTTTTTTTTTATAGTCACTCATTTTCCTCTTGTTGAATGTGTGCTTGCAATGTACAGTGAGTGGTCTTCTGTTTACTGAGTCATATTCTCAATCATCACTTCCTCTGAATTGCTGAGTAGCCTTGAGTGAGTCATGAACTCCTGGCTTTTTTTTCTTCTTCCTCTTCTCCTCCTCCCCCTCCCTCTCCTCCTTTTTCTTCTTCTAAAGAGAAGCGACCTTCTTTTTGACTTTGGAGAGTGCTCTGGTGTTAACTGAAAACTGGAAAACATTGGGAAGGGAATTCTTAGACATTCAAGTTACATAATTTTTAAAAACATCCTATTCAATGGAATTCATTTTCCGATGAAATAGTTCCTTGGCCAGTGGTCATTATTTCAAATACAGTCACTGGAAATCCCTGTGGTAGCAAGTAGCCACGGAAACCTTCCCCGTGCCATAATCAGGTTGTCAGCTCTGTTTTTATGGAGTAGTCACAATCTCAGGTCACTAAGGATTTGGATAAAAACACAAAGGTGTTGGTGGGGGGGGGGGGGAGATGGAGTGAAAATATTAAATTTAAATATTAAAATTTATCAAGATGTTAAATTTAAATATTGGATATTAAATGTTTAAAAAAGTGTTTTAGAAAGGCACACAAAAGTGTATGGTCTGCAGCAGAGGCCAGGGAAGAAAAAGTCAGCATGGACATGATCTGACACCACACCACATGGGAACACAGGAGTTGTTATTGGTGTGTGTGTGCCTGTGTGTAAATGGGCCCTCCAGTGGTAAAATTTTGCATGCACAAGGCAAAAAAGCAAGCAAACCAACAAAACAAAAAGCTTAAGAGATGCTACAGTCCAAACCCTTGCTTGGAGAAGTTGTGGATCATATTCTTACTGAACACCAGGCAGGTATTTTTTTTTTTTGCCTCCAGGGTTATTGCTGGGGCTCAGTGCCTGCACCATGAATCCACTATCCACTGCTCCTGGAGGCCATTTTGTTTCCTCTTTTGTTGCCCTTCTTGTGGTTATTATTTTTGTTGATGTCCTTTGTTGTTGGATAGGACAGAGAGAAATGGAGAGAGGAGGGGAAGACAGAGAGAGGGAGAGAAAGAGAGACACCTGCAGACCTGCTTCACCACCTGTGAAGCGACTCCTCTGCAGGTGGGGAGCTGAGGGCTCGAACCAGGATCCTTATGCTGGTCCTTGTGCTTTGCGCCACGTGCGCTTAACCAGCTGCACTACCGCCCGACCCCGGCAGATTTTTTTTTTTTTTGCCAGTGGAATTTACTAAGGTAACATTAGTATTTTAACAGTAATGCATTTTTTTAAAGTCAGTCTTCTTAAAGATTCATTTGCTTTGTTTATAAAGAAGATAGTGATGGTTCTGGCATGTGGCATGTGGCATGTGGCAGTGCCAGAGATGGAATCTTTGGGATCTCAGAGAAGTCTCTACCATTAAGCATCTCTCTCCCCAGACTGGTAATAAGTTGACTCAAATAGTGTCTTCTTGGATATGTGAATGAACTAACACTAAACTTCAGCCACTAAATTGTTTTCTATGGCAAGCTCACATCGGAGCTGGCAGGTCTAAAGACAGATCAGGCTTGTTGACAGGATCAAGATGAGCACATCGGTAGGGCTTTCTCCCTTTGTGCCCTCAGGACTTCTCTGCAGATAATAATAACATGAAAATTGACAATGTACCTTAGGCCACAGGAACAAATTCCAAAGAGGGTACCTGCTTTGTCATGCCGAAGCCCCAGAATTGAGTCCCCTCTATACCAGAATAGAAGTTTCAATGCTGTGGTGTCTCCCTGCCGTCTGGAGGGTGTATGTATGTATGTATGTATGTATGTATGTATGTATGTATGTATTTATTTATTTATTTATTGTGAGAACCATTCTCTTTCTCAGGGAGAAAGTCAATCCAGAGCAGTGAAACTCCAGAGATGGCAAAATAATAATAACAACAGTATATCTTCTTGAGAGTGGGTCTCCTAAAACTTTTGAAGTTGAAATGATATGGACTTATTATAATAAGAATAGGCTTAGGTTAGGTATCCGTGAAAGGGGAGGAGACGTAGAACCAATCACCTTACTTGCAAGGGCAGAAAAAGACCACTAGAAGAAATGCAACTGGCATTTTCTATGCACATCAAGAGGCAGAGAATTTAAATTTAAATCCTCAGGGAATTTAGATGCATGTAGTAGGAAATGAGACTTTGTTAGGGGATTGGAAATGCTTTCTTTTTTTAATTTTTAAATATTTATTTATTGATTCCCTTTTGTTGCCCTTATTGTTTTGTTCTTGTAGTTATTATTGTTGTCTGTCTTCCTTGTTAGATCCGACAGAGAGAGAAATGGAGAGAGGAGGGGAAGACAGAGAAGGGAGAGAAAAATAGACACCTGCAGACCTGCTTCATTGCTTGTGAAGTGATTCCCCTGCAGATGGGGAGCCAGGGGGCTCGAACCGGGATCCTTCCGCCAGTCCTTATGATACCGTCCAACTCCCAGAAATGCTTTCAAGATGAAGTGACTGCAGTCAATGAATGAGAAGTTCTCAATCAGGTTGTCTGACTTCCCCACTTGGCCCTCAGTGAAGAGAAAGGACAAGTATAGACTGTGATACTGAAAGGAGAGAGGCCTGGGAGTGGATGTTGACATTGCGTGAACAAAGTCTTATTGAACCGCGTCCCCCAGGTATCTCTGTCTAGCTCCTTCTCTCTTGCAAGGCTGGGCTCATATGTCCTCTTTAAATCTGTGCCCTCCGAAACAAAAATATCACACTAACTCATGGCCAGGTATGCCAAGAGTTGCCACTAACATAAAACAAATACGATGACACCCAATCAACTCTTCAGCTACATAGCCTAAACCCACTTCACCTCAGGAAGCGTTTGAAGGCTTTTCACTCTGAGCTCTGAGACACTGCGACTTTCTAGGGCTGGGCGGTGGCACACCTGTAGGAGTGCAGAAAGACCTGCATCCAAGTCCCTGATTTCCTGTAGGGGGGAGACTTCAGAAGCAGGGAAGCAAGTCTTCTGTTTGTTCTCTCTTTGTCTCTCTCTCTCTCTCTCTCTCTCTCTCTCTAGCCCTCTCTCAATTCATTTCTGTCATATCAAATAATGGAGTGGGGAGAAGAAAGCAATAAAGAAAGAGATTTAAAAAATTAGGTCACTGGGAGTGGTAGATTTTTTATGCAGTCACTGAGTCCCAGTGATAACCCTGGTAGCTAAAGAAAGAGACATAGAGATAGAGAGAGAAGGGGGTGGAGTATAGGGGAAGGAAGGAAGGAAAGAAGGAAGGAAGGAAGGAAGGAAGACAGACATTAAACCTTTAAACCTTTAGAATCGTCTCAGTCTTATTTTCTATTGATAAGTAAGCACGAGACTTTTAGGGTTTGGCGCTTTTTGTTCAAAGTCCTTCTAGCTTTCAATTGTTAAACAAATCCTAGATGAACTAAACTTGTATGTAGGCATATAGAGCTATATAGACATCAGGTAATAAGGATAATACATGATAAACCCAACCTAAGTTTTGGGAATTAAGTAATCCTAGGGGGGACAAGGGCTGATGTTGACAAGCTGAATTTGAGCAGATTCTTTTGTTTTCATTAAATCCATTTTTTTTTCATTCTCAAAAATAGGTCAGTAGTAGTGACACACAGGGCATTGGTAGGAAGAGTGATAAAATGTTTACAAGAGCCTGATTGGACATGTTCCATAGTTGACACGTACAGAAAGAATATACAAACCTGCTTGTATATATATTAATGTGCAGGTATTCACAGCCATGAGAGATCACATATCCCTTTCAAAAATATAGGAGCTAAATAAATTTTAAAAATAGGGAAGAATCTTTTGAAGTCTGTGTGAAAAGAACTTAGGAATTTCTGTCTTGCTTTATCCAAGGTATAAGTGTCTTCCATGTTGAAAAGGCATCAGTAGGCTTAATATTCAGAATTCCTTTTAAAGTTCTTATTTCTAAAAAAAATATGTTTATTTATTCCCTTTTTATTGCCCTTGCTGTTTTATTGTTATAGTTATTGTTGTCTGTCTTCGTTGTTGGATAGGACAGAGAGAAGTGGAGAGAGGAGGGGAAGACAGAGAGGGGGAGAGAAAGATAGACACCTGCAGACCTGCTTCATCGCCTGTGAAGCGACTCCCCTGCAGGTGGGGAGCTGGGGGCTCGAACCGGGTTCCTTACACCTGTCCTTGCGCTTTGTGCCACATACACTTAACCCGCTGTGCTCTTTTGAAGTTCTTATACAGAAGGCCCAGGGAATGAAATCCATAGCTATTACTATAGAGAGGTAAGTTCTCAACATCAAGTAACAGGTCCATTGGGAAAGTAGGCCATTTCTGGTTCACTTTTTTTTTTTTCTTCTCTCTCTCTCTTTTGTCTTTACATCTGCATTTTCATGGTACCATGAAAGTGTAGAATGGCTCAGTTGACTGGCAAACAGTGAGTGTATCCCTTGCTTTGTTCCTTAGAGCCAAACTCTCCAAAAGTCCTCCTGGGATAGTTTCATAGTCCTCTGAGACCAGTTAGAACCATTCTCGTTTCCATTCATTCCCCAGAAGGGGTTGTAGCTACCTACATCTTTCAGGAAATTAGTTCAGCTTTTGACCGTTCAGGAAGGGTCTTTTTAAAAATACTGACGTCCAGCAAACAAACAGTCTCTCCCTTCCCAGTTCAGGGAGGCCGCCTCTCACCCAGAGGCCAGGAAATAGGCTCCTCGGTACTTCTGCAGTTGCTTGTTTTCATGGGTTATCTTCCTTTCCAGATCCGGACACTGACACACAGCCTGTCCTCATGGGTTTAGATAAGGTCAATTAAGAAACCACCAACCCACATCTTCATAAGAAACTCGAAATAAATCAGGCGTTGTCTGTAAATATTAAAACATACGAACACAAACATTTCTTTTCTTATTTTTGCCTCCAGGGTTATCGCTCGGGCTTGATGCCTGTGCTAAGAATCCACTGCTCCAGGAGGCCATTTTTTTTTTCATTTTTCTTGCCCTTGTTAGTATTATTGTTGTTGGATAGGACAGACAGAAATTGAGGGAGGAGGAGAAGACAGAGGGGGAGAGGAAGATAGACACCTGCCAGACCTGCTTCACCACTTGTGAAGCGACTCCCCCCTTGAAGGTGGGGAGCCTGGGGCTGGAACTGGGATCCTTAGAGCAGTCCTTGCACTTCATGCCATGTGCATTTAACCCTCTCTGCTACCACCAGATCCCCCCGGACACAAACTTTTCCTAGAGGCTTTCTTTATTTCTCTCTTTCTCTCCCTTACCTGACCTGATCTTTCCAGAAGCTCTGGAACATTTGTTTGCTATTTGTTATGTATATCCTTTCTAGAATCTTAAACCTAGGTAGAAATTAGACAAAGAGTAAGAAATAGAATCTTTTTTTTAAGTACTGGGGTCACACATTCTCAGTTTGTTTTTTTTTAAGTACTGGGGTCACACATTCTCAGTTCCACGGGTCCTAGGCAAACAGCTTCACTAGTAAAAAGAAATTGCAGATGAAATAGATAGAGAGAGAAAAAGGAAGAAGCACTACAGCATGAGACATCAGTTTCTCCAGTGCTGTAGCTGCTCCCATGTGGGGCCGGGTGGTAGCGCACCTGGTTAAGCGCATGTGTTACAATGCTTAAGGACCCAGGTTCAAGCCCCCAGGCCCCACTTGCAGCGGGAAAGCTTTGCAACTGGTGAAGCAGTGCTGCAAGTCTCCTGTCTGTCTGCCTATCTTCTTCTCCCTTCCTTCTCAATTTTTGGCTGTCTCTATCCAATAAATACAAAGACTAAAGAAAAAAACAAAGAGGAAGTCTTTAGAAAAATATGCACCCTACTCAATGAACTATCCCCTAACTCCTAGCTAGGATTGTTATTGTTGTTGTTGGTTTTTTAATAAGTTACTACTGATATTGTTATTTTTATGTTACTGATATTGTACTTGCCCAATGAGAAAATAGTTAAAAACAACTAGAGTTGTAGGAATTCTAAAGTAACTGAACACATCATCTTTTAAGAGTCTTAAAAAAATAATAAGCCCTGTTTAAACTCTCCCTGCCTACCAACGTGGTACCTGGGTGAATTCCGATATTTCCTAGGAGAGCAGTTCGCATGCAACTGCACAGGTCAGAACACGCTAACTGTGCCTTGTTCTGTGATGTGTTGACTTTCAATTGATTTTAAGCACGCTTTTTTAATGAGAATGCCAAGCTGGGAGATAGTGTGTGCTTTAATGATCTGATACGCAGAAAGCAAGCAAACATTTCAGCACGAGAGCATCTCATGAGAGCGAAGTCAAGGTGAAGTCAGAGCATTTAAAAGGCAGAAACTACTTCTTTTTTTTTTTTTTTCATTTTTACCTCCACAAATCCACTGCTCCTGGAGGCTGTCTTTGTCCCCTTTTGTTGTCCTTGTTATTTTATCGTTGTTGTGGTTATTGTTAATAATTTATAGTTGTTATTGATGTTGTTGCTGGATAGGACAGAGAGAAATGGAGAGAGAAGGGGAAGACAGAGGGGGAGAGAAAGACAGACACCTGCAGACCTGCTTCACCGCCTGTGAAGTGACCCTCCCACCCCCCCATTGCAGGTGGGGAGCCAGGGCTCAAACCAGGATCCTTATGCCGGTCCTTGAGCTTTGTGCCATGTATGTTTAACCCGCTGTGCTACCGCCCGACCCCCCTATTTCTTCTCTCTTTATCTTTATCTTTGGCTATGCCTTTGTTGTGTTTCATTGAGTTGATATAGAACCAGGGTTTAGTGTCAACGTTTGAATCAAATTAAATATGACGTGCAGCTTTGCTCCAAAGTTAAGGCATCAGCTTGGTGCCTTAGAGCTCAAGTCATCCACTCAAGCAGAATTTAATATGAAAAAGTCAATTAAAACACAGTAAGGCAAAGTGTAGTTCAGGGGGCTAGAAAATGAGAGAAAATCTGCCAGGGTATGAAAGAAAGATGAAGAGAAACATTAGCTATTTAGGCTTGAACTACATTAAAAGCTAGGGCGTTCAGTACATAGCCTCTTATTAGGGGAGAGAAATATGGCAGTAAATGAAATGGACCGTTTGGAGATATTTGATTTCTCTATGAGGAGGATATCACAGAGGAAGTACTCTGCATTTGCTTCCTTTATTTGTAGTACTATGTAATTTGGGGACTGCCGTTCTTAGCTAAAGGGCATAATTCAATAATGTTATTGCTTTTGAAAAGCCTCACTGTAGCACTGTATTCATTGTGAAGAGCTTAACACCGCGAAGAGCCAAATGCAGTCCACTTGACAGACCTCTGGGGTGTTCCAGCAGCTTCTGAGAAGACCATTCTGTTCAGAAAGACACCATGTGGCTCTCGTTCATTTATTTCTACTCCTGCAGGAAGCTACAGGGGCTGGTGAATTGTGTGGCTTAAAAATAGTTTATTAAGGGGGGGGGGGGAGTCGGGCGGTAGCGCAGCGGGTTAAGCCCAAAGCTTAACCCAAAGCGCAAGGACCGGTGTAAGGATCCGGGTTCGAGCCCCCGGCTTCCAACCTGCAGGGGAGTCACTTCACAGGCGGTGAAGCAGGTCTGCAGGTGTCTGTCTTTCTCTCCCCCTCTCTGTCTTCCCCTCCTCTGTCCATTTCTCTCTGTCCTATCCAACAATGACGACATCAATAACAACAACAATAATAACTACAACAACAATAAAAAACAACAAGGGCAACAAAAGGGAAAATAAATAAATATAAAAAAAGATAAAAAATGGGGAAACAAACAAACCAAAAAAAAAAAACCCACAACCCTACAAATGATGGGTGTTATTATAGATGAAGAGATGATCTACTCCAGTGACATTTGTTATACTAAGGAAATTGTCTTTAAAAAGCGGAAGAAAAAAATTGTCTTGTTTTTAGTCAGAAACACAAGTGTCTATAGATGGGAAATAAACCCTTCATCTCTTCAGCATTAACCTGGTCACTGCATGATTACTGGGAACTAATGTCTACCATTTATTGAGCAATTACTCCATTCACACCATTTACTGAGTAAGGGACAAACTGTAAGACACCTTTGCATTAGAGAAGCTTAACAATTTTCTGAATATTTACCCAGAATTTTCCTGATGGTAGATAAAGTGTTTGGAAACAGAGAGCTTTCTGTGTTTATTCAGCCTGCAAATAAACATGGCTTTGGATAGAGTGAAGGCATTTTTCTGAAATTCTAAACTGTTCTTAGATTTTTCAGGCGATGTATAGATTGCAGTGCATAAGCGATCCTTGTCAGGAATCTTGTCTTCTCTGCTATTTCCTTCAGTCCTCTCTGCCCTTCATAGAGCTCTACTTCTTTTAAAAAAATTTTTTTTATTATATTATATTTATTTATTCCCTTTTGTTACCCTTGTTTTATTATTGTTGTCGTTGTTGGATAGGACAGAGAGAAACGGAGAGAGGAGGGGAAGACAAGAGAGGGGGAGAGAAAGACAGACCCCTGCAGACCTGCTTCAGGACTTGTGAAGCGACTCCCCTGCCAGTGTGGACCCAGGGGCTCGAACTGGGATCCTTACCCTGGTCTGGTCCTTGTGTTTTACGCCACGTGTGTTTAACCCACTGTGCTACCGCCTGACTCCCAGAGCTCTACTTTCTATGTGAGCCATGCTTAGATGCTCTCAGCTATTCTTTGAATCCTCAAGTCCCTTCCCAGTTGGAGCACATGGGTGACATTTTATCCTGAGACTCGGGATTTCTAGGCTAAGAGGCCCTGCTCTTGTTAATTGTTTGAATACCTTCCTGCTATTCAGATCCCCTCTCCTTCTAAAAGGGAATGTTAGACCAGCAACAGAGCTCAGGAGTGAAGGTGCTTGGTCAGCCGTATGTGACCCAAGTGTAAGTCACCCTGACCCCACCACAGTGGGGGGAGCCTCAGTGTTGTGACGCCTTTCTCTTTCTCTCTTCGTTGAAGAGAGATGTTTCTCTCTTCATATCTCAAAAATATGGGCCAGAGCAGTGAAGCCCCAAATACAGCACAATAAATAAATAAAGTTAAAAAGAATGAGTGTTGAGTTATACTGTGTTTAATCATATGTTAAGGATGAAATAGGGGAATGTTTTGTTTTGTTCTTTTTAATTTCAAAGTACAAATACAAACAGATTTTGGTTCCATAAAATACTACTAACCCACAGGAATAACAGTGGTTTTCCAGTGTAAGAGATAGCTACTGTGTCCTTAAAAAATTCTTAATAGCATCAGTTATTACAATTAAGATGGTAACTACTGTAGATTCAAAATGTCATTATGCCTAATTCTTAAAGTAACCCTCAGAGTTCAGTGATGTTATGATTTACCTGGAGATAACTGTGACTCTGTGAGGTTTAGTGATGTTCACTATGCTGTGCTACATTCAGAATATCAGAATATTCAAGTACTGAACAGTGGTTTCTCAAACTGAACACTCACGGTTTCTTCCCCACACCGGGTTAAATTTAAAGAGGACAAGCTATTAATAAAGCGATTTCTCTTTCTTCTGCCATATTCATCCAATGTAATAGTCCCGTATTCATTATTTCTCTGATGAGTAAGTGAATAAATACATACGTATTTTAAAAATTCAAAAACCAGGTCACAGAAAGGTTAAGCAATTTCCCCAAGGTCACACATTTAGAAACCGATCAGTCTGTCACTGAAGTTCAAGATCCAACTATAAAAGCGAGACTGAACATATTTGTGAGAGTTTAAATGGGATTATGATCACAGGTAGGAGAAAACAGAGTTTTAGGTAAAAGAATAGAGCAGTACAAGCCACCTTGAGAATATTCCTCCATTTGTAATTGAAGTTGATGTGTCAAGAGAGACTGGAGACAGGAAAACATGAGGTATGCAGAGTGTAACTGACTTACGGGAGTATTTATGGAGTCACTTATAAAGCAAGAAGTAACCTCACTAGTGACCCATTTGGTTGGAAGGTTTGGAAAAAGTTGGAGGCATTGGTGAGCTCTGTCTTATGAATGAGTGTAGGGATCTTGAGCGTGTGGGTCAAAATGGGAGAGTAAGAAGTGAAAGATTTGGTGTAAAATTCAGGGTTTTCCTTGTCCCTGGATTTGGAAATGGAGCTTCAGGTTTCTGACCAGATTCACAAACTGACTTGAAGAATTGAGATCCAGCTTCTTAAGATTAAAGAAGTAGCATGTATTGAACAGAAGTGGAAAAAGCATAGAACTCTTTAAATTCTGTCTGCACATCGAAGACAACCAATGCAGTCAGGAAAGAGGAAGATGGAATATCAAAGAAACTAATGGAAGGGAGAACTAGGGAGATGAAAAAGTAATTATCCTGCTAAGAAGTCAAGGTGAAGGAATATGAAAAAGAGAATAGTATACTATGTATTATATAGTATATAGAATATATAGTGCACTATGTATTATATTGTCTTATGAACTTATAAATTTCCAGTGTGGCTCAGAATAGAGTGATCTATCTTACAAGAATCCAGAAGGTGAAAACGCATGCAGATAACATTATTCGTATGAGTGGGAGGGAGCTTGGTGCGAGTTCAGTGCTGGGAGCTTGGGGATTAATGAAGATATGATTATCGTTGTCATCAGAGAAGACAGTTTGAGGTCAAGATTTTGACTTAAGGTAGCATGTACACTCTACCCAGGGGGCCATACGTCATGCTACAAATCTATCCATTCTAGATGGTAGCAAGCATCTCCTTTATCAAGCCAAACAGACAGATATTGTCCTCACTGTATGTATTTCTCAAGGCATGAAAATCCAATAAATAGGCCACCCCGGTAACACACACTCTACAATGTGCAAAGGACCTGGGCTCAAGCCCCCAGTCTCCATCTGCAGGCAGAAGGTTCATGAGTGGTGAAGCCTTGATGCAGGTGTCCCTCTTGCCCCTTTCTGGCTCCTACTTCATCTTAGTTTTTCTTTGTCTCTGTCTAAAACTCAATAAAACAAATATTTAAAAAACTCAAATAAACGGTGTCCCGTAGGACACTATGCAGGAGGGTGGATGAAGAGTAGAGGGGTAACTTTAGAAAGGAGCAAGTTCAGCTCATCGGCACCAGAAGGTTCTACGGTCACGGTCAGAGCGTTGCAGGGAGTAGAAGATAAAATAGAAAGGCTGAGGCTCAGGAAGAGACCCACGGACAGAATGTGGCCCAGGGGAGGCTATAAACTGGCACCCAAGCCCTCCAAGGCTGAGTGGGATTCACCACACACTCAACAGACTCATTGTTGAGCCATTTTGTCAGCATTGCTTACAAGCCCCTTTGAACTTTAAATGACACAGCGTGATCCTAATCAAGTGGCCTTGGAGCACAGCCAGGCTGCCAGGACTAAAATTATACCCAACATCACCTGTTCCCTAGAGAGGCTGTGGGCCTCTTGAGAATAGAAGACAGCAGGCTGCCTCTAGCAGCTGGTGGCAAACTGCAGTAGATTAATGGCCAAGGGGAGAAAACCCCCCAAAAATCTCTAAGCTCCAAAGAAGACCCACAACCCTGGAGTCTCCATACTTAGATTAAACCCCAGGTCTTGTAAGCAGTCCTAGACTAGCTTAAGCACCGCCACCCCCCACCCCTGCAACCTACCTGTGCCTTAATGTTGTAATGTTTAAAATGGGACCAGTGACTTAAAAAAAAAAAAATTGGCCTTATAGAGAAATGAACTTCAAAGAAGAGTCCTTCTCTAACTGCAGATGCCATGAAAGTAAAGGTCTTTCGTTGTTGAATTCAGTGGCTGGGGGCCGGCTCAACTGGGAAAGCTTTGGCTTGACCTCAAGCTTTGTATTTACAGAAGTTGGCTCTACAGTCTCTCTCTCATACGTAGAACTCTCTTATATGTAAATAAAATATTCAAAAAATAATTGCCTCTCTTGTTGGTAAAACCACAGAGATGTGTATGACTCAGAAAAAAAAAAAGGGAAAAATAAAGAAATAGAAAAAAAATAACTTTAAAAAAAAAAGAAAAAAAAGTAAGGGGTCAGGCGGTAGAGCAGTGGGTTAAGTGGCTCAAAGCACAAGGACCAGAGTAAGGATCCTGGTTCAAACCCCTGGCTCCCCACCTGTGTTCTCTTCACAGGCGGTGAAGCAGGTCTGCAGGTGTGTGTCTTTCTCTCCCCCTCTCTCTGTCTTCCCCTCCCCTCTCCATTTGTCTCTGTCCTATCCAACAACAACAGTAATAACAAAAATGATAAACAACAAGGGCAACAAAAGGGAAAAATAGCCTCCAGGAGCAGTGCAGGCATCAAGCCCCAGCAATAACCCTGGAGGAAGAAAAGAAAAGGAAAGGAAAGGAAAGAAAAGAAAAGAAAAGAAAAGAAAAGAAAAGAAAAGAAAAGAAAAGAAAAGGATTAGCACAAGGCTTGTCCTTTTTTGAACTATGGGAAACTGGTCTTTGAATCTGCCATGTGGTGTCCTGATACACAAAGCTTGCTTCTAACAATCAGGCAGAAGAGCCTTACTGTCTATGACAGAGAGTGTTTCTTGATCTCTGTGGAAGAAATCTTCTTTCCCAAATTGCTGTTTCTTAACCTCTACAATTTGTCATATGCTTATTTGTAGGTAGTGACATATAGTTTATGGGTATAGGTGCTCATGTTTGTGTGTGTAAGTATGCATATGTACACATACACCTTATAAATGCATATGTGAAACTTACATGGGAAAGTTCACCTATGAACACCCTATTTTCCTATCATAAAAAAAAAAATGGTTTTCTTGTAATGATGATTCACTCTGGTTTCTCAAAGCAATGATATTGCAAAAATAAACTTGGAACAGGTTCAAGTGCTCAGATTAGTAACTGTGAGTTGCAGAAGGGTTCCTGAGACACCCCTGTCTCATTGTCCTGCCTGGATGTCCCACTGGAAGGTGAAATCGCACTTCTAATTTCTTTAGAGCAGCCTGCAGCCTAGAGAACAGATTGAAGAGATCAGGATTGAGCCCCCTTTGCCGTGATCAGGATTCGTGCAAACCCCGAGCCAAGCTAGGATTTTCAAAGCAAGGAGCAGCTTAATGGATTTAGTGCAGAAAAACTGTGATTTGGCAAAAGCTCCAATCATTGTGATGCATGACGTGAAAGTTGTGGCCTGCCTGTGTTGTAGGAACCTTTCACAGTGGGGACTTTATTTACCCTGTCGCTGAATACACTGGCACCATGTTTATTAGGAAACACGTTGCTGGCCTGTCATAAACAGATGAGTGCAAGCGCATTTTATACGGAGATGTTCCATTCATACTTAAGTAGAAATTAATAATTGTTTGGCAAGACTTATTGCAGAGCGAGAGAGATCTCCTGTAACCTCACACTAATGATCTTTTCTCTGGCTTAATTTGAAGGTACGGTTGTGTGTGTGTGTGTGTGTGTGTGTGTGTGTTGAAGTGACTTTATTTTGCAGACCTCTGAGTATTTGGGTATGAAAAATCAAATTCTGCTTTCTTTCCAGGTCTTTCAGATATTTTTGTTCAGATCTCTTCTTTTTTACTTTATTAAAAATTTTTATATTTATTTATTCCCTTTTGTTGCCCTTGTTGCAGATCTCTTTTTTTATTGTTAAAATTTTTATTTTTAAAAAGAAAACATTGACAAAACCATAGGATAAGAGGGGTACAGCTTCGAATAATTCCCACCACCAGACCTCCATATCCCATCCCCTGCCCCGATAGCTTTCCTATTCTTTATCCCTCTGGGAGTATGGACCCAAGGTCATTGTGGGATGCAGAAGGTGGAAGGTCTGGCTTCTGTAATTGCTTGCTGGCTGAATATGAGCGTTGACAGGTTGATTCATACTCCCAGCCTGCCTCTCTCTTTCCCTAGTGGGGAAAGAAAAGAAGATCTCTTCTTTTTTATGTTTAGATAAGATTCTAATAACATGTCTGTTTTTGGCACTTAGGACCTTTTGCCTTCAATTATTCACCTGTCCATTTTCCCTGGTTCCACTTTCTTGTGTAACATGCCAGCGATGATTTAAACCGATTTGCTCGCGAATTTCCCAAAGGTAGTTTGTGGAGAACCTCCCACATAGTTTGTCCTTACGTGGTAAATGCTGCATTTTTTTTTCCAAAGAGGGAAGTGTGAGAAAATAGTAGAGAAACACCTCTTTGCTTGTGTCTGTATGGAAGAAACAAGGCAAGGGTCTAGACAGTGATCACTAAGGGGGCATCAAATATTTGTTAGAAAACAGTACCAAAAACAATGACATTGCCTTGAGCTAGCTGGTAAACCAAAAACAATGGCATTGCCTTGAGTAGCTGGTAAACCCAAAGAGCTATATGAAGGATGACCCTGTCTTAATCTTCATGGATGAGTGAAGCTTTCTTCAGCAGACACAACACTGGGAGATGAGTAACTTCTGATAGAAGATGAAGGAGTTTCCCACTCCCTTTCTCCTATTCTGTGTGAACTTGGCAAGGACTCGAGACCCAGATTGAGTGGAGAATTGAGGATGAGGAGAGAGCAGTGGGCAACACACATGACTGGCATATAGAAGTGTTCAGATTTGAGCCCCAGGCATTACAGATTGGTAGCCATACTGGGTGGCTTCAACAACAGATATGGAATATTTTTCTTTTTTTAAAATATATTTTATTAGTATATATAGAGAGAAGGAGGGGGGATAGAGAGAGGGAGGGGGAGATAAAGAGAGAATGTTTGTTTTGATTTTTGCATCTGGTAGAATATTTTATGTTTTTGCTTTGTTTTAAAAGCTGTCTTGTATTTTTTAAATTTATTATGTATTGGACAAAGACAGGGGTAATCTGAGAGGTAAGAGGAGGTGAAGAAGAAGAGAGAGATACCTGCAACTCTGCTTCACTGTTGGTGAAGCTTTCCCCCCTGCAGATGGGCACCAGGGTCTTTCTTGAACCTAAGTCCTTGCACACTGTAATAGGTGCCCTCAACCTGCTGCCTCACTGCTCAGCTCCATGTATTCTTTTAAATAAAGACCAGTTTTATAAAACAGAGACATTTTCTATAAAGCTCTCTTTGCCGGCAATTTTCTGAACCTGGGCCAGGTGGCGTGCACTCAGTCAGATTGTCCTTTGTTTCCAAATAAATAAATAGGGGGGGGGGGGAGTGCAGGGTAGAAGTGGCAGTAACTCACTTGGCAAAGCATACAGATTCCCAGGCATGAGGACTTGGGTTTGAAACCTTAGCACTGTGCCCAGGGGAAGGAAGTATCAGGATCACTGGAGCAGAGCTGTGGTGTCTCTCTCCTTGTCTGCTTTTCTTTATCTGTGATTGAAGTGTATTCACCAGGAGCACTGGAATCATGCAAGGTCTTAGTCGCACCCCAATTTCTTTCTTTTTTTCCTTTCACTGTATTGCCTCAATTTTTCTTGTTTGTATGGAGGCTTGTAAGTAAGAACTGAATGGCTGAAAAGGATTGGGAAGCTCACCATTGACAAGATAGGAGACTTTATTTGTGTTGCGTTTGAGTAAAATGTGAAAACTTTCCTATCCGCACATGAAGAAGATGATGTTGTAAATGTATAAACAGTCGAGAGAATCCATCCTTACGTTTAAGTTTCCCTGTGCCTGGGAAACACGGTTCAGAATTCCTTCAAATGGGTTTTTTTTTTTTTAAGATCTGTTTTAAAATTCCCTGTGTGCTTTTATTATTTTTCTTTGAATCATCTCCTGTGTGCACTGTGTAATTAACCTGGGTCATGAGACTGAACGCCTCTCATCTGAGCAGTTAAGTCTCCCAAATCATTTGGCTTTATCTTAAGGCACACGGGATGATGTAGGTTGAGAAAGAAAGACTGTCCTTGAAGGAGAAAACCACAAATATGAAACAATTGCCTTGCTTTTGTTTCTCAGTCCCCTTCCACCACCACCCTCAATCCAGAAATAGTTCCCTGCACCTAGCTTGACACAGAGCGTACGGAGCGTGACAGGTGCTCTGAAGACAAGAGAGTGCATTGAAAAGACTATTTACTCAGTAAGGAAATTCTGCATCATTTACATTCAGAGCCATTGCCATGGTACTGAAATAGGTTTAAGCAATGAATTTTTCATTTTTAAGACTCAAAGGGAAATAACTCACCTGGAAATCTACACTAGGTAATTTCATTCTCATCTTCCTAATCAATATCTGGCTAAAATCTGTATTCTTGTGAAAGAGATAGGGGATTTTCTGTTTTCTTTAAGCCTGTTACATATGTGGTGCAAGACTTCGGTTGGAAATAGGCCATGCTTATATTTTTGGAGTCAGTGTGTATTTTTATAAGCTTGATTCTTAATAGCTCTCAGAGATGCTGGCCTGTTTGGTATTGATTCTAAGCATGTGGAATGGTAAATTGATGTACAATTAAAGCTCTCGAACCATCATACAGAACCGATGTAAATATTTATATGCTGTTGGAAGAACATAGGCAGCAATACATACTTTTGTAGTAAACTAAAATGTACCTGAATTCAAATTATCACCGTCATAGAACCAACGGTGTTAGGCGGCTGGTACGATCAGATATGCATCTTAATCAAATAAAAATCTGTGAGGATGGGTCGGTCTGACCCCATCACAGTAGTGCTTTCAATCAATAAGATCACTAGGGTTTATATTATTTCGTAAAATGAGTATAGTATTACAGTATTTGGAGTTAATTTCCAGTTGTTTGTTCTATTCTTGTTTCTAACAACAGTGACTTATATACGACCAGGAACTATTCATCCACCTCCCTGTCTATCCCTCAGTCTTTCAGAATAAGCTAGTGTCACTTTAAACTCGTGCAGCCTGGGTGGGGTGGCTGGATGGTGGCGCACCAGGTTAAGGGCACATAGTACAAACTCAAGGATCACGGTTAGAGCCCCTGGATCCCCACCTGCAGGGGATCACAAGTGATGAAGCAGGTCTTCAAGTGTCTATCTGTCTTCCCACCTCTCTCAATTTCTCTCTGTCCTATTAAAAAAAATGGCTATAAGAGCAGTGGATTCTTTTTTTTAATTATTTATTTCCTTGTTGTTGTTGTAGTTATTATTGTTGATGATGTCATCGTTGTTGGATAGGGCAGAGAGAAATGGAGAGAGAAGGGAAAGACAGAGAGGGGGAGAGAAAGACACCTGCAGACCTGCTTCACCACCTGTGAATCGACTCCCCTACAGATGGGGAGCCAGGGGCTCTAACCCGGACCTTTGCGCCAGTCCTTTCACTTGGCGCCACATGCACTTAAACCGTTGTGCTACCGCCCGACTCCGGAGCAGTGGACTCTTAGTGTAGGCACCGAGCCTCAGCAATAACCCTGGAGGCAAAAAAAAAACCTTGAAGCCTGCTCAGAAATCTTATTTCTGTAACTCCTATGGGGCCTCAGATAGAAAAATGCAGAAGAATTTTTACAGACTGTGACTCCTCAAACAAAGCAATTCTCTGAAGGTTGTTCTTTGAGTCATTCATCTATCCTGCAAAAAGTTCTTGGATGTCGGTCACATGCTGGTCGAGGGAAACAATACTCAGTAAAAACAGATGAAATTCTGCCTGCGAGGAGTTTGCACACTAGCGTGGTATAATTTGGGAATCTCCTTAGCCTATCTCTGAAGCCAAGTCCTGTCCATGGGATCTGTTTACTGATCAGCCTTGGAGCAGATACTTGACTCGGAGCATTAATTATCTTTTTTTTGGGGGGGGGGGTGGTCACAGTACAAATACACTGCTTTACTGTGAGCTAATAATGCAGGTGAAAAATTTTAATATTTATTTATTTATTTCCCCTTTTGTTGCCCTTGTTTTTTTTTATCGTTGTGGTTATTATTATTGTTGTTGCTGTCATTGTTGTTGCATAGGGCAGAGAGAAATGGAGAGAGGAGGGGAAGACAGAGAGGGGGAGAGAAACATAGACACCTGAAGACCTGCTTCACTGCCTGTGAAGTGACTCCCCTCCAGGTGGGGAGCTGGGACTCTAACCGGAATCACCACACAGGTCTTTCGCAGGTCTTTGAACTTCATGCCATGTGCGCTTAACCCACTGTGCTACCCGGCCCCCAGACGATCCTTTCTGATGTCTCTGCTTATCATCACACAAAACATTTGGTTGTCTAATGAGAGTTACTGGGGAAAAAAGTGGAAGAATCAGAGGAACAGGACCAGGCTGGGAAGTTTTATTACCTGCTGGTATCGACAGCTACCAGCTAGAATTGTAGATTTGTAAATTTAAGTAGGGGAGAGAGATCGTCCCCCGCCATGGAAATGAGTGTTGGTTGTAATATCATTTCATTTGACAGCATTCATAAAATCATATCTGGATCTACATCTTTCATGGGGGAAAAAATAGAAATTGTGATATCATCAACCCAGTTCACCCATATGACTCGAGGCAAATTATTTCATCATCCTGCTCGCTGATTTTGATGGGCATAACCCCTGTGGGTCATTGTTGAATGCAGTGAAGTGAAACCTATTAAAATGCCTTGGGAATGGTAAAGAGTTTTGTGCATAAAGATATTCAACCCGATTTGAACCACTATGCAAACACAGAAACTATGTTGCTGTTATCTCTCCACGAATCAGCTCAGTCTGGCGGAAAGTGGGCACTCTGTGTATTTGCTTGGCATTACATGCTGCTGGTTCAGCCTTACTTTAAGTCTCATTTTTCATTCTGGGCAGCACACATCAAAAAAGGCTGTTGCCAATGGAAGCATCCAGTTTTTATCAGATGCTGGAACAAATAAAAGAAATAGAGCACTTATGGAGGAAAGGAAAAGACCTCATATCTTAGTGTCTCTGCATAATTTGCAAGGCTGATTGATGTATGGGAAGATAGATGTCTAAACTTCCAAAGAAAAGAAATATAATGGCAGAAGTAAGGAAAGCCGGATGGATTAAAAAAGAAATAACTCGGGGGCGGGCGATAGCTCAGCGGGTTAAGCGCACATGGCACAAAGCGTAAGGACCAGCACAAGGATCCCAGTTCGAGCCCCCGACTCTCCACCGGCAGGGGAGTCACTTCACAGGCAGTGAAGCAGGTCTGCAGGTGTCTGTCTTTCTCTCTTCCTCTCTGTCTTCCCCTCCTCTCTCCATTTCTCTCTGTACTATCCAACAACAACAGTAATGACAACAGTTAACAACAACAAGGGCAAAAAAAAATAGGAAAAAATGGCCTCCAGGAGCAGTGGATTCCTAGTGCAGACACTGAACCCCCAGCAATAACCCTGGAGGCAATTTAAAAAAAAAAGAAAGAAATAGCTCTATAAACTTTAGGATAAAAACTCACTGCTATGGCAAGCTTTTCCTTATTTATTTTTTAAAATATTTATTTATTTGTTTAATAGCTAGAGACAGAAGGGGAGGGGGAGGATAGAGACGGAGAGAGACAGAAAGACACCTGCAGCACTGCTTCACCATTCCTGAAGCTTTCTCCCTGCAGGTGGGGACCAGGGGCTTGAATTTTCATCCTTGTCCACTACAACGTGAATCCTTAACTAGGAGTTCCAGCGACAGGCCCCTTTCCTTTTTACTGCTAAGAATAGAAATAAACAGCTCAATGTATTTTTTTTCTCCAGGTACTATATGATATTCTAAGTGATTTGCCACTTAGACTATTTCTATTCCTACTATGTTGGGTTAGAATTAGCTGAAGTTCAGGGAGGTGGTGCCCAAGGTAGTATAGCTGGTAAGCAGGAAGCTGATCACATCGACTGTCCCAAGAGGTCACCCACCTCCTGTTGATTATTTTTCTATCTCTAACTATCCTAAACTGCAGGTAAACAAGTGCTGACCTGACACGCTGTTTGTCACTGTATATTCACTACAGTCCCTCCACCCCCCCCCCCCCCCCCCCGGGTTTCATAGACTGTCTTCTCTTGAGTCCCTCGCAACAATGTTCAAAGCGGTTAAATCAAATGCCATTTTCACACTATCACTGAGTGGTTGAACTGAAGGCAAAGCTAAGTCTTGCCAGACTCCAAAGCCTTTGTCATTCCTACCCCTTCACACCAGCATTTTTTTTGGGGGGGTCTTATTTTAATGTTTTCAATACTGGACTAACTAAAGCCAGAGAACTGTCAGCTGTTTAAATAAAGTGCTTCCTTTCTCTTCTTTCCTTTTTTCACTCTTCCTTCTTTGTTCTTTGCTTCAATGAAGAAAAATGCTTGTCTGCCTGGCTGGGCTAGCTTCACGGGCGGGAGACAGACGACCAGGGACTCATGGCTGAGCTGTACGCAGTATCTCTTTATTCATGTGGAATGTAGCGCAATCTAAGCTAAGCTATCTCTAATCACAATCCTGTCCTTATATATATACTTGCCAAGTAGGGTGGAAACAGGATGTGATGTACAGAGGGTGGAGCGAAAAGAGACTGGTGGAAATCAGGGTGTGACAACGAGAGGGGGCGGAGCAAAAAGACATCATGAACCAGTGGGGATTAAACCAATGCCCTGCAGGCAGGGTGGTGCTTAGTTAACAGTGGTTATGTAAGTAGAATACAGTGTTAAGCAGGGGGGATTAAACCAACGAAACAGAAGGGGTTTTAGAAGCAGAATCAGAAGCATACCAACACTTGTCTAATGAGAAACTTTCAGGGCTTGGTTGGGACTTGGTGAACAAGCTAGGAAAATAATTTCATGTGCTTGCTTCTGTCACATGGAAATATAAATTGGAAAGATAATAGTGTTCTCTGCACAAGCTAACAGGCAAATCCATGAACTTTTATTATTTTTATTTATTTAATGGATAGAGACAGGCAGAAATGATGAGGGAAGGGAGTGCTAGAGAGAGAGAGAGAGATGCATCTGCAACCCTGCTTTTCACCACTTACAAAGCTTCCCCTTTGCAGGCGGGGACCAGAGGCTCGAATCCTTCTGCCGGTCCCTGTGCCATGTGCCACATGTGCTTAACCCACTGTCCTCCCCCCCACCATCAAGATTTTATCAGGTCTGTCCTAGTGTTGTTTTGCTATGCAATTGGCAGTGCTTATTGACAATTCCCAATTTCTGTGCTACGATTTTTATAGTCGGAGTTTAGTAAGTGCTGCTGAATTAAAGGCTCCTGGAATTAATTTTTTAAAATCTCTTTATTGGGGAATTAATGTTTTACATTTGACAGTAAATACGATAGTTTGTACATGCATAACATTTTCCAGTTTTCCATAGGACAATACAACCCCCACTAGGTCCTCTGTCATCCTTTTTGGACCTGTATTCCCCCCACCCACCTAACCCAGAATCTTTTACTTTGGTGCAATATGCCAATTCCAGTTCAGATTCTACTTGTGTTTTCTTTTCTGATCTTGTTTTTCAACTTCTTCCTGAGAGTGAGATTATCCCATATTCATCCTTCTGTTTCTGACTTATTTCACTTAACATGAATTTTTCAAGGTCCATCTAAGATCAGCTGAAAATGGTGAAGTCACCATTTTTTATAGCTGAGTAGTATTCCATTGTGTATCTAGACCACAACTTGCTCAGCCACTCATCTGTTGTTGGACACCTGGGTTGCTTCCAGGTTCTGGCTATTACAAATTGTGCTGCTAAGAACATATGTGTACACAGATCTTTTTGGATGGGTGTGTTGGGTTCCGTAGGATCTATCCTGGAATTAACTTTTTAAAATATTCATACGCAGTCATAGGAGAGAAATACTTCTCAGGATGCTTTTACTTGATTTATGCTCTTTGAGCCTTGGTTCTTATGCAGAGTTCATCTGAAGGAAAGTATCGCAGAATAACTACTATTCTTTGTCATCTTGAACAGACTGGCAGGGCAAGTTCTTGCTGTCTCCACAGAACGTTCTTTGTATGTCGACTTAAACTCTGGTGTTTGAAATTGTGTTTCTTACTTTCAGTGAAAATTTCTGGTTTTACTTAGTACCTTCTATTAAGGCATTCTTCCTAATCTCTAGTTTACTGGAAGAGAAACATACTCAGTACAACGTTTAAGCAAAGGGGGGGGGGACCGGTGTGGAGGGGAGTGATTTTCCTCTCAACATTGGCATCCATCTTAGAAAACAAAATCTTTTGATTCCCAATATTTAGAGACTTAGAAATGAACTGGCTCAAGATGTGGAACCTGAGTCTGCATACTGTTTTCTTGAATCAGGACTATTTCGACGAGAAGCGAGAAGCTGGTGGAGTTTGATGCCAATCTTTGTTCATTCTCTCAGCCGGGCTCAGTTCCACCTCTTGATTTACGTTACAGTGATCTTTGATTCCTTTGCAGAATTTCCTGAACTTCTCCCATTTTACCTCTCTGGGTCTGCTTTTTTCTCTTAGATAGAAGGAGAGGGGGAGCCAGGCAGTGGCGTAGCGGATTAACCGCACATGGTGTGAAGCGCAAGGACTGGTGTAAGGATACCGGTTTGAGCCTCCTGGCTCCCCACCTGCAGGGGGAGGGTCGCTTCACAAGTGGTGAAGCAGGTCTGCAGGTGTCTATCTTTCTCTTCTCTCTCTGCCTTCCCATCTCCCTTGATTTCTCTCTGTCCTATGCAACAACAATGACAGAAATAACAACAACAATGATAAACAACAAGGGCAACAAAAGGGGGGGGGAAAGAATCTTAAAAAAAAACAAAAGGAGAGGGATGGAGAAGGAGGGAGAGAGGCGCAGACCACCTCCCATGTGTTTAAACCTAGACTTCTTGCACAGCAAGACACATGCCCTACCTAGCCAGCCACCTTCCTCTGGCCCTGACCCTTCCCACTGTCCCATAAATTTTTCCTTATTAATGTCTTCTCTTCACTAAACTTCGCAGCCTCAGGAAACCCAAAACCATATGCCTTCTACATAAATCTATAGCCTTATTCTTGGAGCCAGTAAGTGTGTTTGCATGGGGGACCAGGGGGAATGGTTCGATAGAAAGAATGGAAAACATAGTCCACCTTCCGTGTCCACTCTAAAACGGGAAAAATCATAACTGCCCTCTGAGATCTTTCTAAGAACACATCGATCATTATTTCTCAACTGAAGGAGATGGAACGCTCCAGGGTGTGTCCATGAATGAGTGTATATATGACATGTTTTAAAACGCCGCTAGACAATTTGGGATTATAAATTGCACTGTCACTACAAAATAATGGTCTGGCTTAATATTAAGTCCATAGGTGAACGTGGCAGGTAAAAAAAAAAAAGGGGTTTTATTTTGCTCATCACGTGGGAGTCCATCTCCTTAAATACAGGTGATATTTAGTAAGACCCAAGACCTTCAGTGATTATACTTGACTACTTTATAAACGCAACATCCAGCATATAGTCTGTAAGAATTTATGCCCTCCTTCCTTATCCAATAGCAGTTCCACCTGACGACAGGGTCGCACCTAGTCTGTTCCAATTGAAGTCAATATTTCCTAGATGTTAGTAATTTTAGACTTGCATTAATTTGAGCAGATAGAATACTGACTCCCACTGTAGGTCCACATTTAACAACTTACTATGCACATGTCCTTCCCCCTCCAACCCCCCCCCAAAATAAAAAAAACCTCATAAAAATTTGGACTTGTTGGGGCTGGGGAGACAGCATAATGGTTATGCAAAAGCCTTTCATGCCTGAGGCTCTGAGGTCTCAGGTTCATTCCCCAGCCCATAAACCAGAGCTGAGCAGTACTCTCTGTGGTCATTCTCTCTGTATCTCTCTCTCTCTCATTAAAATGAAATAAAATATCTTTTAAAAAATTGGACTTGTCTTCACTGATCAGCCTATCTGTAATTTAGCTGGGCATTTTCTCCTCTAAGGTAGATCAACAGTAATTGTTCTATGTATAACGATTCAGAATTTTCTTCAGGACTACTCCCTCCTTATTTGTAAATATAAAATAAATATTCATAAGTGTAACTGTGACATAACAAGCCCTAGGCAAAGAGGTGACTGACAAGGCCAGCTTTATTATTATTGTTATTAATTATTATTATTATTATTACTCCTTAATAGAGACAGAAATTGAGAGAAGGGGAGATAGAAATGGAGAGAGACACCTGCAGCCCCACCTCACCACTTGTGAAGCTTCTCCCCTGCACAGGTGGGGACCAGTGGCTTGAACCTGGGTCCTTGCGTACTGTGATGTGTGCACTTAGCCAGGCCCCAGCCACTTTTAGAGAAAGCGCACAGGGGTTGGGGTAGATAGTATAATGGTTATGCAAAGAGACTAGTGCCTGAGGCTCCAAAGTCCCAATCTCCCACACCACCATAAACCAGAGCTGAGCAGTGCTCTGGTGAGAAAGAGAGACAGAGAGACAGAGAGACCCCAAGACCCTGCACAGTTCAGGCAAGTGGCAGAGTTAGAGTTTGAAAGCATTACGTAGTCACAGACCTATCCCTGAAAACACCGTTAGCTCCGGTGCCTCTTGTCTTGAAGCTGTTAGCTGATACATTTCATGAGAACACCCTTTTCTCCTTACCTGTTGGTTGCTTGTCAGATCCTACAAACTCTGCTTCTAAACACTGTGAAGAAACAATCTACTGTTTCCTATTCTCCCAGGGATGCAGACATCCAACAACAGCTGTTTTTCTCTCGTAGGCAATTCTATTCCTAGTGTGCTACCCTACCACACTTCAGAGTTTCCTGTGAAATCCTCCCAGATACATTAGATTCTAGCCTCACAGTCTCATGTGAATCTCCATCAAAGAGTAAATGCTAACAGCATCACCAGATTTCTGTTCCAGCATAAATCATGTTTTACGCAAGCAGGCTCCCTTAATTATAAAATGATCCTTCACACTCCTATATAGTCAACATTAGTGCTTGTCATTCAGGCAAATGGTCCATTGAGGTCAAATGCAGGCAGTCTGTGCCGTTTATACAGAAGATAGATTCTGAGTCTATCTCCTGGGCATGAAAGTGATTGGTATGCCTCATGCCTTTCTCCAAGGAGTCATTTGACATGCTCCTGCATTTATTTTACATTGAATACATTGATACATTTGACTGATGAAGTAAGATGACACTGTTGTTTCTGGCCGGGCTTCTCTGATTGTGATGTGCACGGCCCTAGGCTGTGGCCAACATTGTGTATTGTGTGCTTCTAGCAACTTCCCAGGTCAGGCTCATGCTGACAGAACAAGGACCACACTAGACACGAAAGCTTGAGATGGCTCAAAAAGTTAATGCCTGAACTAAACCTGGCATCACACAGATGACATTCGACTCCTTTTTTTCCCTCTGTTCAGTAACAAAGCACACTTGTATGGTTTCTTTTTTAAGTACTGTTTCTTTTTCTTTTTTTTTTTCTTTGCCTCTGGGGTTATTGCTGGGGCTCAATGCCTGCATCATGAATCCACTGCTCCTGGAGGCCATTTTTCCCCCTTTTGTTGCCCTTGTTGTTGTAGCCTTATTGTGGTTATCATTGTTGTAGAGGTCGTTTGTTATTGGATAGGACAGAGAGAAATGGAGAGAGGAAGGGAGACAGAGAGGCGGAGAGAAAGACAGACACCTGCAGATCTGCTTCACCACTTGTGAAGTGACTCCCCTGCAGTTGGGGAGCTGGGGGCTCGAACCGGGATCCTTAGGCCAGTCCTCGTGCTTTGCGCCACGTGGGCTTAACCCACTGCGTTACCGCCAGACCCCATAATGTTTCATTTTTAATAGAGTTATATTCATTTGTTTTTACCTGAGTAGTGACTCCTCTTTATCTTTAAAGCCTTCTAAATAATAGAATCCGAATCTTAATGTTTCTGGTTGTCAAAGGCTCTTGGAGATTTTTTTTTTATTGTAAAGCAAATGTACAATTTCCTTGACACTTAAACAACATACTTTCTCTTCCCTCTCCTTCTCTCTCCTTCTCTTCCTTTCCCTTCCCTTCCCTTCCCTTCTCTTTTCTCTCCCTCTCTCTCTCTCTCTCTCTCTCTCTCTCCCCCATCCCCCCCGCCCGCTAACTATGTTTCTAAAGATAGCTAAGGGTGATTTCAAATAGGTCCTCTGTGGTTTTAGATATAAGTTGTTTCAGTCTCTCGATATTGGTGAGAATTAAGAGACTCATAGCTTGCCGTGTCCTGTCATGTTAGCTTATTTTGTAGGGAATTAAATCTGGCACCTTTCAATTAACTTCTTTACTGCTTTAATCTAAAAACAGATGGAACACATTCTGGAGCAAGAAAGCATGATTTCTGACTGTGGGTTGCCTTTTCTTCCCCAACTGTGTATTCTACCATTTAAAAGTTTTCTGAGAGTTTTTTAAGGCAAGAAAAAAAAAAAACATAAAAGTCGAGTGTGTCCAATGTGTGAATGGATGGATATTCAAGAGAAAATACTTATTTCACTATGATTATTATTTTTTTATTGTTGTTGTAGTTATTGATGTCGTCGTTGATAGGACAGAGAGGAGGAGAGAAAGACAGACACCTGCAGACCTACTTCACCGCCTGTGAAGCGACTCCCCTGCAGGTGGGGAGCTGGGGGCTCGAACTGGGATCCTTACGCCGGTCCCTGCGCTTTGTGCCACGTGCGCTTAATCCGCTGTGCTACAGCCCGACTCCCTTCACTATGATTATGGGTCATGAGAGGCAGAAACATAGAATTTTTTTTCCTTTTTTTTTTTTTTTGGCCTCCAGTGTTACTGCTGGGGCTCTGTGCTGGCACTACAAATCCACTGCTCCTGGCGGCCATTCTTTTTATTGAACAGAGAGAAATTGAGAGAGGAGGGGAAGATTGAGAGGGAGAGAGACACAGAGACACGTGCAAACCTGTTTCACCTCTCATGAAGTGTCCTCCCTGCAGTGGGGGAGCAGGGGCTCGAACCCAGGTCCTTGCTCATGTCCTCACTTCTTTTAGTCCTTTAGTGCTTAACCGACCCACCGCCTGTCCCTCAAAACAGAGTTTTCTTTAGGAAGGTGTTGATAATGACATAACTTAATCCCAGTCAGGCCTTGGCTACCCTTCCCCCACCACACACTTTATTGAGGAGATAATGGTTTGCAGGATAGTTGCTGACACAAACATACAGCCTCTCCTGTCTCCATGACAGATGTCTACAAGATGCTGTTTTCCCCAGTCTAGATCCTTTTTTTTTTTTTTACCACCACACACCAGAACCCCAGGACCCCTCCAACTCACCCTTTTCCTTCCTTCAGAGTCCTTTGTTTTGGTGTATTGCACCAAAACTCAGCCTGGGTTTCACCTCATAATTTTTCCTCACTGTCCTCGTTTCTTAAGCACCCGTATGAGTGAGATTATCAGGTAGTCACCCTTCTCTCCCTGACTGACTTCATTCAACACGATACCCTTAGAGCCTGACTAGTCTTAGAGACTTCACTCTGGTGTGTCTCCTTTGTACCCAGAAGTCCCAAAAGAAGGACCAAGTGGAAACACGTCATGGGCCATGCCTTGACCATTCTGGTAACTCCAGTGTGGGTCATTGTGGGGGAAGCAAGAGATGAGATAAGACATGAAGAATGAGTGAGAAATGGACTCTCGCGTTAACACATACATTGGCACAGTGTCAGTTTTAAAAGAAGCATCTGTTCAAATGACGTTATCTGTTCCTGTTTTGCATTTGTATAAATGAACTTATAAAGAGTCATCATCTTCCCTTTACATTTTACTAGTTCCTCTGTTCTTTTTGCTTCGATTCAGGACAAAACTGTGACCAGTTGGATAGATAGATGACCACCATTTATTCAACAGGGTACCTAGTACACTTTTGTATATAGATGTACAAATTGATGTTTTATTTTTTAAAAATATTTATTTCCTTTTGTTGTCTTTGTTGTTTTATTGTTGTAGTTATTGTTGTTGTTATTAATGTCATTGTGGTTGGATAGGACAGAGAGAAATGGAGAGAGGAGGGGAAGACAGAGAGGGGGAGAGAAAGAGAGACACCTGCAGACCTGCTTCACCACCTGTGAAGCGACTCCCCTGCAGGTGGGGAGCCGGGGCTCGAACCGTGATCCTTATGTTAGTCCTTGTGCTTCGCTCCACATGCGAAATTGATGTTTCTAAGGGGAAGTGCTGAGGGGGATGGAAGTCACACTGTGAACACTGTAAACTGAGAGACATTTGCATAGGTTTTTAAACAGAAGGTAATATAATCATTGCTTTCTCAAATGTTCTTTCAATTCAACTTTATTGATTTAGTATCCATGAATACCACCCCTTCCTCTAGTTATTTTGTTCCAATTAAATCATTTTTTTTAAAGCTGACTTTGATTTCCCTTAAGTGACTCCTTTTCTTTCTGTGTGTACCACAGGTTGCAGTGTATATTTAACCAAGAAGATTCCAAGCTGATCAACACCAACGTGACCTACCATGGAAGGAAGTTCTGCCTGTTTACTTGTGTTCCTGTCGACAGCTTATAGCTGAACATCACCACTGCCTGTGCAGGAAATTCTCTCTGTCAATTCTTTTGCTTTTGTACACATGGAAGACAATAGCAAAAAGGGCAGCACAGGCTGACAAAGTCAGAGACCACAGAAAGAAGTTTTGACCTTGGGCTCTCTCGGGACTTGCTCTCTGGTTGGAATTCTAGACTTTGACAGAACCCCATCTGGTCATTTTGGTTTTGCTTCTCTGGTTTTTTTGCTCATTCCCCCCCCCCTTTTATTTCCCCGATTACTTTGTATTTTATTTCTGCACTTCAGAAAATGGGCCTGCAGACCACCCAGTGGCCCAGCCGTGGGGCTCTCTTCCTGAAATCTTGGCTTCTCATTTCCTTAGGGCTCTACTCACAAGTGTCAGAGATCTTGACTTGCCCTAGCGTGTGCCGTTGTGACAGGAACTTTGTCTACTGTAACGAACGAAGTTTGACCTCAGTGCCTCTTGGGATCCCGGAGGGCGTGACCGTTCTCTACCTCCACAACAACCAAATCAATAATGCTGGGTTTCCTGCGGAACTGCACAACGTACAGTCAGTGCATACGGTCTACCTTTACGGCAACCAACTGGATGAATTCCCCATGAACCTTCCCAAGAATGTCAGAGTCCTCCATCTACAGGAGAATAATATCCAGACCATTTCTCGGGTGGCACTGGCCCAGCTCTTGAAGTTGGAAGAGCTCCATCTGGATGACAATTCTATATCCACAGTGGGGGTGGAAGACGGGGCCTTCCGCGAGGCCATCAGCCTCAAGTTGTTGTTCTTGTCCAAGAATCACCTGAGCAGTGTGCCTGTCGGACTCCCAGTGGACTTGCAGGAGCTGAGAGTGGACGAAAACAGAATCGCTGTCATTTCAGACATGGCCTTTCAGAACCTCACGAGCCTGGAGCGGCTGATCGTGGATGGGAACCTCTTAACCAACAAGGGCATTGCCGAGGGCACCTTCAGCCATCTCACCAAGCTCAAGGAGTTCTCCATCGTGCGGAATTCGCTCACCCGCCCACCTCCTGACCTCCCTGGTACCCATCTGATCAGGTTGTATCTGCAAGACAACCAGATCAACCACATCCCTTTGACAGCCTTCTCCAGGCTCCGCAAACTGGAACGGTTGGATATATCCAGTAACCAACTGCGCATGTTGACGCAAGGGGTCTTTGATAATCTCTCCAACCTGAAGCAGCTCACTGCTCGCAATAACCCATGGTTGTGTGACTGCAGCATTAAGTGGGTCACAGAGTGGCTCAAGTCCATCCCCTCGTCTCTCAACGTGCGGGGTTTCATGTGCCAAGGGCCCGAACAGGTGCGGGGCATGGCCGTCAGGGAGTTGAATTTGAATCTGTTGTCATGCCCCACCACCACCCCGGGGCTGTCTTTCTTCACCCCTGCCCCAAGTACAGCTTCTCCAACAACTCAACCCCCTACACTCTCTGACCTGACCCCCAGCAGAAGCTATCCGCCTTCCATTCCCCCCACATCCAGACTGCCCACAATTCCCGACTGGGATGGCAGGGAAAAGGCAACACCACCCATCTCTGAGCGGATCCAGCTGTCTGTCCATTTTGTGAACGACACTTCCATTCAAGTCAGCTGGTTCTCTCTCTTTACTGTGATGGCTTACAAACTCACCTGGGTCAAAATGGGCCACAGTTTAGTAGGGGGCATTGTTCAGGAACGTATTGTCAGCGGCGAGAAGCAGCACTTGAGCTTGGTCAACTTAGAGCCCAGGTCCACCTATCGGATTTGTTTGGTGCCCCTGGATGCTTTTAACTACCGAGCTGTGGAAGACACCATCTGTTCCGAGGCCACCACCCACGCCTCCTATTTGAACAATGGCAGCAACACCGCTTCCAGTCACGAGCAGACCACCTCCCACAGCATGGGCTCCCCTTTTCTGCTGGCGGGCCTGATCGGGGGGGCCGTGATATTTGTCCTGGTGGTCTTGCTCAGCATCTTCTGCTGGCATATGCACAAAAAGGGGCGTTACACCTCCCAGAAGTGGAAATACAACCGAGGCCGACGGAAAGATGACTATTGCGAGGCCGGCACCAAGAAGGACAGTTCCATCCTGGAGATGACAGAAACTAGTTTTCAGATCGTCTCCTTAAATAACGATCAGCTCCTTAAAGGAGATTTCAGACTGCAGCCCATTTACACCCCAAATGGGGGCATTAATTACACAGACTGCCATATCCCCAACAATATGAGATACTGCCACAGGAGTGTCCCAGACCTGGAGCCCTGCCACACGTGACAGCCAGAGGTCCTGCGTCTCCAGGCACATGGTGAAACTCTTGCGAACACACACGTATGTGTGCCCTGAGACACTCGAATTACATTTGATAAATGTCCCGCAGATGCGTTTGTGCATTTGAATACTCTGTAATTTATACGGTGTACTATATAATGGGATTTAAAAAAAAAAGTGCTATCTTTTCTATTTCAAGTTAATTACAAACAGTTTTGTAACTCTTTGCTTTTTAAAAATCTTAAAAGATAATAGTCGCTGAAGTACTGTATAGGGTTGTACAAGGAGAACCCAACCAACGCCAAGGTGAAAGAAGGAGTGATCCTTTCTCATGATGCACATTCCTTCCCCACTTTGCTGTTTGAAGCTGGTAGAGTCACTTCCTTTCCTAGAGTCTGTGGCCAGGTGGAAGGGCAGTTTAAAACGGACTCATTGGGGTACAAGAAATCACATGGGGTGAAGCAAGGAATGACCCAGATATCTTCATGCTATTTCTGTACTTCCTGGCCTGGGACAAATGTTACAAATTCCAAAATATAAGAAAGGCCGTAGTAGTTACCCTGATTTGACCCAAAGCAGGAAGTACAGGCAGCATCATGAGGAAGTCGGTCCCTATGAGATAAGTTAGAACAACTTGGCAGAATCAAGAACATGAGATGAGATCTGAAGAGACCTTCAGACCCCCCCCCCCACCCCCTCCTCCCCAGGTAGGGTGGCGGTTAGCTTACTGACTGGGGCCTTAGAATTCACTCCTCATACTTCCCTGGCCCTATGTGATGACAGAATTAGAGACCTGAGTCTGGTTTCAGTCATCTTCAGGGACAAGTCTGCTGTCCTAGCAAGATAACTCCCTATAAATGTGTTACTACTCAAATCATATGTCAGGTTGAATCACATTCAACAGAAATATATTCTAGAATACTTTTTTTTAGAAGAGGCTAATAAAATAATGGGAAGAATTATATTGAATGGAATTATTTTTGATAATGAAAATTATTTGGGTAGATCTGCTGCAGCTATGTCAACATGATATTTAGGCCCACAAGGTATCAATGTTTATACTATACTAATAGCTGTTATTTAAAAAAAAAAGAAGAAGAAAGAGCATCCGTACCATTTAGACAAAAGTAAACCATCAGTGGTTCTGCTTTATTCCTACCAACTGACTTGCTTAGTGTCATGTTGACAGAGCTCGAATCAATACCTTAGTCCCCTTGCAAGATTTTGTCTTCCAACCACCTCACATATATTTTCATAACTAGCTGTTTATGCTGTATTTGTTTTCTTTTGCCTCTGCTCAAAATTTGAAAGCAAATCATGAGTACCAATCTTGAAGGCGCTACATACCCATGCAAGATTATACTCTTTTAAAATGTCATACTAATTCTCACTGCTGATTCTGGGAGGACACATTATGGCCATAGCTGGCCAAGGTACTGTATTTTTTTTTTTTAGAGCAATACCAAGTCTCTACCTTGTTCCATTTTCCAAATTTCATTTCCATCGTATATGTTCTTCTTCTTTGGAATTGTGATGGGGCAATCAATCTTAAATAAACAGAATACAGATGAAAAAATGAATTAGTCAGAAAAATAAAGGCCTGTTCCTCTCACCTGGGCAGAGCAGGACATAGAACAAAGTACTGAAAAGAGAGAGCTGTCCATGTTCAGTTATAAATATTTTTGAAGCAACATCCATCTTCAGAAAACTTATGTATTCTACTCCTTTCCATCTGTTTGATGGAGAAGGGCTATAGATTAAAAAAAAAAAAAAAAAGAAATCCACCCTTGGAAAATGCTTTTCAATATATGTTATATATTTCTATACCACTGGCCATTACTTTAGGGACCTATGAAGATAATGTCACTTCACTTTTGCTTTCTCTCTCTCTCCCTCTCACTGTTAACAAAATAGAACTGTGATGGGTCTTCTTTGTAAAAGTTTAGGTACAAGATGCTATGCAAGTTTTACTTTATAGTAAGAGCTTTATTTTCTTTAATAATATATCCCCAAACTTATATGTTTTATTCTTCCCTGTCCTTCAGAATAAACAGAAACTATAACTAAAGCTATAATATTGTAAACTCACAAGAATCGAAACTGTGCGGTCAGTTGAGCTGAAGTTAGCTACAGATTCATTGCAAAGTGACTTTGGTTTCCACTTTAGTCTTACTAGCTAATCAGTTTTGACTGTTGCTCTTTGAAAGCTAGATCTACATAATAAAGGCATCAGGTAAGCTGTGAAGGTTATCAGTGTAGCGGTAAGACATCTAAAATTCAGGAGGATGACATAAGGGTTTGTGTATTTAACTGGATTACTTGCTGCCCACCTCCTCCCCACCCCCCTTGGCTGTATAGATAAAGCTATGTGTTCAAACAATGGTACTTTGAAGTTAGTTATTTTTTTTTCTTCCTTTTATCCACAAAATAATCATTGTCATGTATTCGTATTGTGTATAGCTTTCATCAGGGTATTTGCTACAATGGCTCTAACTTTTCAGTCAGAGTTTTCTGGACCATCTTAGGCTATTCAAGGAATTATTTGGGATGTAAAAGATACAGCGAAGAGTAGTCACAGGAAATGGTTAGAATGATTGGAAGCGATTCCTCTGCTAGTAAGGTGCTCCCAAAGATATAGCATCTTCTTGCAGACTTTACTTTGATCTTGTGCACAGCATGGCAAAGACTGAGGCAATGAAAATCAGTCTCCTTTTTGTAATCACACACCTGTGCTTTCAACTGCACCAGAACAGAAAGCACAGCATGGAATTTGTAACGTCTTAAATGTCTTAGGATTTGGATGGCCTCCATCAGCAATGCATTATGCTTTCATTAACAGCATTAGCCCAGGGAATGAATTGGGCTGAGGTATACCCTCAGTATTTGGACCTCTCAAAATGTCATTATATATATTGGGAAATTTAGCCAAGAAATGAAGGTAAACGTGGGAGGTTAATGCAAGACTTTTAACTATGAACAACACATCCCTACTCATGAGCTTATAAAGAGTTGGATGCTGTCTGGCTCAGAGAGGTCATTTCAGACATTGTGGTTAACTAACTGTCAATGTGTAGAGGACATTCCCAAAGGGAAAATTATACCCTTATCAGCTATTCTGCATACCTAGGGTTGGTTGCCATTAATACCTACCATAAAGAATCCATGTGTGTGTGTGTGATCGTAGAGAAGCCTGAACTTCCCTTAAATCTCTCAAAGGCAAGAGCTGACGTCACATGGGAAACTCCCACACACGCACCATCCACTGTCTTCCTTGTGTAGCAAGCAACAATCCTCTCAACCTTGTGAGGAATAATGCAGTTTCTGACTATGTGGATATTTACTGAGACTCTGTTAACATGTTCCCTTAAGTTCCAAAAGAAAGCAGTGCAGTGTGTCCAGTAATAATTACTAATGATGTCACCAAGAGTGCAGTCCCGCGTGGCCTGCTGGGACAGATGACACACTGTCTTAGTCTTTTCACAGGAGTCACCCTCCTCTTCTTTCTGAGGTGGGGCAAACTCTTCACTTTGTGGGCAGAACAGCTGTTTAAAGTACAAAGCAATGCCCTTGCAGTCCCAGTAAACTCCATTCGATCTTTTGATAGTGGAGTGCTTAATGTTCACTGACTTCTTTATAGCATTTGTCTCTTGCCTCTAAGAAGCAGACACTAATGTTTTTTTTTTTTTTGCTTTCATTCATAGAATAACTGTTTTGTTCCTGACTTTCCAGATGCAGGGGAAGCAAAAACAGAAACAAACAAACAAACAAAATAGAGTGAGAACATATTCACATGAGAAAAAAAAAAGTGTAGATAAAACAAAGTTACTTCCTAGGTTTTATTCTTGTCAAACCTTGCCAGATGCTCTAAGGTTAAAAATATGAACGTAGGGAGCCTTCAGGCTACTTTCTTCAATTCCTTCAGCAGAATGTAAAGGTTGTTGGTAATGGAAGATGGCCTGTCTCTAGTTATGGGGAGAAAGTTTTGTACACAAATGATACCATCGATATAACAAACAAATCAGATTCTTTTGCTCTCTCGATTTTTGTTCCAAGGACCATACTCACCAGAAGAGCACAAACAGGACCATCACAACAGGTTAGTTTTAAATTAGTAACACGCACATGAATGCAGACATACACAAACCCACATGTTTGTAAAGCAGCCATGGGATGGAGAATTTTTTTTTTTTTTGCCTCCAGGGTTATTGCTGGGGCTCAGTGCTGCACCATGAATCCACTGCTTCTGGAGGCCATTCCCCCCCCTTTTGTTGCCGTTGTTGTTATATCCTTGTTATGGTTATTATTGTTGTTATCATTCACTGTTGGATAGGACAGACAGAAATGGAGAGAGGAGGGGAAGACAGGGGGAGACAAAGTTAGACACCTGCAGACCTGCTTCACCGCCTGTGAAGCGACTTCCCTGCAGGTGGGGAGCCGGGGGCTTCCTTCCACCGGTCCTTGCGCTTGGCACCATGTGTGCTTAACCTGCTGTGCCATTGTTTGACCCCCCTCCTCACCCCCCCAGGATGGAGAATTTGTAATCTTTCAAGGCAAGCTAAAAGTGTCACCACTGTGTCCCTCCTAGCGGTTACTACAAGTTCATTCTGATGATGTGTCATTGTTTAAACCATACCTCGATTTGCTCCTGGTTTGTGTTCCGTGTTCTCACTGACGAGGGGACTGCCAGGGGCTGGAAGATTCTGCACCCCAATCCTCGAGATCTACCATGTCATACACTTTGTTAGCTACAACCTTTCACTCTACACTATCAGTACCTTGTTGATATATTCAGTAAAGGCTTATTTTAAAAGAAAATTGATTTGTGTTTATGTGCACTCTTTCTGATTCATCCAGTCCTTGTGCCGTTCCATGTTCCATGAAATATGTGGTGTCCTCTGTGACCATGGGGATGGCATGGATGAAGGCAGTGGCAGGATGGACAGTTCATCTGCTACCTTGAGGGTGATTTATATCTTTCAAGGTCATTTGACTCTGTGTGTGTGTGTGTGTGTGTGTGTGTGTGTGTGTGTGTGTGTGTGTGTGTGTATGTGTGCGCGCGTGCACGTGTGTTTGCAAGGGAGCCCTAGTTAGGGGGTTACAGTCAACAATATTTTTACCTCTTTCCCATATTAGGGAGCCCTGATCCAGCTTTCTGGTCCTTGTCCCAGCCATGACATCATCTCCCCAGATAATAACTTATATCCACTAGCATATCAGATTTCAGGCTCGGGCAAAAAGAAAAAGGAAGAAAAAAAAAAAAACCCACTAGGATAGCCACAGGCCCTTTGGAATATAACTAAAATATGCCTACTAGCTATCTACAAAATGGAGGACCCCCCCCCCAACTCTTCATCTGCACTATTCCAGCCCTTAGGTCCATGATTGGTCAACAATGTGTTTGGTTTTGTATGTTAACTCTCTTTTCAGCCACCTGGTTTCAGATGCTAGCATGATGCCAACCAGTTAAGGGCCAGGACAGACAACCCCATCAGTGTGTCCTGGAGCTCTGCTTCCCCAGAGCCCTGCCCCACTAGGGAAAGAAAGAGGCAGACTGGGAGTATGGATCGACTGTCAACGCCCATGTTCAGCAGGGAAGCAATTACAGAAGCCAGACCTTCCACCTTCTGCATTACACAATGACCTTGGGTCCATATTCCCAGAGGCTTAAAGAATAGGAAAGTTATCAGGGGAGGGGAGGGGATACAGAGTTCTGGTGGTGGGAATTGTGCGAAGCTATACCCCTCTTACCCTATGGTTTTGTCAATGTTTGCTTTTGATAAATAAAAAAAATTAAAAAACAAAACAACAAGGCAGCCCTAGTTAATATTCATTTCTGCTTCCATGGTAACTTTGTGTTCCTGTGAGTAGATTTTTAAAAATATGCACACTCAGGCATAGATCATACCATTTTGTGTCTGTGAAATCTGTTTGCTTGTTTCATAATCTATACTGTGGGCATGAAATGTTAGTTTTCAAGATACTTTTTTTTATTGTTTTGATCATTACTGGGGTCTCATTGCCACAGGCCAAGCTTATCAGGTAGAAAGACAGGAATGGAGATACCATAGCACTGAAGTTTCCTTCAGTTTGGTGGGAGCTGAGCTCAAATCTGAGTAATGTACACAGAAACCAGAAACACTATCCAAGTGAGCAAATGTTTGTTCTTCATGATACTTTTAGAACCGCTTATAACATCTAGTCATACTTTGTTTTAAAAAATATATTTATTCATGATTGAACAGAGACAGAGAAATTGAAATGTGAGGGGGAGATAGAGGAGAGAGACATTAGCAGCCGTGGTTTACCGGCCATGAAGCTTTCCCACTGCAGGTGAGGACCAGGAGCTTGAACCTGGGTCCTTGAGCACTGTAATATGTGCACTTAACCAAGTGTGCCACCACCTGGCTCCTCCATTCATATTTGTGGTGAGTGTTCATGAATATGTCTGTCCATGTGTTCAAATTCAGTTCAATCTCATGATTTTCCAAAGTTATTCTTCTAAACCTCCTTGGCTGTCATCTCACCAATCATGAATGCATCTGACAGAGATTACATCAGGAAATAGTGTGATGACACTTTAATAGGCTAACATTAATTACTTGAAGAATCGCTGTTGGGAAATTAATCGAAATATAATAACAGGAGATTGATACATTTGGGACATGTTATGGGAAAGTATTTTGCTGCTATTGGTTGCTATTGACAAGAGTTACGGGCCTTTTTTAAAAAAAAATTGTATTTATAAGAAGGAAACACTGACAAAACCATAGGATAAGAGGGGTACAGCTTCGCACAATTCCCACCACCAGAACTCTGTATCCCCTCCCCTCCCCTGATAGCTTTCTTATTCTTTAACCCTCTGGGAATATGGACCCAAGGTCCTTGTGGGATGCAGAAGGAGGAAGGTCTGGCTTCTTTAATTGCTTCCCCCGCTGAACATGGGCATTGACTGGTTGATCCATACTCCCAGCCTGCCTCCTTCTTTCCCTAGTGGGGCAGGGCTCTGGGGAAGCCGGACATATTGGTGGGGTTGTCTGTCCAGGGAAGTCTGGTTGGCATCATGTTAGCATCTGGAACCTGGTGGCTGTAAAGAGAGTTAACATACAAAACCAAACACATTGTTGACCAGTCATGGACCTAAGGGCTGGAATAGTGCAGATGAAGAGTTGGCGGGGGGGGGGGGGGGGGTTTCCTCCATTTTGTGGATAGCTAGTAGGCATGTTTTAGTTATATTGCAAAGGGCCTGTGGCTATACAAATTTTTTTTTCCTTCCTTTTTCTTTTTGCCCCTGAGCCTGAATTTTGATATGCCAGTGGATCGAAGTTATTGTCTGGGAAGATGATGTCATGGCTGGGACAAGGACCAGAAAGCTGGATCAGGGAATAGAGTAGCTCCCTAATATGGGAAAGAGGTATAAATATTGTTGACTGTAAACCCCATCGATTTGATGTGACCTGGGGCCCATAATTAGCTTAGGAGCCTGTGTGACCTCTGCATCCCTGTAGATCTGAGCTCATTCTGTGGTCATGAGTAGGAACATTCCAAGCTGCCCCAGTATTGACCCATCTTCCTCAGGTGCAGCATAGAGTATGTTGTCCAGCCTCCCTTCGGAGGATGGAACATTCTCTACCATTGTTGATCCAAGTTGAGGGCAAGGTCCAATGGGGGCCCACAGAGGGGTCTATCTTGTTGTTCCTGACAGAAATGACTGGTAACAGTGGAGAGAGGGGTTTCTTCGAGGTCTAGGCCCATCAAGTCTGTTTGGGAATCTCAGGACTCCCCAGTTAGGGCCCCATCTGGTGGAATGGCCTGACAGTGACTAAAGAGTCTTCGTTAAAGTCTGCCAGTCTCTTGCCCTTATTAAGCTTTTGTATATGGACCTTATTCTATGAAGATTAGAACTTTAGTCAAGAGACACTATACATTCAAAATGGTTCATTAAATTCCTTCTGTTATGTTACTGGCACTAGGCTAAATACACAGGGCACATAGACTCTTAGTCACATCAAGCACTTTCTTCTACTCCACTCCTAAAGAAATTTGTTCATCTGCTTTCTGAAGAATATTATGATAGATCTTACTGGGCACTTAGAAAAAATATGACTGCTGAAAAAAAATTCAAAGATTATGAAATGAAAGTCCCTGTAATGACTGGACTTCCCCAGTAAACGCAACACGGTAATGTAATACAAGATAAGCATGCCTATTATTAAGGTTCACGATGTCTCTTGTCACATATGATCCCGATGTTTAGTAGATGAACCGAAGTGACAGTGCATTGATAAAATCAGAACTCATTTTAAATGGAAATTTTACCTTTCTGCCAAGGAACTGAAGATTCAGAAATTGTATCTGGCAGTTTCAAATGCAACCTTTCAATTTTCATTAAGCACCAGAATTTAGATCAATCTAGAGGGATAATGACACCTAAGCGCCTATGTTTATATAAGACCACATTAAAAAAAGAAAGAAAATAAAAGACTTTAGTACACATGGTCAAATTTTGCCTTTGGCACATACTCTCAAAATCCTTTTTAAAAGTTAGTTTTTAATTTTTTTTATTGATTAAAAAAAAAAAACACTGACAAAAACCATAGGATAAGAGGGGTATAATTCCCACCACAAGAACTCCATGTCCCACTCCCTCCCCTGATAGCTTTCCTATTCTTTATCCCTCTGGGAGTATGGACCCAGGGTCATTATGAGGTGCAGAAGGTAGAAGGTCTGGCTTCTGTAATTGCTTCCCTGCTGAGCATGGGCGTTGGCAGGTGGATCCATACTCCCAGCCTGTCTCTCTCTTTCCCTAGTGGGGCAGGGCTCTGGGGAATCAGGGCTCCTGGACACATTGGTGGAGTCATCTGCCCAGGGAAGTCTGGCTGGCATCATGTTATCATCTGGAAACTGGTGGCTGAAAAAAGAGTCAACATATAAAGCCAAACACATTGTTGACTAATCATGAACCTAAAGGCTGGAAAAGTTCATATGAAGAGTTGGGGTGGTCTTCATTATTTAGATAGTTAGCAGTCTTATTTTAGTTGTATTCCAAAGAGCCCATGACTATAAAATTCTTATTAGAGAGCTAAGAGCATCAATTTGATCTAGCATATATAGTTCCACGGGTGAAACCCAGGACCTTATACATATTAGCCCTGTCCTTCACTTGCTAAGCATGTACCAGGCATGTGTTTTTTTGTTTGTTTATTTGTTTTTATTTATTATTATTTTTTTGCTTCCAGGGTGATTTCTGGGGCTCGGTGCCAGAATGATGAATCCTACTACTCCTGGCAGCCTATTTTTTTTTCCATTTTATTGAAGAGGACAGAGATAAATTGAGAGAAATGAGGGAGACAGAAAGGAAGAGAGAAGTAGAGACACCTGCCAACCTGTTCCACCGCTTGTGAGGGGTGACCTTCTGCAGGTAGGGAGCCACTGGGAGCTCGAACCCTAGTCCTTATGCTTCACGCTATGTGAGCTGAACCCAGTGTGGCATCTCCTGGACCCTCCCGAAATGGTTTTTCATTTACTTTTTTAACTTTCCAGATTGAAAAGCTAAAGTGCATAATTTAAACTTTTCAGTTTGCAATACTCAATAGACTCCTCTGGCACCTGAAGTGATTCATCCATAATCACAAAACCTTGTTAAGAAAAGAATCAAGAATGAGCCCCAAGTGTCACACTGTGGACACTTAGCTGTTGTAAACTACACTAGCCTAGGACTAGCTTCTACAGTGAATTTTAAGTTAATATTATAGTTATTTTTACAGCTATTCCACACCTTCCCTTAGTGGAAATACCTACTATAGTTTATGACCAAGCAAAGAAATGTATTAAACACCCCCAAAATATCTTATTTTTGCCTCCAGCGTTATTGCTGGGGCTCAGTGCCTGCATCATGAATCCACTGCTCCTGGTGGCCATTTTCCCCCTTTGTTGCCCTTGTTGTTATAACCTTGTTGTGGTTATTATTGTGGTTGTTGATGTCGTTCCTTGTTGGATAGGACAGAGAGAAATGGAGAGAGGAGGGGAAGACAGAGAGGGGGAGAGGAAGACAAATACCTGTAGACCTGCTTCACCGCCTGTGAAGCGACTCCCCTGCAGGTGGGGAGCCGGGCTCAAACTGGGATCTTTACACTGGTCCTTGCACTTTGTGCCTTGTGCTACTGCCTGACCCCCCAAAATATCTTGTAAGCCCCCAAGGGAGCCATTCCTATTTTTTCACATTGTTGTGTTTATTGGCTGGCTGCACATTTATCTGATTGAAACCTTCAGAAGGACACAGGACACATCTACACACCAACTGCATGATCCCAGTGAACTATTAAAAGGACTTGTGTCAGGTTATTTTTAGTAGTGAATTTGTTTCATATGTTAGAGTTCTGCTGAGTGTTGTGGAGATTCTGCTGAAGATGCTTTTATGTCAAAATCTATTACAGTATTAGAAAACTGGCTTCTGAATTCACACTTTTTATCTCACAGCACATATAGGAACTATGGACTTTAGAGACTACTCTATGAACTCGATATTCATTAGTTACACTTAAAGATAGGATTTAAAAAATTTTTTATTTATAAAAAGGAAACACTGACAAAAACCATAGGATAAGAGGGGTACAACTGCACACAGTTCCCACCACCAGAACTCTGCATCCCATCCTCTCCCCTGACAGCTTTCCCATTCTTTATCCCTCTAGGAGTATGGACCCAAGGTCATTGTGGGATGCAGAAGGTGGAAGGTCTGGCTTCTGTAATTGCTTCCCTGCTGAACATGGGTGTTGACAGGTGGATCCATACTCCCAGCCTGTCTCTCTCTTTTCCTAGTGGGGCAGGGCACTGGGGAAATTGGGCTCCTGGACATATTGGTGGGGTCATCTGCCTATGGAAGTCCGGTTGGCATCATGGTAGCATCTGGAACCTGGTGGCTGAAAAGAGAGTTAACATATAAAGCCAAACAAATTGTTGACTAATCATGAACCTAAAGGCTGGAATAGTGCAGATGAAGAGTTGGAGGGGGGGGCTCTGTTTTGTAGATAGTCAGTAGGTTGCATACTCCAAATCACACTTCATGGTAGCATGGATCTCAACTGATGATCCCATTTATGTGTTTTCTTGATCTGAAGTCTGAGATGAAGATTATAATGTACCCTTTGTACCATCATGTAGACTCCTTGGCCTAACCAAATACCGTGTCGCTGGCTCAGAGTCTGCCAAACTCCCTGATTTGGATATACCGGCCTCTGTTGGTTCAGTCTAGTTAGATGCAATAAATATTTGCTGAGACCCGGCAAGTTTTGTGCTGAATAAGACCATTCCATGTGACAGTGAACTTTGCACAATCAAAGATGTTTCCTGGAAGCTGCAGTTATTTCTCATGTGGCAGGCTATCTTTATCTTTTTGCCCCAATGAGCACTCAAGTCCTTCATTAAAAAAAAATCGGCAGGTGCAATATTATTTGATATGTATTGGGAGAGGCATACGGAAAAGTGGGCCCTATCCAAGGGTTCCAGGACTGGGGGAAGTAGAGGCTCTATAGTGGAGATGTGAGGTTCCTGCTGTCTTAGGGTTCCAAAAGACAATCGATAGTTAATGTTGTCATCACATTATTTGGTAACTGGGTTAACTTTGAAAAGTCCTTTTATTAGGGTTTGCTGTATAGTACCCAGTATCCTGTATATAGCTGTGCTATTGGTTGCTTCTGATCTACTTGGTCTAGGCTTTTGAGAGAGTCTGCATATCAATTACACAGCCTATATATTAAAAAGATTCAGTCTGTGTTTTAAAAAACTTCAAGACACACAATTAATTTTCCCCCTCTCATATTAATTAACTAGTGATTTATATGACTACATTTTACTAGGAGTGTACATAAACACCATTCCCACCACCAAAAGACTGTGACCCATCCCTCCCACCCACTCCCACCCCCCACTGGCCCAGGAAGCTGCATGTCTACCCCTCACCACAGGGTTTTTACTTTGGTGCCCTACTTACAATTTGGTCAGGTCCTGCTTTTAGTTTCCCTTTCAGATCTTCTTACTCAACTTCTGTTGATGAGTGGGATCATCCCATACTCATCTTTATCTTTCTGACTTAGCTCACTTAACATAATTCCTTCTAGCTCTGTCCAAGATGGGTCAGAGAAGGTGGGTTCATTGTTCTTGATCGCTGCATAGTATTCCATTGTGTATATATACCACAGTTTTCTCAGCCACTCATCTGTTGTTGGGCACCTGGGTTGCTTCCAGGTTTTAGCTATTATGAATTGTGCTGCTATGAACATAGGAGTACACACCTCTTTTTGGTTGGGTGTTATGGAGTCCTTGGGGTATAACCCCAGGAGAGGAATTACTGGATCATATGGAAGGTCCTAATCAACACAACGATTGCCACCTCAACATGCTTCACTTCAGACTGTGTCCAGAGACTTCACGTGTGGAATGACAACCCTTCAGCTTCATTACTTGGGTGAGACCTTTCCTTTCATAGTATACTTTAATTCCATCCCAGGTGGTTCACTATCTAACAAAGTCCCAAAACCTAGATATAGACCAGGTTCTGTGAGAGAGAGCATATGTTCACACGTATCCATAAACTACTGCAAAATATATACCTGAAAGCAGAAGTACACTAGAGTATGCAGTGAGTATCCCCCTAACACTTCCTCTCCACTATTCCAAGTTTTGGGTCCATGATGGCTCAACAATTTGTTTGGTTCTGTATGTTAACTCTCTTTTCAGTCACCAGCTTCCAGATGTCATCAGGATGCCGGCCAGGCTTCCCTGTACTGAAGACCCCACCAATGTGTCCTGGAGCTCCGCATCCCCAGAGACACACCCTACTAGGGAAAGAGAGAGGCAGACTGGGAGTATGGACCGACCAGTCAACGTCCATGTTCAGAGGGGAAGCAATTACAGAAGCCAGACCTTCTACCTTCTGCAACCCTCAATGACCCTGGGTCCATGCTCCCAGAGGGATAGAGAGTGGGGAAGCTATCAGGGGAGCGGGTGGGAAATGGAGATTGGGTGGTGGGAATTGTGTGGAGTTGTACCCCTCCTACCCTATGGTTTTGTTAAGTAATCGTTTCTTAAATAAAAGGAAAAAAAAATCAATCTACCAAATTCTGGCAGCTACTCACTCAAGAGTTTTCCTAGCACTGGAGTGGTAAAACCCTTCCTCATCTCTGCCACATCTACACAGGATGGGACAGAGAGCCCTGCACAGGGTGCTTTACTGTCATGATGTCATGCTTTCAGAATGTCCCACCACGGTCACATTCACTCGAGAGAGGAGCAGTCTCTGTATGTGGCATGTTTGTTCTGGCATGATTCCTAGAATCCCTTACTAGTGTTTCCTCTTCATTTTGTTTGTGCTCTAGAATAAATAGGTATGTAGACAGAGTCCCTTTAGTCTGTCTCCAGATCTCAAGTTCCTTTGTCCTCTTATAGTTTTACTCATGGTCCATGCACTGGGATTTGTTTTCTGTCGGTTGGGCTGTTCCTCCTTCAAGGTACAATTGGAATTCCTTTTGCCCCTTTGGAAAAAATCCTTAAATCAGTCTTGTCAATGATCTGGCCTCTTTGTAATTGGTGTGACTTTAAAATATGTTTATTTATAGCTTCTCTAATTTATGCTTTTCCATGAGTCTGCTGAGCCTCTGATTCCGTGCCCTGTGAAGAAGGAACATATTCTGTTAATTGCTGTATTTCCATCATTGCTTAGTGAAGTGCCCAGGCCCTGGGAGTCATTTAAAAGATGCTTTGGACACATTGGTGGGGTTGTCTGTCCAGGGAAGTCTGGTTGGCATCATGCTAGCATCTGAAACTAGGTGGCTGAAGAGAGAGTTACCATACAAAGCCAAACAAGTATCAAGGGAGGGCATGGGATACGGAGTTCTGGTGGTGGGCAATGCGTGGACCTCTACCCCTCTTATCCTATGCTTTTGTCAGTGTTTCCTTTTTATAAATAATAAAAAAAAGATGCTTTGGGAGATAATGTGAATGGAGTTTGCTGAGCTGTGCCCTCACATCAGCTGACAGGGTAAGTGACACTGTTGTTCTTCATGGGATGCTTGGCTTTATTTTCTTTTTTAATTTATTGTTATCATCATTGTTGAATAGGACAATGGAGAGAGAAATGGAGAAAAGAGGAGGGGAAGACAGAGGGGGAGAGAAAGACAGACACCTGCAGACCTACTTCACCGCTTGTGAAGTGACTCTCCTGCTGGTGGGGAGCCGGGGTCTCGAACTAGGATCCTTACACCAGCCCTTGTACATTGCGTCACCTGCGCGGAACCCACTGCACTACAGCCCGACTCCCGGCTTTATTTTCTTAAATATTATATTGAAGTAACATTGCAGGATAACCTTATATAAATTTCAGACTCACATTACAGTAAGTCAACTTGTCCAGATATTTCATGGTCATCACTGGAGGTCCAGTTCCATGCTTTACCATATACTTGACTCTCTTTGTCCTGTTATTTAGAGTTTTTCCACTGCCTTGGATAACCTTTGGAAAACATCACAGAGTTGTGAATACAGTACAGTAATAGCAGACAGGAGTCATGAAGTGGGAGATCCAGGTTCATTTTCACAACACCAATAGCCATTGCTGAATGGTGCTTTGGTAAAAAGAAAAAAAAAAAAGTATGGGAGTCGGGCGGTAGCATCAGGTTAAGCGCAGGTGGTGCAAAGTGCAAGGACTGGCATAAGGATCCCAGTTTGAGCTCCCCGCTCCCTACCTGCAGGGGAGTCACTTCACAGGCAGTGAAGCAGGTCTGCAGGTGTCTTTCTCTCCCCTGCTCTCTTCCCCTCCTCTCTCCATTTCTCTCTGTCCTATCCAACAATGACGACATCAATAATAACAACAATATTAACTTCAACAAGGGCAACAAAAGGGAATAAATAAATAAATAATTTAATAAATATATGTATATATGTATGTATGAATGGGTGGGTGAATGAATGAATAAATGAGTGAGTGACTTATAGAGAGAGCTGTGGAATTCTGAATTACACAGAATAAGCCTTGCTCAAATGATACAGGTTCCAGATGCTAACATGATGCCAACCAGACTTCCCTGGACAGACAACCCCACCAATGTGTCCTGGAGTTCTGCTTCCCCAGAGCCCTTCCCCACTAGGAAAGAGAGAGACAGGCTGGGAGTATGGGTCAATCTGTCAACTCCCATGTTCAGCAGAGAAGCAATTACAGAAGCCAGAACTTCCACCTTCTGCATCCCACAAGGACCTTGGGTCCATACTCCCAGAGGGATAAAGAATAGGAAAGCTATCAGGGGAGGGGATGGGATACTGAGTTCTGGTGGTGGGAATAGCGTGGAATTGTACCCCTCTTGTCCTATGGTTCAGTCAGTGTTTCCTTTTTATAAATAAAAAATCGAAAAAAAGAAAATATTAGAATCATCACTCTGTGGAATGAAAGCTAAATTATTGAAACATGATGAATCACGTTTACTCTGACTTCAAAAATTCCTGTAGCTAGATCCATCTCTCCTCCAACCCACACTAACCTTGTACCTTGGGCACATTTATTGTCTATATTTTCATCTGTATGAGGAAAAATGATAATACCTAGCTCAACAACAACTTTGTAGCACAGTACCTGACAAATACCACGTGTTTAAGTGTTCTGAAATACATGGAATTGACGATCCAAAAGGTTCGATCACTTAGTTTGACTCTTTCTTGCATCTTGGGTAAGGACATTTTGGGACTTTAATTTCTGTTTCTCCCTTGTTAATTTTTCACAAAGTTTAGATCTAGCTCATAGGGTTGATTTGTGCCTTATATCCTTGCAAATTTCAGGTTGCTTGTGTAGAGTAGTAAACTTGGTACATTCATTCAAAGACTCAATATTTTTGACTTTTTATAAAGATGGAAATATTTACATTTAGTTATAACACTAGTAACTTGACATATTTTGGAAGTCAGAGGCACATTCACTGAGTGCAGACATTGTGGAATAACAGAGAGCTTCTACTTTGTGCCTGTATGATCTTGCAAAGCCCCCGTTTCCTCATATTTGAAATGGAGTAGCCATACATGTGAGATACAAAAGGAAAATTTGTACAAAGTGACTGAAATTCATAAAGTCAATTACAATTTAAAACTGATAAATGGGTGGACATTGGAAAAAAAAGTGGAAACAAAAGGCAATTACTTTTCTTACAACTCAGAAATTCAAACTAACCAGGCATATTTAAAAATTATTACTTTAATTAAAAAGAATTGAGTTTGTTTTCTACAGTGATTTTATAAAACAAAACTGTCTCTTAAAATATCAAATGCTCAAGCCCCCGGCTCCCCACCTGCAGGGGAATCACTTCACAAGTGGTGAAGCAGGTCTCTCTTTCTCTCCTCTCTCCATTTATCTCTGTCCTATCTAACAATGACGACGACATAATAACAACAATAATAACTACAACAATAAAACAACAAGGGCAACAAAAGGGAAATAAAAAAATCAAATGCATCTTCTATCTTTGTAGACTATGGAATACAAATTATACTAAGACATTCAACAGAAAATGAGAATGAATAGTTTGATTTGATTAACTGTATTTTTTAACAAATGCACTTTATGTTTTTAAAATATTCATTCATTTGTTCCCTTTTTTGTTGCCCTTGTTTTTTATTGTTGTAGTTATTGATGTTGTTGTTGTTGGATAGGACAGAGAGAAATGGAGAGAGGAGGGGAAGACAGAGAGGGGGAGAGATAGACACCTGCAGCCCTGCTTCATCAATTGTGAACCTTTCCCCTTGCAGGTGGGGACCAGGGGCTTGAACCCAGGTCCTTGCTCACTGTAATGTGTGCACTTAACCAGGTGTGCCACCACCTGGTCCCTGTATTCCCTTTTTGTACAATGATTTCCAGTTCCTTTAAAGTTATGGTGCATAAGTACCCAAAGTTGCACAGCTGTCCACGCAAAATAATCCATCTACTGGTTCCCCTACCACTCTTAGACCTCAATTTTATTCTATTCTTGTCAATACCTTAATTGTTTTATTGCAACTTAAGATTCACTGGAAGTTTGACAACTGAATCATCAGCGGAAACTCACACAATTTCAATGGGGCCAGCTGGTGGCACACCCACTTGTGTGCACATGTGACCATAAACCAGGATCCCAGTTCAAGTCCCCGATCTCCACCTGCAGGGAGGAAGTTTTATGAGCGGTAAAACACAGCTGCAGGCATCTCTCTCCCTATATATCTACCATCCCCCCCCCGGGATTTCTCTCTGTCCTAGCAAATAAAACGATAATATAAGGAATCCAAATGATGTAAAAAATCTAGAAATAAATGACTACTTTTCTATTTTCCTACAGAAAGTCCCAATGTGTTTATTTTGGGTAACTATTTACTTGAACAGAAGTCACTTGACCCAGATTTTGATGATTTAATAACTCATTGAAAGAAGTAGCCTGAAGCGGATAACGAAATCTGTTGCAGATGTTATAATTCTAATTTGTTGTCACTAGTCTTTGGGCTTATTTGCCTTAATAATTAAAAAAACAAGAGGATAATCAGGAGCGGAGATGGATGTGTGTAACTCGAGGCAGTACTTACTTCGAAATTGTACATAATGATTTGTCAGATGAACTCCTTAACTGCACTTGTTACCAGTGGAATAAAATATATTGGATTAAAGCTTTAAATAAGGGCAAAAACAGTGTCAGATGGACCTTAATAAACAAGCAACTCAGTCAAAATAAGAAGTTTGTTTCCCTCACACTAGTTTTAACATACAAATTTACCTATCTAGCTAGCTACAATTTAAAATATATTGTAGTATGTATAAAAACTTTAGGATTTAATTCCTATGTGCTCTTTGATTCATAATTTATTTAGGATCTACCAAAATTTTCCTTTTCGAGGTTTTGTAGAATATGACTATATATATGGAGGGAGGGAGGGAGAGAGAGAGAGAGAGAGAGAGAGGCAATGAAGATTTCTCTGTTGTCTTGGCTCCTCCATATGTTATTGAAACTCAACCTTGGATTCTTCTGATCAAGATGTACGTACCCTGCACAGAATGAGCTCTTTCAACTCAAGTAAATCACTTAAAAATAAATAATTTGGGGGGTCAGGCAGTAGCACAGCGGGTTAAGTGCAAGTGGCGCAAAGCGCAAGGACTGGAGTCAGGATCCCGGTTTGAGTCCCCGGCTCCCCACCTGCAGGGGAGTCGCTTCACAGGCGGTGAAGCAGGTCTGCAGGTGTCTGTCTTTCTCTCCCCCCTCTGTCTTCCCCTCCTCTCTCCACTTCTCTCTGTCCTATCTAACAACAACAACATCAATAGCTACAACAATAGTAACTACGATAACTAGAAATAAGGGCGACAAAAGGTGAGAAATCAAATAAAAAATAAAGATAAAAATTAAAATAAATACCTCTCCTAATCCATATCAAATAATATTGCATCGCCGATCACAACCTAACCAACGCAACGATTGCCACCTCAACATGCTTCACCTCAGACTGTGTCCAGAGACTTCACATGTGGAATGACAACCCTTCAGCTTCATTACTCGGGTGAGACCTTTCCTTTTATAGTATACTCTAATTTCATCTCAGGTGGTTCACTTTCTGACAAAGTCCCAAAACCTAGATATACACCAGTTTCTGTGAGAGAGAGCTTATGTTCACACGTATTCATAAACTACTGCAAAATATATACCTGAAAGCAGAAGCACACTAGAGTTTGAAGTGAGTACCTCCCTAACACTTCCTCTCCACTATTCCAAGTTTTGGGTCCATGATTGCTCAACAATTTGTTTGGCTTTGTATGTTAACTCTCTTTTCAGTCACCAGGTTCCAGATGTCATCAGGCTGCTGGCCAGGCTTCCCTGGACTGAAGACCCCACCAATGTGTCCTGGAGCTCCGCTTCCCCAGAGACCCACCCCACTAGGGAAAGAGAGAGGCAGACTGGGAGTATGGACCGACCAGTCAACGCCCATGTTCAGCGGGGAAGCAATTACAGAAGCCAGACCTTCTACCTTCTGCAACCCACAAAGACCCTGGGTCCATGTTCCCAGAGGGATAGAGAATGGGAAAGCTATCAGGGGAGGGGGTGGGATATGGAGATTGGGTGGTGGGAATTGTGTGGAGTTGTACCCCTCCTACCCTATGGTTTTGTTCATTAATCCTTTCTTAAATAAAAAAATAAATAAATAAAATTAAAATAAATAAATAAATAAATAAATAAATTTATTTTTACTGGACTAGGTCATTCAAAAATGTTTGTACCACCAGAGTAATTAGTACTCTGATTAGTACTCTCCCTTTCTCCCATTTCTAAAAAAATTTTTGTTATCTTTATTTATTGGATAGAGACAGCCAGAAATCTAGAGGGAAGAGGGAGAGAGACAGAGACACACCTGCAGCACTGCTTCACCGCTTGTAAAGCTTTCACCCTGCAGGTGGAGACTGGGGACTTGAACCTGGGTCCTTGCACATTGTAATGTGTGTGCTCAACCAGGTGCACCATCATTGGGCCCCCTCTCCTATTTTTATCTCTGCGTCTCTGTGTCATCGAGTAAATAAATAAAATATTATCAAAAAAATAAAGAAAATATTTACACCATATGTACATACAGAATTTTTCTTATATTATTAGTCAGAATATTCTCTCTGCCTTGCATATATATATACATTTCTTTATTAGTTCATTCAATCTTCATGATTTTATTTGAAAATCACTATTAGTCCATGGTGTGAAAAATAAAGAGAATAATAAAAGGGGCATGTAGGTACCTCTCAGCTAACTTGGATCTTAGCATTATTCAGAATTTGATTTATATCATTCTGTTTATTTATTCTTTTGCCAACAGAATTATCAGTTGGGTTCAGTGACTGTAGGACCCCCCCAGGTCAAACATTTTCATATATAGAGAGAGAGAGTCATAAACAGAGAGCGATAGAGAAGAGAAAGAGACAAAGGAGAATCATTTAAAGCACTGCCCCACTGTCCTGTTGCTTCTCCCTCCATGTGGGGACCAGGGACTTGAACTTGGGTCCTCACACATGCCAGCCTTTGTGTTCTACCAGCTGAGCCATCACCCAACGCATTGATTTAATTTAAGCTCTTGTACACTTCACTTATCACACCAGTGCCTTTCCCTGCTCATCCAATTACCGTGTTCACACGGAACAAATACTATTTAGTATTTTTTTCCTTTCCTATGTTTCGTATTTACCACTGTTTCAGAGTCCATGAATCATTTCCTATCTTGCCTTGGGTGATCCTACTTGGTGAAAAGTATTCATATGAATTTAATGCACTCATTTTTATCTTTTGTAAATCCAAATTTATTTTATTTACTTTTTAAAAATTTTGCCTCTAGGGTTATTGTCAGGGCTCGGTGCCTGCACTATGAATCCACTGCTCCTGGAGGCCATTTCCCCCCCCTTTTGTTGCCCTTGTTGTAGCCTTGTTGTGGTTATTATTGTTGTTGTTGATGTCGCTCGTTGTTGGATAGGACAGAGAGAAATGGAGAGAGGAGGGGAAGACAGAGGGGGAGAGAAAGACAGACACCTGCAGACCTGCAGCCTGTGAAGCGACTCCCCTGCAAGTGGGGAGCAGGGCCTTGAACCGAGATCCTTCCACCGGTCCTTGCGCTTCGCGCCACGTGAGCCTAACCCTCTGTGCTACCGCCCGATTCCCTTATTTTATTTTTTTAGCCAGAGCACTGCTCAGCGCTGGCTTATGATAGATAGTGTGGAAGATTGAACCTGGGACCTCGGAGCCTCAGGCATGAACATCCGTTAGGCTATCTCCCCCACCTTAATGCATTCATCTTTATACAGGATGATATTTTACTTAATAAATGCATAAGACTTTAAACACTGTTTTGTCATTGACGAACATCTCAGCTGTTCTGCATATTCTGCTATCTTATAATTTCTTCCGCTTAGCATTAATTTAATGTCTTGTGTCATGCATGAGCGTTCTTTAGGTATATGTACTTAGGATTCAAAATGCTTGATTAAACATTCAATCTTCATTTTTAGCCTCATTAAATATCACCAAATTGCACTCCAAAGCATTTGTACCACCTGTAATCACCACCAGCAATATATGAGAATTCCCACGTTTACATTCTTGCCATTTTCTTTTGTAGAAAAGAACACTCTTTGAGATAAAATTGGTGTGTGACTTTGGTTTAAATTTGTATAGCTCTGACTCTTGTGCTTGCACTCCTGTACAATTACTAAATGTCCATTTGGACATGACTCATCTTCCCTATTGTTTCTTGCTCTTTCTATATGCAGAATGATCGTAATATAACCATAATCAGAATATATTCTCAACTGCAATCTTTCATTGTGTTTTTCTTGATCTAAGGTTAGACATTTCTCCCAAACATTAAGCAGAGAATTATAGTTTAACATAGATTAAATTAAAACTGATTCCTATATGTTCTTTGACTCATAGATTATTTGGAATGTATCAAAAGTTTCCCCAATTTGACATTTTATAGAAGAAAATATTCAGTTACTTACTCCTAACTTATTTGTATTTTAAGTGAACATAACTTGGGGAATGTCAATTCTGTGGAATTTTTTTCATGATCTGTTCGATGTCTTCTTAATTTGATCTGCAGCTTGAAATTAGTTATTTTCGGGAGTCGGACGGTATCGCAGCAGCGGGTTAAGCACGGGTGGTGCAAAGCTCAAGGACCGGTGTAAGGATCCCGGTTCGAGCCCCCGGCTCCCCACCTGCAGGGGAGTCGCTTCACAGGCAGTGAAGCAGGTCTGCAGGTGTCTGTCTTTCTCTCCCCCTCTCTGCCTCCCTTCCTCTCTCCATTTCTCTCTGTCCTATCCAACAACGACGACATCAACAATAATAACTACAACAATAAAACAACAAGGGCAACAAGAAGGAATAAATAAGTAAACATTAAAAAAAGAAATAGGTTATTTTCTAATTGTTAGCTACAGAATTTACTTCATTAGACTGAGCAAACAGATTCACTTTACCACCTTATTTTTATCTGATTTTTAAAAGATTCATTTAACTATTCTATTAACTATTCTGTTATTGAATGAGAGAGAGAACAGAATACTGATTCCATATTTGTAGTACTAGAAATTGAACCTGAACATTGAACATAGAAATTCTGGGAGCTTTACTGGCTGAGTTCCTCCCTGGCTGCTGCTTGTTTGTTAAATCAATCACAGGGACTGTGTGATATATGGTTATGCATATGTCAATTTCTGTCAACTGTGACATTTTTTTTGACTCTCATTAAAGCAGATGGATGTTCAAATAGTTACAGGCCTTTGGTGAGATATTCCTTTCACAAATTCATCTGACCACTTAGCTTCTGCGAAATATATTTTACTTTATATTCTTAAACTTGGATTATCACTAAGATAATTGTACAGTAACAGTCTGCTTTCTCGTCACTGATATATATTTTTTTCTGAACATTTTGAGTGTTTCTCACTCATATTTTATTTAAAAATATATTTTAGCCTTTTCTTGTTCTTAGGCTTTGTGTCTTTGAACTAATTGTTATTTTACCCTCAACTGGTTTGAAAGGACCTTTTTGTTAAAGTATTTTATTTTATTTATTTATTAATGAGAGTGATAGGAGGAGAGAGAAAGAACCAGACATCACTCTGGTACATGTGCTGCCAGGGATTGAACTCAGGACCTCATGCTTGAGAGTCCAACACATTAGCCATTGAGCCACCTCCTGGACCACACTGAAAGGTCCTTTTTATTTATTATTATTAATTTTATATTCCTTTTAATGGATTAAAATTCTTTTTTATTCCTGAAAGATCTAAGCATGCACATTTTAGACTTCAAGTCTAAAACTCCTTAATATTTTCTTATTTCTCCTTAACAATAAAATTTTAAACATGTTATTGCATTTCACTATCTCCCTCCCTGTATGTTCTTTCCCAAGTGGACTAAGAGCTCATGAATGCTATGTCAAAAAGAAAAAAAAAAGATAAAAAGCTTCTACATTAAATATGAGACTTGAAGCAACACCAGGAACACAGTCCAGGCCAGCTAATTCGCAACAAGTCAGTTGTTTATATATATAAAAAAAAAGTAATGAGTCCCACCTGCAAGGGGGAAGCTTTACAAGCAGTAAAAGAGTGTTGTAGGTGTCTCTGTCTCTTTTCCTCTTTATCATCCTCCTTCCCTCCAATAAACAAATATTTTTTTAAAAAATTAGTGCACAAAAAATATTAAACATCTCTTAGACAAAACAAAGTACTATTGAAAGTGTGTTTGAAGTTACTGGAGATATTTCATAAACATACTATTTAAGGTCAGTTCCAATTCTGCTTTTTAAAAAATATTATTTATTTATTCACTTTTTGTTGCCCTTGTTGTTTTATTGTATTATTGTTGTCTGTCTTCATTGATGGATAGGACAGAGAGAAATGGAGAGAGGAGGGGAAGACTGAGAGAAAGACAGACACCTGCAGACCTGCTTCACTGCTTGCAAAGCGACTCCCCTGCAGGTGGGGAGCGCGGGGTTCGAACTGAGATCCTTCACCAGTCCTTGCTCTTCACGCCACATGTGCTTAACCCGCTTCCCTACTGCCTGACTCCCCATCCCATACTCATCTTTATCTTTTTGACTTAGCTCTTACTTTCTTTATAGAAAATTTAATTTCTTTATAGAAAAATTTGAGTTTCCCATTTTGACACCAGTTTTACTCTGTTTTCTATTGCTGGTGAGAATATTTATCTTGCATTACATTTTATCTGTCTAAACAAGCAAACCAAAAAAACCTTTTATTTTCAAACTGAAGTCTTCTAATAAAATTTTTTGGCAATTTTAGAAAATTTAATGATAATCATTACTTTTATTAGGTTATACCTTCAACACAATCTGCATCAATTTCTAAACTAATTGCAGGATTTGAACACTTAGGTTTTCGTTCATGCTATGTTATATCAAATTAATTTTCTCAAAATGAATATTAAACTACAGTCACAACTACCCAAATACTTTTAGTGATTTAAAAAAATCTAGAAATTGCCTATTAATTTCTAAAATTATTTTGGTGCTGTTTTTTAAAAAAATCCCCTGATTCTTTTAAACAAAAGGAATAAAAGATAAGGAAGTATTTTTCAGCTATTAATGGACTTATTAAATCTCCAAATTATTTAACTCTATCGTTATGGGACTTTCCACCCACTAACTTGGTTTGCATCAGGAGTGTCGTGAAAGCATAGTTCACGCCGTGAATGGACGTTTCCTCTAACCATCAGAGAGCAATTAGGGCAATGTCTGTGTGTTTATGCAGGAAGAGAAGAACCTTGGGAAAGTACCATCTTTGTCATCACCAGTACTTAGGCAATGTCGCTGATGAGAAACACCGGTGTCACAACTTGGTGCTGACAATTAGTGGCTTATTGTTTTTTATTTTTATTTTTATCTTTATTTGTTGATTAAATAGAGACAGCCCGAAATTGAGAGGAAGAGAGAGAAACAGAGACACCTGCAGCACTGCTTCACCATGTATAAAGCTTTTGCCATGCAGGTGGGGACTGGGGGCTTGAACCTGGGTCCTTGTGCATTGTAACATGTGCAATCAACCTGGCCCCCTTAGTGGTTTATTGTCACTAAGGATGCTCCTTAAAGTCACTGAAACCAAATTTACTATATACCGTCTCTAGAATCTCTTTGTATCAGATTTTATTATATATATATACATATTAATATTTATTTATTTTCCCTTTTGTTGCCCTTGTTGCTTTATTGTTGTAGTTATTGATGTTGTCATTGTTGGATAGGACAGAGAGAAATGGAGAGAGGCGGGGAAGACAGAGAGGGGGAGAGAAAGATAGACACCTTAGGGCACCGAGGTGAAAACCCTGTGGTGAGGGGTAGACATGCAGCTTCCTGGGCCAGTGGGGGGTAGGAGTGGGTGGGAGGGATGGGTCACAGTCTTTTGGTGGTGGGAATGGTGTTTATGTACACTCCTAGTAAAATGTAGTCATATAAATCACTAGTTAATTAATATGAGAGGGGGAAACTTAATTGTATGTCTCAAAGTTTCTTAAAACACAGCTGAGTCTTTTTAATATATAGGCTGTGTATTTGATATGCAGACTCTCTCAAAAGCCTAGACCAAGTAGATCAGAAGCATCCAATAGCACAGCTATATACAGGATACTGGGTACTATACAGCAAACCCTAACAAAAGGACTTTTCAAAGTTAACCCAATTACCAAATAATGTGATGATCACATTAACTATCGATTGTCTTTTGGAACCCTAAGACAGCAGGAACCTCACATCTCCACTATAGAGCCTCTACTTCCCCCAGTCCTGGAACCCTTGGATTGGGCCCACTTTTCCGTATGCCTCTCCCAATCCATATCAAATAATATTGCATCTGCCAATCGCAACCTAATCAACACAACGATGGCCACCTCAACATGCTTCAGCTCAGACTGTGTCCAGAGACGTCACTTGTGGAATGACAACCCTTCAGCTTCATTACTTGGGTGAGACCTTTCCTTTCATTTTAATTCCATCCCAGGTGGTTCACTTTCTAACAAAGTCCCAAAACCTAGATATACACCAGGTTCTGTGAGAGAGAGCATATGTTCACACGTATCCATAAACTACTGCAAAATATATACCTGAAAGCAGAAGCACACTAGAGTTTGCAGTGAGCCCTAACACTTCCTCTCCACTATTCCAAGTTTTGGGTCCATGATTGCTCAACAATTTGTTTGGCTTCGTATGTTAACTCTCTTTCCAGTCACCAGGTTCCAGATGTCATCAGGATGCTGGCCAGGCTTCCCTGGACTGAAGACCCCACCAATGTGTCCTGGAGCTCTGCTTCCCCAGAGACCCACCCCACTAGGGAAAGAGAGAGGCAGACTGGGAGTATGGACCGACCAGTCAACGCCCATGTTCAGTGGGGAAGCAATTACAGAAGCCAGACCTTCTACCTTCTGCAACCCACAATGACCCTGAGTCCATGCTCCCAGAGGGATAGAGAATGGGAAAGCTATCAGGGGAGGGGGTGGGATATGGAGATTGGGTGGTGGGAATTGTGTGGAGTTGTACCCCTCCTACCCTATGGTTTTGTTAATTAATCCTTTCTTAAATAAAAGTAAAAATTAAATTAAATTAAAAGAAAGACAGACACCTGCAGACCTGCTTCACAGCCTGTAAAGGGACTCCCCTGCAGGTGGGGAGCCAGGGGCTCGAACCGGGATTCTTATGCCAGCCCCTGTGCTTTGCGCCACGTGCGCTTAACCCACTGCCCTACCACCCGACTCCCCACTTTATAATACTTTTATTTACTTATTATTGGATAGTGACAGAAAGAAATGGAAAGGGGGGAGGAGGTAGAAAAGGAAAGAGACAGAGACGCCCACAGCCCTGCTTCACCACTCATGAAGCTTTCCAGCTGCAGGTGGGGATCAGGGGCTGGAACCCAGGTCCTTGCTCACTGTAATGCGTGAGCTTAATCAGGTGCACCACTGCCTGCTCCCATATCTCAATATAACTATGTAACCATTGAAGATGTGAGAGAAAGCCCCCAAGTGCTACTGCTAGGGAGATCTATTAGTATTCTCCTCCTCACTACTGAAATGTGTTACCTTTTCCTGGAAACACATGAAAGTAACTCAAATCCGAGTAGCCTGTGCCCCTCACCAAAGTCACCTTAGAGAGAGCCTCGGACTTTATTAAAGGCTTAAACCACAAAGTCATTTTGATGGAGTCACTTAACCTCTGTGCTTCACTAAGAGCCATTCCTGGCCTGTGTGGCAGGGACATTTTGAGAGGAAGACTGCAGATCTGACACCTTCTCAGTGAGCAGCTTCTCTAGAGGTCTAGGGACTGAGCTGAGTATCTGCTTTCTTGGAAATAAATGAGAGCAACTTAAGAAATGTGAGGTCTGTTTACCCTGAATTTAAAGGGCAAATAAACTCCTTTGAGTCCTTTTTCATGATACGAAGAGTACATGATCCTGAAATTTTTGCTCAAACCAGTAACACTATTTTCCCCCTGAAAGATTACTGTAAGTTATTGTTTTGTGGACGTCAGGCGGTAGCGCAGCGGGTTAAGCGCAGGTGGCACCAAGTGCAAGGATTGGCATAAGGATCCTGGTTGGAGCCCCCGGCTTCCCACCTGCAAAGGAGTTGCTTCACAAGTGGTGAAGCAAGTCTGCAGGTATCTGTGTTTCTCTCCCCCTCTCTATCTTCCCCTCCTCTCTCCATTTCTCTCTGTCCTATCCAACAACAATAATATCAATAACAGCAACAATAAAACAGCAAGGGCAACAAAAGGGAATAAATTTTTTAAAAAACTAAAAAAACAGTTTCTTGTTTTGCAAGATCCTCTGATAAAAATCAGAATAACTTCACTACAAAAAAAAAAAGAATACAAGTGTTTTTTATTTGTCATTTCTGTGTCTGCCAATTACCGTTATTATGCATTTCTCAAAAAAGGACTGTAATGAAGAGGTCAACTCTTTTATTTGTGATGTTTCTGTAGATAACAGCCTAGATTTGAGACAACTATACAATGTCACAGTGTCAGAACTCCCTCTTTGCCAATAATCATGATTAGCGTTTATCGTTTGAAACCTAGAATACACGCAGTCTAAAATCACCCATGCTTTTCCAGTTAGAACTAATTTCACCATTTTCACACATGTGTACATATACTTTTTAAAACATTTTTATTCTATTTTTATTTTTTTAGGTTTATTTATTTATTCCCTTTTGTTACCCTTGTTTTATTGTTATTGTTATTGATGTCATCATTGTTGGATAGGACAGAGAAATGGAGAGAGGAGGGGAAGACAAAGGGGGAGAGAAAGACAGACACCTGCAGACCTGCTTCACTGCCTGTGAAGTGACTCCCCTGCAGGTGGGGAGCCCGGGGCTCAAACCGGATCCTAAGGCCGGTCCTTGCGCTTTGCACCACCTGCGCTTAACCTGCTATGCTACCACCCGGCTCCCTGTACATATCCTTTTAAAAGAAATTGAGGTGATTCATCCAGACAGATTTGATTCCTACTTAAACACCTTATGTTTTGCATACATTTATGACGTTTGTATATCGGAATTTACTTATTGAACGTGATATTCTATCTTATTGATGAATCAACCTTTATGAAATTACTGGTCCAATGAAGAATAGCTCGTATTAACTTTTTATGTATGGCATATAAGTCAGCATGCACATTTCCCCTTCTAACAAATCAGAAGTTAATTAGCAGTATGGATATTTTTATGTTTTTACTTCCTATTCTCACAATGCGTCTGTGAAGGATGTACTAATTTATAGAATTGCCTGCAGTAGATAGAAACCCTCCTTTTACTCTGGCCTGACCACCACAGTGTTAGTTCCACAAGGCGGGGGTGGGGGGGTGGGGTGGGGGGGTGGGGAGATGTCGCTGGTGCTTTTTGGTGAATTCATAAAATATACTTCAACGAGAAGTTGAAATAACACCTGGCTATTAACAACAGATAAACAAAGTGAAGAAGAATTTTTTGACTTGATTCTGAAAGTTCTGCCTCAATATTTGAAAAGAAGAAGAAAAAGAAGGCAGAGGATGGGGGGGGAGGAGAAGGAGGGGAAAAAGAGGAAGAGGAGGAAGAGGCGGAGGAGGAGGAGGAGAAAAGACACTTATTTGAACCCAGCTTTCCATCTGTTCTCTACAAATCCCATCCATTAGCTTTGCTTACCTTATGTCTTGGTTATCACATGGAACCCATCTTTGCTGCTAAGGAGAGATAAAAGTGCACATAAAAAATACATGGCACCTTATCTCACGGAAACAGGCAAAAAGACTTTCATTCTTTGAGCCCGACTGGCTCTACCTTTTTGTTGCACGTGTCTGACTCGGACTCAACACAAACAGGAGCGGCTTGCCATGTGAGCATTCTGTTCCAGAAGCAGTGTCTGCCATCTGCTTGGGCTTAATGGAACTGCCCAGCCTTTGCTTCCCTGCCCTTGAAACCTGACTATTGGAATTTAATTACATGGCAATATGATTAAATCAAAGAGATTGAAAGGTTAAAGCTAATGTCTCTAGAGGTGAGGCAAGCCCCAGGCCTCTGAAGCAGCTGGCATTGGGGAAGTCAGCTCCCTCCTGGCAGGTGGGCACAGGGAAGATAATGAGCTCTTCTGGGGGGTAGCACTGATTTGTCTGATTCCATGTGGCGCTGATTGGGAACGAATTTTCACCAAGGTCCAGAAAATGAATCTGAAAGCTATTTATTTTCCCCTTAAGTCAAAATGCCCAATCTCTCTCCCACACCCTGACCTTAGCTTTTTTTTCTGTTTGTTTCTTTGTGCTATCTTGGGGAAAAATGAGAACATATAGTCTCAAATAATTGTTAAGTTATTAGGGAGCTAAAAGGATACCTGGATCTCATAGATTCAATAGATCAACTTCTTCTATCTTAGCATCAGTGGTTTAATGTGGAGAACCAGGTAGGCGTTTTCTCCTGGACATCAAGATTGATAGTGAAATTCAACATTCCTTTCAGAAAACCTGTCAGGACCAAACCATTAATAAGACATATAGTTACAAGTGATCTGTAGTTTATAATTTGCTCTTGCGTCGAACACAGCAAGGAGTAAGTTCACATTCAGTAGTCTAAGTTTTGTGATGAGAACAAGCCTGGTTCTTCCACTTGCCAGTGTTGACAGACCACTAAATCTTTTCCTTGATTCACTTTTTCTCATGAGGAAAATGAGCTAAGAATAACACCTGTCTCAGAAAACTGTGGATTATTTTCAGATGCTTTAAATAGGAACATTATAAAACTGAGTTCATATTACTATTAGATCTAATGACAATTATTTCTACTTTTTTAATAATTTATGTATTTGTTGAAGAGAGACAGAAATCTAGAATTAAGGTGGGGGATAGAGAGAGAGAAAAAGAAACGGAGACCCCTTGGGGCCAGGTGATGGTGCACCTGGTTGAATACATTCATTTTAGTGTACAAGGTTTAAGCCCTTGATCCCCACCTGTAGGTGAGGAGCTTCATGAGTGATAAAGTAGTGCTTCAGGTCTCTCTTTCTCTCTCTCTCCCCCCTTGACTTCTCTATATCTTCTCTCTATATATATCTCTATCCAAAATAAATAAACTTTTTTTTTCTTTTTTTGCCTCCAGGGTTACTGCTGGGGCTCAGTGCCTGCACCATGAATCCACTGCTCCTGGAGGCCAATCCCCCCCCTTTTGTTGCCCTTATTGTTGTAGCCTTGTTGTGGTTATTATTGTTATTGTTGATGTCATTCGTTGTTGGATAGGACAGAGAGAAATGGAGAGAGGAGGAGAAGACAGAGAGGGGGAAAGAAAGACAGACACCTGCAGACTTGCTTCACCGCCTGTGAAGCGACTCCCCTGCAGGTGGGGAGCCAGGGGCTCCAACCAGAATCCCTAAGCTGGTCCCTGTGCTTTGTACCATGTGCGCTTAACCTGCTGCAGCACCGCCCGACCCCCAAATAAACATTTTTCAAAAAAGAGAGACCTGCAGTATTGCTTTACTGTATGTGACCTCCACACACACACGCCTCGCCACCCCCCAGGCTCAAATCTGGATCCCTGAGTACTGTAACATTTATGTTTTACTCGATGTGCCACTGTCGAGTCCCTACCACTTTTTTCTTTTTCATTTGATTCTTTGTTTGCTTGTCAAGTACTCTTTTCAGAGCGATCTATGTGGAACTGCCCTGATTCTTTGACAAACTCTTCTAAATCTGCATCAAGTATGCTGTGAGAATTTGAATTATCTCATGAATTTATACTAGTGCCATATGAGCTCCTGGCTGCGAGTGTGGAATTTTCAGAACCATTTGGATCATCAGAAACTATTTTGGCCAGGGGAAGAGGAATTGAGATGGAGACCCTGTTCCTCAGAATCCTTCCAAATCCTCCACAACAAAGCTCATTCCTCAGCCTACATTGTGCCTCCCTTGGCTTGGCTCCCTTGGATCCTGTCACCTTGAAACATTCTGCACTTGTTAGTTGGTTTGAAAGACTTATTCATAAGGATCAGGGTCATGTGCCACTTGTACCAGGAAGCGATGCTTTTACCAAGTCAACAGTTATTTGTGGGGACTTGGGCAAGGTCAAGGTCTGATCTGCAAATCAAATTTGAGAGTGACTATTGAGTTCCTATGGAAAAATTCACGATAAATGTAGACTGACTCAGTCTTTAGACAGGACTGGGAATTTCCCTGTGGCTAGTATGAAGAACCCAGCAAACATAGATTCCTGTTTACTCCATACTGGTCCTACAATGAGAGTAAGGCCATATTTCCACATCTACAAATAGATGAAAGTGGGTGGGTCTTCTCACATCAAAAAGCATATATGGAGAGATAAGTGTCCTGTTTTCTTCACTTTACTGATGTTGATAAAACAGTGAAGTATTCTGTGAAGTGAGGAGATTCAATGGCCTTTTATTAATATATATCCTTCCAGGAGTGAATACCAAATTATTGTTACAGGTCATAACAATTAAGATGATTAAAAGGAGTGAACTATGCTTTGGAAAGGTTCAGACCCAATCTAATGTACCAGACTTGTCAGACTCCTCTCAACTTTCAACTGATTTTGTAATGTTTCTATTCATAGGAACTTATAGAATTATTTTTGTGCTAATGGTCTCCGATGACTTTCTATATTTTAAATTTAAAATATTTTTACTATTATTGTATGAGTTAAAGGAGCTTTTTCTCTGCCATAAAATTTGATGCTTTGGCATTTTAAGGAAAGCTGTGAGACATTAAACAGGAAAATTATAGCATTGTATAAAGCCACGTCTCTACAAATGGTCTTAAGCCACTCACAGTGTTTCATGGATCTCAAGAAGTGACCCAAGGATTTTGCAAGTATCTGATATTAAATGTTGAACAAAAATCTGATTATAAGTGAATTTGAAGGAATCTGACACAATGAATGCCATAGAAGACTGTCAAATAATTTTGGAAATACAACTACACTAATAAACAATGGTATTGCTGGAAGAGAAGACAAAATAGTCTTATTCAAAGTTCTTATTTTACAAACCAGACAAATTATCTACAAAAACAAGAACAGATGTGTGCATTGTGAAATTATTTGACAAGTTGGTGTTGTGAAATTAATTTCTCTTTCCTTTTCCATCATCTCATCCCCAACATAAAACTATGTAAAGAGGCAAAGATGAGAATATCATAGTCTTTGGTGTATTTACAAATTATGATTAAGTACAAGCACAGGATTTTGTCCCGAATTTGGTTAAGTCACAGAACCACGGTGACCCAAAAAGCAGATCTTTGTCAATTCTTCAGACATGAATTCTTGTTAGTCACATTTTTAATTGATTTGGATGAGATTCACCCTCAGTGAGGACTAAAATCTTCTTTCCTCAGCCAATCTTATTCATAAAGAGGCATACAAAACATAATAGTGATAAAAAGTCTGCGAAACTCAAATCTAAGTAAAACAGACTCACAGAACTAGTCAGCACATCATAGAATCGTAGACACTCAGAATCCGAGAAAGACAAACTTTGTCAAAATCTGTATGAATCATCAAGATTTATTCCTCATGGTTGATCTTAAATGATCAGACACATGCTTTATGAGAGATAGTACAAAACTCAGAGTCTATAATAGTCACACAATTCAGGGCAAACCAAAGGAAGAAAGACTCACTTTTGACTAGGCAGCACAATAAAATCTTGTGAACTTTGCTGAGTCCTAAACCTGAACATTATACTATAATCACCTGGGATCAAAATTCCATGACCAACTTACTGAATGTATGACACTAAATATTATGAATTTTTTGCTTTGCCATCCTTGGATTGTGATATAAAGCCAAACCCTGTGATGTCTAATAATCTGACTAGATGCTTCATTTGAATGCATCTGGAAATCTACTTGTACTATCCCTAGACTAGATAAATACACTTCTTTGTCACCTTTCTCATCCCCTAAGCTTGCTTCCAAAAAGAAACTAAATATAACCATTGTCATGAACAAAAATGAGTGGTAACTTTGTTTCAAAAAAGCCAGGCAGCTCTTAACATACTTTTCTTAACATGATAGAAGCACATGATTCTCTTGAATAAATTTGAAACATTGGATTACTGGACCAGTCCCAGAAAGTCTACTCAGAGTAGTTATCAAATTGTTATAGATTCAACTGCTTTGAATTCAGTTAAATAAATGCCTTTGCTGCAAAAGGTTTTGTAGCCACTTACCAGCAATGATTCCTAAGACCCTTTATTGCTGTCTTCCGTATAGAATCTTTATACAGACGAGGAGAGGTTTTTTTTTTTTTTTTTTTCTCTGTTGGCAGTGGGAAAAGTTCTGATATCCAGAAAACCAAGAGTTCAGCTTTGGTTTGTCATCTGGGAATTTTATCACGTCTCATTTTTAAAAGAGAAAATTGCTCTGGTGTCCATAGGCTATAGAAATGTCAAAACTACTAAAGAGTTTGATCCTCCAGATAGTTTGGAAAAGCTTTTTGAAATCCCACCGATGAAACAAAAGAGTAGGAGAGTGACAAAAGGGAGAGAAAGAGGAAGGGAAGAAGTAGTAACAGTATTCATTTTCCCTAAACTGATGTAGCAATCAACTTTGCAATTACCAAGATCCATTTCAGTGGACTTTATAAGTGGAAATGAAATGAGTGAGAAATGGCCCCCCACCCATTGTGTGATCATCACATTCCACCAACTTCAACATTCACTCGCCAGCATTGTAATTTGTGGCTTATTTTCTCCCAGTTCACCGAGCGATTCCCATTCATTTACATTATTACCGTTTAACATGCAGACAAGGAGAAATATGGTTTCAGATCTGATGGGCTCGGCATTTTTTTTGTCTAGTTAAGTTTGTTTTGCCGCCTAAAACAAATGTCTCTGGAGCCCTGTTTAATTTAGCATGTCAAACTGCTTCCTTCAAAGGCGATTTGGAAATGCTTTGTATATAACACACACACACACACACACTCACACACACACACACACACACACACACACAAAAACAGAAAAAAAAAAGCAGAGTGGAAGTGATGCTTAAATAAGGAACAATGAACATACAAGCAGGGCTGCCTATTAACTCGAATAATCTTTCCATTTTTGTTCAGTGAGCAATTGTATTCCTGACCTGACAGAAATGGGGGGCAGGGGTTTACAGCACTTCAAAATATGAACCTTTACTAATATCTGTTGTAATCAGTTTTTCCCTTTGTTCTTATCTTTATTTGTCTTTTAGCAATAATGTAGTAGTAGCAACTTACTATATTTCTAGAGAGCCAAGTATACAGATTTTTCCAGAAGATTTTGGTGTTTAGGGTTTTCCTTGTTAGTATTAAGACTATTATTGGTTATCGGATTTCTAATTATTTTACCGTGACCTGATGGTCTGGTGTCTTTTTACTCCATTGATCATGCTCTCATGCGCACATGTTTTGATTTTGATGAAGTATTATTAATATCTTCTTGCTTTGCTCTTTTTATGGTATATTTTTTTGTCTCTAAGGTGATTACTGGGGCTCGGTGCCTGCACCATGAATTCATGGCTCCTGGAGGCTATTTTTTCCTTTTTGTTACCCTTGTTGTTTTATCATTGTTGTGTTTATTATTATTATTATTATTATTAATGTCATTGTTGTTGGATAGAACAGAGAGAAATGGAGAGAGGAGAGGAAGATAGAGAAAGGGAGAGAAAGATAGATACCTGCAGACCTGTTTCACAGCCTGTGAAGCCACCCTGTAGGTGGGGAACTGGGGCTTGAACTGGGATTCCTGTGCTGGTCTTTGCGCTTTACACCATGTGCGCTTAACCTGCTGTGCTACTGCCAGCCCCCTCATTTTTTATACTATTCCATGAACAAGTCTTACACATTACCCAACACGTGTGGTATTCAATAAGTGATTTTTAGATATGAGATTTGCATGGGATTTTCCGAAAATGAATGAACTAGACTTCATATGAAACTCTTAGGGGGCAGGGAAAAATTCCCCAACACCTCTGGGTTCTCTCTGGGGTGAAAGAGAAAAGAAATTAGCATCAGACAAATTAGTAAGAGAAAAACAGCAAATTTAAATGTGTATGAATTGAGAACTTACAAAGCTGTAATTCTTAAAAAAAAATTTTTTTTATTTTTTAAAGATTTGTTTGCTTCTTTCCTTCTTTTATTTATTTATTTATTTATTTATTTATAAAAAATAAACATTGGGAGTCGGGTGGTAGCGTAGCAGTTAAGCGCAGGTGGCACAAAGCACAAGGACCAGCATAAGGATCCCGGTTCCAGCCCCCGGCTCCCCACCTGAAGGGGAGTCACTTCACAAGCATATGCAGGTGCCTTTTTCTCCCCTTCTTTTTCTCCCCCTCCTCTCTCCATTTCTCTCTGTTCTATCCAACAACTAGTAATGAGGCTGAAGGGTTGACTTTCCGTGCCTGTCTCTGGACACAGTCTGAAGTGAAGCACGCAGAGGTGGTACTCTTTGTGTTGATTAGGTTGGGATCAGTGGATGCAATATTATTTGGTATGAACTGAGAGAAGCATGCAGGAAAGTGAGCCCCACCCTAAAGTTCCAGGACTGGAGAAATATAGGCTCTATAGAGGAAATGGGAGGTTCCTGCTGTCTTAGGGTTTTAAGAAGATAATAGATAGTTATTGCTATAATCATGTTATTTGGCAATTGGGTTAACTTTGAAAAATCCCTTTGTTAGAATTTGCTGTGTCATACACATTATCACCATAATTTATGTCCTTTGACATTATTTGTATATAGCTGTGCCACTGGTTGCTTCTGTTCTCCCTGGTCTAAGCTTTTTTTTTTTTCCTCTAGGATTATTGCTGGGGCTCTGTGCCTGTACCATGAATCCACTGCTCCTGGAGGCCATTTTTTCACCTTTTGTTATTATTTATTATTTATGGCTTATTATTATTTATTTATTGTTATTATTTATTATTGTTGTTGATGTCATTGTTGGATAGAACAGAGAGAAATGGAGAGAGGAGGGGAGACAGAGTGGGGGGGGCACCTGTAGACCTGCCTCACAGCCTGTGAAGTGATTTCCCTGCAGGTGGGGAGCCGGGGGCTCGAACCGGGATCCTTATGTGAGTCCTTGTGCTCTGCACCAGGTGTGCTCAACCCGCTGCTCTACCACCCGACCCCCTGGTCTAAGCTTTTAAGAGAGTCAACATATCAAAGACTCAGCCTATGGTCTCTGCATTAAAAAGTTTGAGATATTCAATCAATTTTTCCCCTCATATTAATTAAATGATTTATATGACTACAAATTAATAGGAGTGTACATAAACACCATTCCCACCACCAAAAGACCATATCCCATCCCATTCTCCACCTCCTCCACAGTGAAGTCCAAGTTCTGCATTCTCTCTCAACCCAGAGATTTTTACTTTGGTGTCCTACTCCAAAAAATGAGATCTTCTAATATAGTTGAGAGTTTAAAGACTGTCCTAAATAGTCACACAACTAGAAATTATATTTATTTATTCTACTTAGTTGGAATGTGAGTTTACTTTGCTTCAGAAGTATGGATGTGTTTCATAATGAGAAGCTTTTCCAACTTCCTTTGAATTTCACAATTAGAATATGCACTGCATTACATTTTTTTCCACTGGGATGCTAATCATATTTACTTTTTTAAAACAGCATGGCTTAATATTCATACACACAGTAAAATGATCACTACAATCAATTTAATTAACAGAGAGAACACCTCATGTGTGTGTGTGTGTGTGCGTGTGCGTGTGCGTGTGCGTGTGTGTATGTCCATAGCCTGTGTGGTACAAACATTGAAGTTTTAGTCTTCTTGAAAATTCTAACTGAATAACTTTAAAATCCAAAATTTCCTGAATTTTGAATCGTTTATAAAGGGGCTTGTGAACCTGGAAAGATAACAGCAGCTAATAATGGCATGATACCTTTTAATTTCTAAAGGACTTTCCTGCATTTTTTCACTTGAACCTCATCAAAGATGTTTTTTTTTAAAGAGAGTTTTATTCCTGTTTTACAAGTCAAAAGACAAACTCTCAAAGAGATTAGGTGCGTTGGGGACAACCAGAACAGACAGAAATTAAAAAGAAGATACATTTTATTTCAAAACCAGTGCAGTCAGGGAAAAGAGGCCTCGGTAGGAAAATAGATTCAGCTCTGAACACAGTGAGCTCAAGTCAGACTTAACAGCCAAGGAGAAATTTTAATGAGGCTTGGAAGAAGGTAAAAGAATAATTAGAAGTTCCAAGACGGGTCGGAGGATAGTTCTGGCTTAACTATCATGACGGTGGTACTTATTGAAAGCAGATTAGGACCGTTAAATATTAAGGATGGTGGTTAAAGATTTGATCAGATACGGAGCACGGTCGCCTACCTGGGAAAAGCGAACTTGTCAAACTGATACTGGATCACACCTGCAGCACTGCTTGCCTCCAGGGTCTGAGCAGGGTAATTCCCGTGTGTGCTCTGCCAGATGCACCAACGCTCTACTCCCTCGTTTAATGAAATTCCAGAGGCAAGAAGACCCATCAGTTCACTGAGGCATTCTGGCCACTTTAGGGGGCTTTATTTCTAGTCTCTTAAAGGGGTGATAATCCTCTCAAAGAGGGAGAATTAACACACCTGCACCTCTTATCTCTCTGTGTGAATCAATTCTGATCCTCACCTGAAATCAGTAAAAAAAAAAAAAAAAAAACCTGTAAATTTGGGAGTCTGGTGGTAGCGCAGCGGGTTAAGCGCACGTGGCGAAAAGCGCAAGGACAGGCATAAAGATCCCGGTTCGAGCCCCCGGCTCCCTACCTGCAGGAGAAAGTTGCTTCACAGGCGGAGGAAGCAGGTCTGCAGGTGTCTGTCTTTCTCTCCCCCTCCCTGTCTTCTCCTCCTCTCTCCATTTCTCTCTGTTCTATCCAACAGTGATGACATCAACAACAATAATAACTACAACAACAACAACAACAAAAAAATCCAAGGGCAACAAAAAGGAAATAAATAAATATTTTTAAAAAAAACTAGAACTGTAAATTCGAAGTGGAGAAGGGGTCATCTAAGAAGCCTGAAATATCTACTGAGTTTTTGGGAGTTCCAGCTTAGGTATTTTCTCACAGTATGTTATTATTATTATTTTTTAACATTATCATAGTATTTTAAAAATAAAAGACTTTGTGTGGACTTTGGGGTTTAAACAAATGGGATGTTTGTTAAACTGCAGGTTATTCAAGTATGGCAAACTAGGCAAAGGGGCAAAGATAGATAGGCTAGTCATGCCGGCGGGGAGCCAGGAGTCTTTAAGCTTGGCTACACATGTTCGGTCCCGGCGAAGCCATAGAAGAGATCCAGGAGAGGACAGTAGACAAGGTTGGCTGAACAGAGACTGTTCCTGGTAGTCACTTAAATAACTTTATAGGGGACTGGGGACCAGGTAAAATACACATAGCACTCAGCACAAGGACCCGTGCAAAGATCCAGGTTGGAACCCCACCTCCCACCTTCAAGGGGGATATTTCACAAGTGGTGATACAGGTCTGCAGGTGTCTCTCTTTCTCTCCTCTGCTCTGTCTCCTCATCTTCTTTCAAGTTCTCTATGTCCTGTTCAATAAAATGGGAAAAAAAATGACTGCAGGGAGCAGAGGATTCATAGTGCTGGCACTGAGCCCTAGTGTTAACCCTGTCGGCACAGTAAAATAAAATAAAATAAAATAAAATAAAATAAAATAAGGGTAACCGACAGGGTTAAGTGCACGTAGAAAGAAGTGTGAGGATCAGCACAAGTATCCCAGTTCGAGCCCCCGGCTCCCCACCTGTAGGAGGGTCAGTTCCCAAGCAGTGAAGCAGGTCTGAAGGTGTCTATCTTTCTCACTCCCTCTCTGTCTTCCTAGCCTCTCTCAATTTCTCTCTGTCTTATACAACAACAACAACAAATGGAAAAAATGGCCACGAGAAGCAGTGGATTCATAGTGCATGCTCCAAGTCCCTGGAGGCAAAATAAAATAAAATAAAATAAAATAAAATAAAATAAAACAAAACAAAATAAAATAAAATAAAATAACTTCTATATATCCACAATCCTCTGTGGATTTGCATAAGCCCCTTGGCTGTTCATCAGGATGACATCAGACGTATGTTAATTCTAACTATATTCCAACACTTTTTGTCTCACGGGGAGTCATGTTGACCTCACTTTCTGTCTCTTTTCTTTTCTTTTCTTTTCTTTTTTGCCTCCAGGGTTATTGCCAGGGCTCGGTGCCTGCACCAGGAATCTACTGCTCCTGGAGACCATTTTTTCCCCTTTTGTTGCCCATGTTGTTTTATCATTGTTGTGGTTATTATTATTGTTGTTGCTGTCATTGGCTAGGACAGAGAGAAATCGAGAGAGGAGGGGAGACAGAAAGTAGAAGAGAAAGATAGATACCTGCAGACTTGCTTTACCACCTGTGAAGCAGTTCCCTGGGAAGCGGGGTGCTCAAACCTGGATTCTTACACTGGTTGTCGTGCTTCACGCCTCATGCGCTTAACCCGCTGCTCTACCGCCCGACTCCCTAAAGTTTTCTGTTTCTAAGGAAACTACCTATCTTGCCAATAGTTTGATATGAGTAAATCTGCTTTCTGCTGGCAAGTATTTTGGAGGCTGACAACTTTATTTCTCTATCTGACCCTGGGCCCTGTCATTGCAGAATAGTGAGCAATTGGTTTTCTGTAAGAGTCCTGAGCTTGTATTTTGTGGAAATTACATTTAGAGACTGTAAACAATGTCCAGTGGTCAAGAGACTCCTGAGCACATTGACATGGGTCAGACAGAGGCAGGACTGGGTAACAGTTGTAACTTTGAACAACCCCTTTCTCCACTTCCAGATTAGCTTGAAGGAAAGAACTGAACAAAGTCTGCTCACATCCAGGATTTACAAGAATTTGTCTTTCTGTTTAAATAATTCTGGGTCATGGAAATAGCTCAACTGGTCGATGTGGAAGTTGTATGCCTGAGGCTTCTAACTGAATTCCTGATATACTGCATGGGCCCTGCGTCAGAGAGATGGCCCCCTCATACAACATAAATATAACAAATCTTTAATAAAATCAAATTATCTGACAGTTACTCCAGAGTCTGAACTAGCTTAGCCATTAACCATAATATGTACTACTTCTAATAATAGTCTATGGCTTATATACGAATATATTGAATGGAGTCTTTCTTGTTTTACTTGACTCTGACACAAGAAGAAGTTTCTGTAGACACATAGCTAATTTCCTGTGTAAATCTCTTTCCTCTGGATCTGATGGGGAGTAGGGGCATATGTAGGCGCCAGTGTTCCCTGTACAAGTAATGTTCTATGCATGTGCTCCAGTGACTGAGTCAGCTAACTGCCACCTACTCCTATCCATTTTTTTTTTGAACAAAAATTTCTTAAGCAGCAAGGTTAAGCATAACAATTACCAGCTAAAATCTTTTGTTGTTGTTGCTTGGTTTTACACACACATTAAAAAAATTCAGCTGTAGGGAGTCGGGCTGTAGCGCAGCAGGTTAAGCGCAGGTGGCGCAAAGCACAAGGACCTGCATACGGATCCCGGTTCGAACCCTGGCTCCCCACCCGCAGGGGAGTCGCTTAACAGGCGGTGAAGCAGGTCTGCAGGTGTCTGTCTTTCTCTCCCCCTCTCTGTCTTCCCCTCCTCTCTCCATTTCTCTCTGTCCTATCCAACAACAACAACAACAATAATAACTACAACAATAAAACAACAAGGGCAACAAAAGGGAATAAATAAATTAAATAAATATTTTAAAAAATTCAGCTGGAACTTATCTCCCATGTTAGACTAGGAAGGTTAAGTAATGTTTAAGAAATTTCCCAGCTGAAATTAGTTATAGGGTGTCAAGATAGTATTCGTACCAGGAAAAACTAAACTTTTTTTTTTTGCCTTCTGGGGGCTGCTTTATAATTTTTTCTTTGTAGTGGGCCTACTACTCTGATATAAGTTCAGTTTTTTTTTTCCTCTCCCTTGGGCTGTTAAGTCAGGACAGGAAGCATTTCATGACAGCCAGGATAGATTTTCAGAACTCTCTGGCGCTTCTAAACCTCCTGTTTTAGCTTGGGGGGAGGATTACCCAGCACAATTTGTAATATCAGACAGCCGTGTACGGAGAGGCTAAATGTCAGAGCTGGGGAAGCAGAATGATGAGGGATAAATGTGGTCGCCTCAAGCAAGGCTGATGACAATCTCATTAATCTTTCATTTTATGGGCACTGGTATCCAAGACAGACAACAGGAACACAAATAAATAGAAGAGGTGTGCTCTGGGCAGCTTATGGGACAAAGCCTTTCCAAGCTGACCTAGTTGGGATGGCATATGGCTTTGCTATGGCCAGTGTTTAAACAGTGTGAGTGCTGTTGACGTTGCTTCAAAGATCTCTAAAGAAGAATAAGGATGGGCAATTCTTAAATCTCCACGGAAAAGACTCCACAGCTTATGGGTCAAAAGTAAGTTGAAGGTGTTTCGCTTTTTAAATGTATCAGTCTTGTTTCAGATCATGGTGATTAAGAATCACTTTGGGGAACATGCTATTTTTTGAACATCACTGCTACAGTGATTAAATTTGGATCGCCAAAGTTCAATAGCATAATTACTTTATTAAAGTCTTCCTACATCTGAATAAACAATTTCCTTGAAATTAATCTAGGTCACCAACAAGTTTTTATCAATTCACTAAACTCATGGGGCTGATCCTGAATACTCCATTTCAATTCTGAATTAAAAAAAATTATTTATCTACGTATTCAGTAGATATGGTGCAGTGGATTAGACATTGTTAAAAGAGTTCATTGTCAGGGAGTCGGGCCGTGGCGCAGCGGGTTAAGCGCATGTGGCACAAAGCACAAGGACCAGCATAAGGATCCGGGTTTGAGCCCCTGGCTCCCCACCTGCAGGGGGGTCACTTCACAGGCAGTGAAACAGGTCTGCAGGTGTCTGTCTTTCTCTCCCCCTCTCTGTCTTCCCCTCCTCTCTCCATTTCTCTCTGTCCTATCCAACAACAACGACATCAATAACTACAACATTGTTAAACAACAAGGGCAACAAAAGGGAAATAAATAAATATTTTTTTAAAAAAATCTTAAAAAAGAGTTCATTGTCTAGTATAGAAGTACAACAGGGAGGGAGTACAGTGAAATATACACAGTCCATGACTGACAAATTGAAATTAGAAGCAACAATGGAACTGCAAGAGAATGTGATGTCATGTCTGTCAGTAAAGGCTTCCTGGAGAAGGTTTTACTAAGGCTATAAAAGAGGTTCCCCTATTCATAATTCAGGGATAAGCTTTTTTTTTTTAGATTATTTGCTTTATTTATTGGATAGAGGCAGCCAGAAATGAAGAGGAAAGGTGGAGATAGGGAGGGAGAGAGACAGAGAGACACCTGCTGCCCTGTTCCACCACTTGCAAAACTTTCCCCTTGCAGGTGAAAACTGCGGGCTCGAACTCATGTCCTTACAGGTTGTAACATGTGTGCTCAACCAGGCGTGCCACCACCCAGCCCCAGGGAGAAGCTTTGTAATGAATCATTGAACCAACGCTACATACAAATGGAGTATTTTGGTGGGTAAACTATTCATTGTGAATGCACTACCTTGAAACTATTACGTAAGTATAATAGAAAATAGTTGATTGTCTGTCACATAGAAAAATATGTAAGTACAGGGGCTGGTGGTGGCACATGTAGTGCACAAGGATCCGGGTTCAAGGCCCTAGTCCCCACCTGCGTGTCAGAGGCTTCAAGAGTGGTGAAACAGGGCTGCAAGTGTCTCTCTCCCTCCCTGGCACCCTTCCCTCTCCACTTTTCTCTGTTTCTGTCTAATTATACAGATATATATACATATATGTGCATTTATTACTCAGGAATCAAATTATTTGTATGAAAATCTGTGAAAGTGGACTTTCTATTAATGATGTACTTCTCTCTCTCTTTTTTTTTTTTTTGCCTCCAGGGTTATTGCCGGTGCTCGGTGCCTGCACCACGAATCCACTGCTCCTGGAGACTGTTTTGTTCCCTTTTGTTCCCCTTGTTGTTCCATCATTGTTGTGGTTATTATTATTGTTGTTGTTGTTGCTGTCGTTGGATAGGACAGAGAGAAATCAAGATAGGAGGGGAAGACAGAGAGCAGGAGAGAACAACAGACACCTGCAGACCTGCTTCACCAGCTATGAAGCGATTCCCCAGCAGGTGGGGAGCTGGGGGCTCGAACCGGGATCCTTATGCAGGTCCCTGTGCTTCGCGCCACGTGCGCTAAACTTACCACTGCGCCACCGCCAGACTCCCGATGTACTTCTCTTAATCGATCCATCCAAATGCCCATAACACTCTGAAAACGTCTATTTATAATAAGTATCCTGGGCCACGCGGTTCCACATCTGGTGAAGCACACGCATTATAGTGTGCAAGGACCCAGGTTCAAGCCCCTGGTCCCCAGCTGCAGCGGGGAAGCTTCATGAAGTAGGTGAAGTAGGGTTGCAAGTGTCTCTCTGTTTCTTTTCCTCTCTACTTCCTCCTCCTTCTCAATTTATCTCTGTCCCTATCCAATAACAAACAAATATAAATATTTTTTAAAATATAATTTTGAGGGACCAGGTGATGGCACACCTGGTTGAACACACATGTTACAATGCTCAAGGATGCAGGTTCGAGCCCCCGCTTCCTACCTGCAGGGGGGAAGCTTTGCAAGTGGTGAGGCAGTGCTGCAGCTGTCTCTCTGCCTCTCTGTCACCCCTTCCCTCTAGATTCTGGTTGTCTCCATCAAATAAATAAATAACCATAATAAAAATTAAAAAAATAAACATCCCGACAAATCATAACATAACAAAGTGATTTCTGATGTCTGGAGGACATCTAAATAATACCATGTAGTCAAAAGGTATTATGAATTTTGAAATAAATTATCCATCATTTATTTTGAAAATGTCTACATTTGAATGTGGTTTATAGGCTTCTAAACCTTCTTTTTTTCTTTTGTAACTTTCACTCGTCATGCTTTTTGTGTAAATTCTCCAAGTGTGCTTGTTGAGTTGTATATAACGTTGTCATCCTGCTTAGAAGAATCAATGGATAAATAACACAACTTGTATTTCTTTCTTTTTAAAATTAATTAATTAATTAATTAATTTGTTATTGGATAGAAACAGAGAGAAACTGAGAGATAAGGGGGAGATATGGAGGAAGAGAGACAGAGAGACACCTGCAGACCTGTGAAGCGACTCCCCTACAGGTGGGGAGCCGGGGGCTTCAACCAGGATCCTAACTGGTCCTTGCGCTTTGTGCCACATGCGCTTAACTTGCTGCGCTACCGCCTGACTCCCTACAACTTGTATTTCTGACACTGCTGGAGAATTTGGTTTTATGTGATCAACTATGACTGTTACCTTAAACATTTCTTTATGAATGAGAGAGACAGTGCCACTCTGGCATACAGTGCTGGTGATCAAACTGGACCACTGGCTTGTGCGTCAACTCAGGGGTCATCACTATTGACTTTTTAAAAAATAAAATAAAGACTTATTATGAAATGATTTCAGATTACAAAATAGTGTTGAAAATAGTGCAAAGAATTCCCAAAGACCCTTTCCTCAGTTTTTCAAAATGATAGCAACTTAACTATAGATCTAGATATTTTAGTGAGGACCAAGAACTTACAGCACTATTAAAAAACTGACATGACTGCAAACTTTCCCCTTCGCTTCTCTACTACGTTTCTATTTGTCCTTTTAATTTTTTTTTTTTAACCAGAGCACTGTTCAGCTCTGGTTTATGGTGGTTTGGGGGATTGAACCTGGGACTTTGGAGCCTCAGGCATAAGAGTCTCTGCATAACTGTTATACTTTCTATCCCCGCTCTCTACTTGTCTTTTTAAACATTATATTCTATTTGTGTGTGTGTGCATGAGAGATACAGAGAGAGACAGAGAGAAAGAGACAGAGAGAGAGGAAGAGAGAGGCTAGAACACTGCTCAGTTCTGACATCGGGTAGTATCAGAGGCTATTCCCGGGACATCAGGAGTCTCAAGGAGAAGTCGTTCCAAGATGGCGGGACAAGATTGCTGTTGCCTTCTGTATAAACCAAACCACAGGTCTAAAGTTTCATGTAAGTTAAAGGTATAAACTCATACAACTTCAGTATTGTTCATCTGTTTCCTTTATTTGCTTGCTGTAATTGGGAGAAGCCCACCCAAAGAATAGGACTCTGCTTCTCGTTGTCAATATCCTTCCTTCCTTCTTCCCTTCCTCCCTCCCCTTTCTTCCTCCCTTCCTTCCTTGCTTCTCCTTCTCCCTCTTCCTCTTCTTCTCCCTCTCCTCCTCCTCCCCCTCCTCCTTCTTTTTGTATCTATGTCTTTCTGGATTTATTTCTTCTTTCTCTCTCTCCCTTAAATTGAGTCTTGTCTCTCTCTCTCTCCCTCTCCCTCTCTCCCTCTCTCCCTCTCTCCCTCTCTCTCTCTCTCTCCCTCTCTCTCTCTCTCTCCCTCTCTCTCCCTCTCTCCTTCTCTTTTTCTTTATTCTCACTTTGGCTCTTGATGGTGTCAGGGGTTAAGCCTGGCACTTACAATCTTCTACATGACCACTAAACCATTTACTGGCCTCCACTGTCAATTCTTTATGAGGACAACCATAAATCATGATTTCCCAAGAAAAAGTCAACGCATGCTTTTCACTTAAGGAAATCACCCCTTTCTGACCCTCTTTTCTCTTATTGTAAGAAGATATTATAGAAGTCTGCATGTGTGGAAAAAATAAAAATAGCACCAAGCTCCCAGTTTTTCATGACAGGAAAACAGGAGAGATACAAAATCTAAGAGCTTCAGCAGAAAATGTCAAGAATGTTTAACTGCATATGTCTCCGTATGAGAAAGGTAAAATAACAAGACACAGTCTCCTACAAATTAGGGATTCCTGGAGAACAGGAATATAAATCAACATCATAGAAATAGATAAGGTCTAATACGAAAGCACATGTCAAATTAGACTTAATCTAGAACCCATGCTTTTAAATGTTTTTTATATATTTATTTATTTATTTCCTTTTGTTGCACTTGTTTTATTGTTGTAGTTATTGATGTCGTCGTTGTTGGATAGGAAATGGAGAGAGGAGGGGAAGACAGAGAAAGGGAGAGAAAGTCACTGCCTATGAAGGGACTCCTCTGCAGGTGGGGAGCCAGGGACTTGAACTGGGATCCTCACTCAGGTCCTTGCGCTTTGTGCCACCTGTGCTTAACCCACTGCGGTACTTCCCGACTCCCGAACCCATGCTTTTTTTTATTTTTAAAATATTTTTTTAATATTTATTTTATTTATTTTTGTTGCCCTTTTGTTGCCCTTGTTGTTTTATTGTTGTAGTTATTATTATTGTTGTTGTTGGATAGGACAGAGAGAAATGGAGAGAGGGAGGGGAAGACAGAGAGGAGGAGAGAAAGATAGACACCTGCAGACCTGCTTCACCGCCTGTGAAGTGACTCCCCTGCAGGTGGGGAGCTGGGGTTCGACGAACCCATGCTTTTAATTCTAAAGGTCTAATTGTTGCATTACCTCTCGGGTTTGGGGGAAGATGGTGTTTTGTTTACTTGTGGTTTTTTTTCAGTGTTGCCATTCAGTTAATTTTGTTGGGATCTTTAACCTCATCATAATATATATATATATATATATATATATATATATATATATATATAAAGTAATTTTTTTCCAACAGAGTAAAGGCCTCTTGCAGAAGAAATTTTACAATATCGGGCCTCAAATTTGGCACCACTTGCTGGTGAGTTCAGTACTTTATTGACTGCTCCAACTTTCAGGGTGCAACTGCTAGTTTTTTAAAAATAAAAATAAAAACAAAAATGATCTTATTTTAACATAATTTCAGATTACAAACTATGTCAAAATAGCAGAAAGAATCCTCATATCCCACCTCCCCACTTATTAATATGTAGAGAGAGAAGGAGAGAGAGAGAGAGGCAGAGAGAGAAGGAGAGAGAGATATGCCAGGCGGTGACACACCTGGTTAAGTGCACACATTATAATGTACGAAGACGCAGATTCAAGCCGCTGGTCCTCACTTGCAAGGGGAAAACTTTATGAGTGGTGAAGCAGGTCTGCAGGTGTCCATCTGTCTCTCTCCCTCTCTATCTCCCCCTCCAATCTCAATTCTCTCTGTCTCTATCCAATAAAGAAATCAATTAATTAATTTAAAAAGGAGAGAGAGAGAGGGATTTTACCTCATGTGAGGTGTGGTCCTTTGGCTCAAACATGGGCCACATGCACCACAACACAAGAACTTGCCAAAACACCTCTCTCTCTCTCTTTTTCTTTTGCCTCCAGGGTTATTGCTGGGGCTCAGTGCCTACACCATGAATCTGCTGCTCCTGGAGGCGATTTTTTCCCCTTTTGTTGCCCTTGTTGTGATTATTATTGTTGTTGTTGATGTTGTTTGTTGTTGGATAGGACAGAGAGAAATCAAGAGAAGAGGGGGGAGAGAAAGACAGACACCTGCAGACCTGCTTCACAGCCTGTGAAGCGACTCCCCTGCAGGTGGGGAGCCGGGGGCTTGAACTGGGATCCTTACTCCAGTCCTTGCGCTTTGCGCCACATGCGCTTGACCCACTGCTCTAATCCTGGAACCCCCTCAGTGTTCTCTTTTAAGCTCAGCCAGTCTTAACATTTTATGTCAATATCAACGGCAAGTGTTCATTTGACAAAACACATTCATAACGCCTCTCACTTCTATCTTTCTTGACAATGCCATTCAATTATTAACCTGTCTTTCTGAAAATGATGCCATAGAGTTAAATTCATGAGCTGCATTTTCTAAGAACTTTTTAAATCACAAACCAACCTCTGTAGTTATTTAATACTTCCAAAAAGGAGTCCATGCTGCAGCTAGTTTGTGACTAACTATTGAAATGGATAAGCCTAGGAATTTAGCAGGTCTGCAAAAAAACCAAACACCTTCTAAATCTCACTTCCATTGGAAAAAAAGAACTGGAGAGCCATTTAACTATTACTATAATGACCTATTACTTAAAAAGAACCTAGCAAATGCCAAAGAGAAATAAATAGATCTGAAGAAAGGAATTTCTGTGGCTGACTGCTAGGGTTTCTTCTGTGTTAAAGTCACCTTTTCATTTGAATGAGACAAATGGCAGACTTCCCTGCCTCCCGGGTGAGACCCTGTGAGAACGCTTGGGCTGGTGGTTTGGAAGTGTCACCTGTACTCTTTATCAGGCAATCAGAATTAAGGTGAATGAGCCAACCAGTCAAGTAGAGGGCAAGTCACACACAGAGCACATATTCTAATTGTGACTCAGCCTGGGGATAGCTGCCTTGCACCAACATGGTGACGGCAGGATTACTATTCACAAAAACGTTGATAGAGACTGTTCAGACTGCCTGGAGAGCCTATGTTCATTACGTCTACTCTCAGTACAAGTCTCCAACACTACCCATAATTGTTCCTCTCCCTTTTCTCTGCCTGTTAAAAATGAGCTGTCATCAATTTGAATCGTATTTGCTGATCTTCAACCTGAGAAAAATTTTCGGCACCTTTGCAATTTCTCTCCTTAGCACAAAACAACTGATCTGAATCCCTATGTGTATATTGAAGTGTGATGTTGAATAATTATAAAACAGAAATAATTGTCATAAGGATTCCTTTGAACCTATGGTGCACCTAAATTTGGTGTATATGTCACAATGTGCAAAGACCCGAGTTCCAGCCCCAAGCCCTCCTGCACGGGTGTGGGGGGGGATTTGCAAGTTGTAAATCAATGCTGCAGGTGTCTCTCCGTTTCTCTCCCTATCACCCACTTCCCTCTTGATTTCTGGCTGTCTCTATCCAATAAGTAAATTAAGATAATGAGTTTTATTTTTGCAAATCTTCAATAGTATTATATTTGTTTTCTGTTTTGGAGTTTTTTATTGACGAGAGAGAGAGAGAGAGAGAAAGAGAGAGAGAGAGAGAGAGGAAACATCCCTCTAGCATAGGCAGTGCTGGGTACTTAACTAAAAACCTCACACTTCCAAGTCCCCCATTTTATCACTGATGATTTCTTTAAGGGGATTTCTAGATCAAATCAGACCAAGACCTGCACAAAGGCTGTGGTAATTGTTTCAAGGATAGATGTGTTCAAGGTTAGGTTATTTAAAAAACAAACAGTCAGGTTATAGGGGAGAGTCATGCAATTCATTTGAAGGAAAGAACTGTGTTAAATTTCAGGGAGCCAGGTTACTCCAGAAATAGGAAAATAACAAATAGAATCCAGATCCGTGACCACCAGACATTTTGCAGTGATCAAATATATATTCCCAAGTCATTTATTCCAGAAATTCAGACTCAGCAAATCCAGTGTGGGGCACAAAGATGAGCATATTTTCAAGAAGCCCGAAGATTTTGATTCACACTGTCATCACAGAAAATGCCTTTGGAGAACTCAGGGATAATACATGGTCAAACTATTTTTTTGTTGCAAGGGGCATCCAGTCATCTTGAATTTATTTAAGCAAAAACAGTAGAAATCTATTGATTCAAGTGGTTGAAACGTTCAGGAGCAAATCCTTAAAGGCAAGGTGAAACTGATGCCGTAGACTGGCTCAAGTTATCGCGAGACCTTTCAGGCTCTGCTTTTGGATTTGTTAGATTTATTTTTCAGGAACACTGCCTTGGGAAGGACATTAATATTGTACTGCAGAAGTGGACTTTACGCCTACTTACTAGCTCGGAAACCCCATTAGAAACATAACTTTAACTTTCCATTATTTTATCAATTTCCCATTCATTTAATTATTGAATCAATTTGTTGGAGTCATCATATTAAAGTAGGGACTTTATATGATCTGCTGAGACAAATACAAGCACAGGAAGATGAAATATACTAGTTATCTTACCTTTTAAAAAAAGGATTTATTGTATTTAATGAGAAAGATAGCAGAGCCAAGTAAGGCGGTGGAGAATCGAACTTAGGTTCTCATGCTTGCAAATCCTGTGCTCTAGCACTGAGTCATCTTCAGGCTACCGTCATTTTTTTTAAACTTTAAAAAAAATTTTTATTTTATTTATTTATTCCCTTTTGTTGCCCTTGTTGTTTTATTGTTGTAGTTATTATTGTTGTTGTCGTTGTTGGATAGGACAGAGAGAAATGGAGAGAGGAGGGGAAGACAGAGAGGAGGAGAGAAAGACAGACACCTGCAGACCTGCTTCACCGCCTGTGAAGAGACTCCCCTGCAGGTGGGGAGCCGGGGTTCGAACCGGGATCCTTACGCCGGTCCTTGTTCTTTGCGCCACCTGCGCTTAACCCGCTGTGCTACAGCCCGACTCCCCGGCTACCGTCATTTATTGTCTTTTTGGTAATAGCTGCCCTGAGATGTTAGCTGATATTTCACAGTGATGTTGAATTTGTGTTAACCTGAAAATTTGGGATTATTATTATTATTATTATTATGTATCTATTGCTATCTATAAATCTCCTTTGGGAAAACATCCACTCAAGTCCTCTACTCATTTTTTTTCTTTTCTTTTCAGATTGTTTGGTTCCTAGCAAGACGGAGGAGGAAAACAAATCAGTGACATTCTCAGTTCATCCCCCAATAACTGTATGTCTACACAATCCCATCATTAATTCACATGCACTTGTTAGAAACGTAGCAGGAAGGAGGAAGACAAGTTTAATCTCACCTTTTTTTTTTTCAGAGATATCAACTACAGTTTTGGTGATAATTCCAGTTCCAAACAGGGTCATGAGATTCACTAATTATAATTACAGAATATTCAAATTTAAATTTCAGGTAAGCAACTTTTTTTTATAAGATGTCAAAATATTGCATGAGACACAATCACAAATGTGTTTGTCCTTTATTTGAAATTTAAATTCAGCTGGGTGTGTGACATTCTACCTGACAACAACAGTTACCTGCCTTTTTCTGGCTCTGCACAACCAAGGAGATCATAAACAAAATAAACTATAGAAAATATCTGGTTAGTATTCACAATAGGTGAAGAACCCATAAACCACTGTTTATTGAGTTTTTTTTTAATCTACCTATATCTTGAGATGAGGTCTTCACACACAAACAAAAAATGAATCAACCTTGGGATGACACACACACACACACACACACACAAGTTCTAAAATAAAAAGCAAAAAATAGTGGATACAGCAGAACTTGTGGAGATACATGAGCAGCTGAAATTTTGCTAGTTTACCATGTATTCATGAATAAATTAAGAGGAAAAGTGAGCTTATTTCTAGTAGAAAAATGAGTTAGTTAATTGGGGTGACCTTTAAATGGGCAGAAATGACAAAATAACAGGTCATATATAACACATTTGTGTGAGAGAGAAAATTTTACCGTTCTTATTAAATAATTATGCATTTATGAGGCATATAAAAGGGAAGAATTGTTCTGGATTTTGAGCCACAATTTAAAAAGGCAATAGAATCTTGAAAGCAAAAATACACAACAGTCTCTAGTGAGTCAGTATCAATTTCATAATGAAATAGCGTCTCCTTAGAATACCCTCCTCACCTACTTCCTATTACAGTTCTCTCACTCACTCCAAAGCTAACCTCATCAAGGAATGCAAAAGCTGAATAAGGGCAGAAGACTGGCATACTTTAACAACGACTCTTTAGTCAATATCAGGCCACCCCATCAGCTCTAGTCAGGGAGTCCTGAGATTTCCAAACAGACCTAGACTGCGAATAAATCCCTCTCTCCATTGTTACCAGTTATTCCTATCAGGAACAACAAAATAGACTCCTTTGTGGGCCCCCATAGGACCTTGCCCTCAACTTGGATCAACAATGGTAGAGAAATGTTCCATCCTCTGAAGGAGGCTGGACAACATACTCTATGCTACACCTGAGGAAGATGGGTCGATATTGGCGCAGCTTGGAATGTTCCTACTCACGACCACAGAATGAGCTCAGATCTACAGGGATGCAGAGGTCACATAGGCTCCTGAGCTGAATATGGGCCCCAGATCACATCAAATCGATGGGGTTTACAGTCAACAATATTTATACCTCTTTCCCATATTAGGGAGCTACTCTCTTCCCTGATCCAGCTTTCTGGTCCTTCCAGCCATGACATCATATCCCCTAAAATATACCTACTAGCTATCTACAAAATGGAGGACCCCCTAACACTTCATCTGCACTATTCCAGCCTTTAGGTCAACAATTTGTTTGGCTTTGTATGTTAACTCTCTTGTCAGCCACCAGGTTCCAGATGCTAACAGGATGCTGACCAGACATCCCTGGACAGACAACCCCACCAATGTTTCCTGGAGCTGTGCTTCCCCAGAGTCCTTCCCCACTAGGGAAAGAGAGAGGCAGGCTGGGAGTATGGATTGACCTGTCAACGCCCATGTTCAGCAGGGAAGCAATTACAGAAGCCAGACCTTCCACCTTCTGCACCCTACAGTGACCCTGGATCCATACTCCCAGAGGGATAAAGAATAGTGAAACTGTCAGGGCAGGGGATGGGATATCAGGGGAGTTCTGGTGGTGGGAATTGTGTGAAGTTGTACCCCTCTCATCCTATGGTTTAGTCAATGTTTCCTTTTTATAAATACACGTTTTTTTTTTTTTGAAGGCAATAGAGTGAAATGTTTGTCTTATTCACAGCACTAGTGTCAGATTCCCTCCCCACCAGAATTAGCTTAAGGCGTCTGAAGTAATTGCACCTTGAGTCTTTTTAGCAGCTTCACCTGGTTTTCTTGCTGATTGTTGCTCTCAGACCACAAACGTTACCCTCACAGTATAATCGCTGCATTTGTCAGGTCAGTGGAACAGGGACATTGCTTCTGAGTGGTGTATGATCATTGTATGCTCCTCCAAAACTGTCTTACCATAATAGAAAGAAAATGTCTCTGGAGTAAATTTCAGAACTCGGTTCTTTTCTCTTCCTTTCTGTCTCTCTTTCTGTCTCTCCATGAGGCAAAAATAGATAGGTAGCAAATAGGTACTCAAACAGAGCTCCTCAAAGAAATGAATGAACCCATTGTTTAAGGGAATATGTGTTATTTGGCCAATTATTATACGTTAAGGAATTAAATTTTTTAAAAAAATTTTGTTTATTTTCCCTTTTGTTGCCCTTGTTGTTTTTATTGTTTTTGTAGCTATTACTGATGTCATCGTTGTTAGATAGGACAGAGAGAAATGGAGAGAGGAGGGGAAGACAGAGAAGGGGAAAGAAAGACACCTGCAGACCTGCTTCACCGCCTGTGAAGTGACTGCCCTGCAGGTAGGGAGCCGGGGGCTCGAACCAGGATCCTCACTCAGGTTCTTGTGCTTTGCTGCACATGTGCTTAACCCACTGCACTATTGCCTGACTGCCAGGATTTTTTTTCACCATGTTCTGTCTTACAAAGAAACAATTAAACAAGCTAAGACATGAAAAACAGACTTTTAATAGTGAATATAATCAGTCATTTTATGAAAAAAAAAAATTTCAAACATAGATCTTAAATTCAGAAGGCTGTATACTCAAAATGTTCTACTTGTTAAAATCCTTGTGGAGAACTTAGTGTAAATATTGATTAATTATCTACTCTTGAGATACCAGAGTCTCAGAAAAAGAAAATTCCATGGATAAAGACTTCACCTATAACCTCTTAACTCCACAGAGTGAGATCCACTTAAAAAAAAAAAAAAGATAAGAAACAGGCTGGGGGTATGTATAGACCTACCAATGCCCAAGTCCAGTGGAGAAGCAATTACAGAAACCAGAACTTCTATCTTCTGCACCCCCAAAACAATTTTGATCCATACTCCCAGTGGGGGAGAAGTGATAGGAGGAAGCGAGTAAGAGGACTCTGAACTCCAGCTCTCACAGGACCCAGAGAGATCGGAGGAAAAGGAGAGGGACATTTGGATGTAGTAATAGGGTTATGTGTGGCTTGGAGGAGAAGAGAGGACTGCACCTGGAGGGAAAAGGGGGGTAATTATGTACAAATCTAGACAGGTAGTTGTAAAGATAATAGTTAACCTATGTCTGCAACCTTAGGAGAACTCCTGTGGCTTACAATGGAGGAATGGAGGGGCTGGGGATTCAGAACTCTGGTGGTGGGCATGGTGTGGACTTATACCCCTGTTGACATGTAATTTTGTAAATTAATATTAAATCACTAATAAATGTTTGAGAGAGAGAGAGAGAGATCTTTGTAGAGGGGTTCTGGCAGTAGCACAGTGGGTTAAGTGCACATGGCACAAAATGCAAAGGAGGTTCGAGCCTGGGCTCCTCACCTGCAGGGGGGTCGCTTCACTAGTAGTGAAACAGGTCTGCAGGTGTCTTTCTCTCTCCTCTCTGTCTTCCCTTCCTCTCTCGATTTCTCTCAGTCCTGTCCAACAACAAAGACAGCAATGACAACAATAATAATAATGACAACAACAATAAAACAACAAGGGCAATGAAAGGGGAAAAATCTTTGTGGATGACTGACAATATATAATAATTTGAGTAAAAGTCATCTAAAATTTCCACATTGAGCTTAAAAATAAAGGTCCTAAAAATTGTTGTTGAGGAAACTCTACCTGATTCTTAATTTAACACAAGTTTTGAAAGCACAAATAAAAGGTATGGAATTTAAAAATATTTTAGAGTTTAGGTAAAGGAAATAAAAGTATTTGGAGCTTATATGAGTCGATATATTAAAAACGAAGAATATTAGAGCCTATCTCCGGATTGGTTTGTCTTATTTTCCTTCTCTCTTTTGTCATAACGGAATCTATAAATATGTCATAGATCATTACATTTTATCATAGCTCCCTTACTGAGGAATACTCATGATTTTTTTTTTACATATTAGCTTCACATGTAGGCATTACAAGGACAAAGCTAATACCTTTTAAAGAAAAAACAGTTGTATCCTTTGATTCAATTTCTACTAAAAAAAAAACACCACAAATGTACTGAAAAATTAAAAAATAAATGTCCCTTTCTACATGCCTATGAAGGAGCTATTAGCTATACCCTCTGATGATTTTTATATCCAGAAAGTCAATAAAATGTTTTAAAATGTCAGCGCTTATTTGACTATATAATAAAAAGTACATACACATTCCTACATGTGTGGATAACCTCAACATTTCACCTTGCAGAATAGATGTATCTTATTTTTCAAAATTGGGTATTTGATAATGCAACTAAAATACTGCTGTCCTGTTACTAGTAAATGAAATAATTCCTTACAATGTCACCAGTTTAAAATATGTTCTTTAAAGTCAGGAATGTGCAGCGTTTTTCAAAATAGTTTTGGTAAAATGTTCATGATAATAGGACTTAAATCCAATATGTCTGAGATACGTGTTTTGGCAAGCTCTCGTACACATTAGCATATGAGGTCTATAAGGCAAGTACATCATTCTTGCTTGTCTTTAATTTGACCTTATGCTTCATGAATTATTTTTATCACACACGGAGGGGGAACAGATCTCAGTATTGATGTCTTACAGGGAGTGATCGCAGGACATAGTATTTAAGAGGATACTCTCGTATCAACATTGTTGCATTCAGGTTCTGCTTCTTAGTGTTGGAAGTATCTCTACCTATGAAATGATAACGTTCACATGAATGTATGCCTCATAAAGCTATTATTATTATTATTATTATTATTATTATTATTATTATATCTATGACTACCTGTCCGTACTTAGTACTTACAACAGTGCACAGCACAGGGGGAACTTAATATGATAAATATTATAGCATGAGAAGTCTTGAGACTTCGAAGTAAATGTAGTTTATTTGTTCTTACTCTATATATCTTATTGAATAGGCATCGATATGTGTTTGTATATGATAGTCATGTGCAGATACACATATGTAAATACCTGATTTATTCTATTGCATTCATTTAGTATATTATAAAATATTTCCAGTAGAAAACTTTTATTTTTTATAAAGTCAATCTCAGACTGTGGGTTAAAATACATCATCTCATTCTTGGGTTAATAATAAAATTAGGTTTATTCTTTGAGTTAAAAAAGCTGCAGTTTTTATCTTTTTAAAATAGGAATAGGAGCATAGTCTTTCTTTCAGGAACTAGGTGTAAAGGGCATCTGTATAGATTACATAGTCTTTCCCCCCCCCCCCTTGAGAATAAACACAACTTTTACTCTAACTTTTAGTTCCCTACTCAGACTTCTAACATTTTTTTTTAATTTTGAAAATGAATTTCTGTTCAGTTAGAAGTGGACTGTTTTTTTTTTTGTAACCACAGCATAAGTTTTAGAGAGTATTTTTCTATTATTCAGCCTAACTGTATGTTACAAATGGTTTCTTATTTCTTTCCTAGGGTATGCAGTAGGTAGTATTTTCATTAAATTCCATATATCTTATAGAGAGATGTAAAAAATATATCTAATTACCACATATACCTCCTATTGTGCTGGCATTCTCATAAAATGATAATCATGTTAAATAAGCCACAAGTGAAAACTGCAAGCGCATTTATACTTTAAATGAAGTGACCTTTTTAAAAAATGTAGAATAGTCTCATGGGTTTTTTTTTTTTCCGCCAAAAAAGAAAGGTTTATTGACATAGATAATTATACCATTCAAGCTGTGAAATTCACTTTAAGTACCTTCTATAGATGCAAAGTCTTTTAAGTCAGCGGATCTCAGTGGGGGAGGTAGGCACCACTCTCTAAGCTCTATTATGAAATTGTATAGGTGTTAGGGGTTTGTTTTTGGTTTGTTTGTTTTTCCTTTTTGCTTATTATGACATTTGGGAGATAGTTACTTAGTAGAATTTTAGAGGTTAGATGTCCTGCAATGCCCACGATTGTGCTATAACTCTTATATAGAAATGTACTGTCTTTAAGGGACGTAGTAGAGGAGCACTTTGTTCAACACAGGACCTGGTTCTCCTTATCCCCACCTGCAGGGAGGGAGCTTCAAAAGCAGTGAAGCATGTCTGCTAGTACCTCTCTTTCTCTCTCTCTCACGCTCCATTGATTTCTCTCTATCTTGATCCAATAAGTAAATAAATAAATAAGCAAAATAAAGCAATATATCATTTCTACACAAAGCAATTTAATATCCTTTACGTAGTCAAAAAATGCATGTTTCCAAGATGAGACGAGATCAGGCATGTTCATGGTAGTATGGCCATAGACCAAAAATGTGTGTTTCTATGCAACCCACATGAGAAGTAGAGGCATTTTGTCAGACTTGAAGCAAACTGAACCACCAAGAAACGCACTTACTGTATAACTGAAGGGGAGGCTATTCTATGTCCAATGTTATCAGATACGGTGCGCCATTTTGAACATTCCATGATACCACACCTGTCTGTCACATATTTGGAATCAGAATCATTCTCAATGTATAGGTCACACATGAAAAATCTGTAACTCTGTAGGGCTGTGACCCCAGTTCATAATAAGATGAAAATATCATTAAATTACTGGAGACATTAGGGGGCCGGGCGGTAGTGCAGTGGGTTAAGCGCACTTGGAGCAAAGCGCAAGGACTGGCTCAAAGATCCCAGTTCGAGTCCCCTGCTCCCCACCTGCAGGGGGGTTTGCTTTGCAAGTGGTGAAGCAGGTCTGCAGGTGTCTTATCTTTCTCTCCCCCTCTCTGTCATCCCCTCCTCTCTCCATTTCTCTGTCCTATCCAACAATGATGACAGCAAAAACAACAATAATAGTAACAACAACAATGATAAACAACAAGGACAACAAAAGGGAAAAAATGGCATCCAGGAGCAGTGGATTCGTGGTGCAGGCACAGAGCCCCAGCAATAACCCTAGAAGCAAAAAAATAATAAAAAATAACCTTTTATATTAAATTACTGGAGACATGAAGTGCAAGCATGTGTTTTTACCTTTATTGGCAACATTTATCTAAAAGCAAAGTTCTAGAACTTCTGTTTTTCGGTATTTCCATAGCCCAGTAAAACATAGTTGTGAGAAACCATATGGAAATTAATTTTTATATGATTTTTGTTTTCTTATTAATTTTTAGGTTCCTGGAGTTTTGAATTACTATATCTCTGAGACATTGTATTACTGTTCTTTTTTTCTGATACATTATATTTCTTCTGTGTTATATTGACCAACATTATTTTTTTTAGTTTTATTTTAATGTGTTTATGGTGGGGAATTAATGGTTTAGAGTAAATACTGTTGTCGGTACATGTGCAAAATTTCTCTTCTGTCTCCAGCCTAGTTTCTTCTCTGCCACCAGATATGTTTACATGATAGAAACAAATTAAGTGTTTCAATATGTGGTATAATTTAAAAGAAAATGTGCTGTGATTCATTGATCTTTTTTTTTCTTTTCTTTTATATTTATTTATTCCCTTTTGTGCCCTTGTTGTGTTATTGTTGTAGTTATTATTGTTATTGATGTAGTAGTTGTTGGATAGGACAGAGAGAAATGGAGAGAGGAGGGGAAGACAGAGACAGGGAGAGAAAGACAGACACCTGCAGACCTGCTTCACCGCCTGTGAAGCAACTCCCCTGCAGGTGGGGAGCTGGGGGCTCGAACCAGGATTCTTACTCTGGTCCTTGCGCTTGGCGCCACATGCACTTAACCCACTGCGCCACCGCCCGACTCCCCCGTTGATCTTTTCTACCCCAAATCATTATAGTGAGGCAATTAGGTGTGTGGTTTCTGAGATTCAGAAACTTATTGCAAATAAATTGGTTTTACTGTATACTGTGAGGGTTCTTACCTCTATCTCAGTTTGAATAATTTTGGTCTCACAGGAAAACTCCTATGAGTGAATAAGTTATTAGCACCTGAAAAGAGTCTAAGTGGTCAGGAGAAATACAAAGCACCACATAAATACCTGATAAGTAAGAAAAAAAAAAATAAGAATGATTTGAGGTGTAGGTCATCACAGCCATTTTGACCTCAGCCTTTCCTCATCTCACAGTGTGTGACCAGTCATGGTGCTTTATACCTTTATTGAATAATGTCCTTTCCCTCTGTTTCGTATCACTTCCACATGAGTGTATTCTGCTCTACTGGGTTGTATTCTAGTATCTATTGGCATCTCTGCTTGTTTTCTTTTGTAAAACTTGTTCTGAATTGTTTTTTTTTATAGTCTTCCCTTATTTTTCAGTCTCCACATATCTGTTATAATTAGTTAAATTTTTAGTATCTTTGTATAGTCAGCCTTAGAATTTACAAATTGAATAAGAAGTATTTCATTACACGATTTTAATTATTTATTATGTAACATTTAGGGTAGAGATGGAGTTTTAAGAAGACATTTATATTTGAAGTTTGTTTTTAAGGATAATACATAAGACATGAAAAGATTGTTATAAAGAGATTTTCATTTAGTTGAGAAGCATTGTGTGACAATGAAGAAAGATCAAAACATCACCTCCCTATATTCTTAGTCTTTTAGAATTATTCCTCATCATAATGCTTTCAGAGATAACAACGCTACTGCCATGCTTGTAGTTCTGTTCCTGGGAGAAACAAGAAAGCTAATTTCTTTGAGCAAACTTTAAATGCAGAATTAAAGACAGTTATTATATTAACTTTGAATAAAGAACACTCACGGCATAAACAAGTGTTAAGCGAAAATTAACAATATAGCCTCTTGTCTTAATTCAGAGGCCCGTCAGTGGTGCACCTGGTTGAGCGTACACATTACAATGTACAAGGACCTGTTTTCAAGCCCCTGGCCCCTCACCTGCAGGTGAAAAACTTTACAAGCAGTGAAGCAGGGCTGCACATTTCTCTACCTACCAGTCTATTTTCTCTATCTTCCCCTGCCCTCTCAATTTCTTTCTGTTCTATCAAAACCAAAATAAAATAAAATAATTTTACCCACTTGTGATTTTTAAGATAAAGTACAATGCTTTGGTAACACCTGATAGTCTTTGACAAATATAAGGACACTTTACTATAGTAAATTTTGCTGTCCACTTTGAGTTCTGCCTTAGAAACATTACCTTAAATAATAATTGGAACTGGTGGCCTGGCTGGTGGCACAGCTGGTTGAGCACACATATTGCAACATGCAAGGATCCAGGTTCAAGCCCTTGATCCCCACTAGCAGCAGGGGGAAACCTTCATGAGTGGTAAAGCAGGGCTGCAGGTCTCTCTGTGTCTCTCCCTCACTATGTCCCCCTTCCTTCTCGATTTCTGGCTTTCTCTATCCAATACATATATAAAGATAATAATAATAATAATAATAATAAAGCTCTAGAGTTTTTTTTTTATCATTTGTATCTCCAAGTCAACAGAAGACTCACTTTGACAATATGTGTGTATGTGGGGGTGGGGGGAAGGGGCAGCCCAGCCCACAGCTCCAAGTCATTATTTCCATGATTAAGCAGGTTTCCCTATTATTTCCTTTGCTACCTCAAGTGCAAAAAGTTTAAACAAGAACTGAATAAAATTACAAAATAGTGCTTTAAAGAAACCCATTCTCCCCAGGTTTAATAATCAAACGCACCTAGTTCCTGGAATATAGGATCATATTTGTGATTAGAAATCATTTGCAGTGACTAACCTACAGAATATTTGAGCCTACGGAATATTAATTCACCGAATGATTGGTTGCTTACTGCGAATTTGGGGTGGAAATTTGGCAGTGCTGACCGTGTCACTCTGTTCATTATCTGGTAGGCACATGCGTACTTACTAAAAGGGTCACAAGAGCCATGTGTTACACCTTGGGATTTCTTGCAGCTGCAGTTCTATCTAATTTGTACTTTGGCACTTGAAAGATTATAATAAATGAAGTGCTACTTTCAGAGTTTCAGACACACCAATTTTTCCCATTTGGCAAAGGTGGGTTTAATTTGACTTTCACGAGTGCAAAATCTGCCTCCTTAGAAGTTGGTCAAACTATTAGTTTTATGGCAGGGGTAACTGAGTACAGTAAACCTTTTCACAAAGCCAGACAGCTTAACCTAATTAAAGGATTGTTTTGACAGGTGGTTTCCAGTAGAATGACTGCTATCAAGAATATTTCATGAAATGGGTTTGATGAAGGTTTTGTATGTCCACACAGGTGAACATGTATTTTGGAAGAGGGTGATGACAGCTGTGTGTCCAAAAGTGGAAGGTATACCTTAAAATTTATCTGTTTACTTATTTTGGCCATTTCTTTCTCTTTTGTATGTATTTCAAGTAGGTGAATAGCATCAAGACCACATCAAAAGATGTTGTGAATTGAAACTGTCCCTGACACTTATTTATTTATTTATTGTGAAATTATTTTCTTGTCTCTTAGCGAGATTACGTTCTTTTTAAAAAAAAGTCTCGGATGTCCAATAAAAACTAAACCTTGATCGACATTTGTCTATATATTTTGCCGTTTCTGATGGTTTTTATAAAGAAAATTATAAATTCTAGAACTTGAGACAATAGAGAGATATTGATATTAACTTGTCTTATGATGACTTGGTCAGTGAACGCACAAATTTTAGACATTTTTATAGTGTTCTTTCATGCAGTAATAAAGTAAAAAGGATCATCATTTAGGAAGATGACTCAATTGACAGAGCTCAAAACTTGCATGTCTTAGGATCCTGATTTAATCCCCAGTTCCACATGTCTGTCTGTCTGTCTGTCTGTCTGTCTGTCTGTCTGTCTGTCTATCTATCTATCTATCTATCTATCTATTTTCTGTGTATCACAGATTAACTAAATGAAATAAATCTTTACAACGAATAAAGTATAGTGGAGGGTGAATGGTACTTTGGTGAAGGATAAGGTATTCTAGCAGATTTTTTGAGGAGAAGTGATATTGTGTCCCTGATACAATAGTCTTTTAAAAACGGTCTTTAAAAAACATTTCTCCAGTTAAAAATAGCCATTACAAAAAGAAGTTTTTGAAAAGATCAGGTATGGAGATCGTTTTGAGAATTTGCTGTCTAGAGAAAAAGTTGGTAGCATTGGTTCTGACAGGGTGGGCCTTAAAGACTGATGTTCCAAATATGGACTCTTTTTGACACTTTCCCATTCTCTCAACTTTTCTCCCCCCTCAAGCAAGTGGCTATACAGTTGAAACAATATATAAGTTTCTGGGTCCTAGAAAGCAAAGTGAAATCAAATCAAGTCTAGGTGGCCTTTAGCCACCTTTTAGTTATTTGATATCTTCACCTTAAAAAAAAGATGATTTCTTTATTATAAATTTAACACCACGATATTGTCATTTTTCAGAAAGACCTGCTTTAGCATGCGTGTCATCGAACATGCTTATCTCTTTGATGGAGGAAATAAATTGTCTTAGAACATAATTCATGATAATTTTTTATTTTAAGTTCTACTGTATTTATATAAAAGTCTAAAAGTTCCTATTGCTGATATTTGAAGTGACATTATTGTTGATGGCAAGAGTGATAACAATATTCAAAGTAAGCAACTGACTCTGTTCTAGGCCATAAACTATCCTGTGAATTAATACACATAAATTCTTAAATTTGAAGCGTATTCTCTCAGCTATGATGCTCCTCCAAATAGTTCCTTTCTGAGATTCTGCATCATTGGAAATCAATCAAATAGTTTGAGACAAAATCAATTCTAGCCTAGTAGTTTCATATATAAAATTTTTTCAGACTTGCATTCCCAACTACATTAACTTCACATACCAAGTCATGAGAGCTTTTAGTGAATTTTAGGTAACTGAAAGGAAAGAAAGAAAGAAAGAAAGAAAGAAAGAAAGAGGGAAAGAGAGAAATGAAAAAGAAAGAAATGAAATGAAATAATGAAATGAATTAAGGCTTGATCTGACTTTGACCTGAAATTTTTGTGAGTCAGGGGCCACCTGAGCAAAGGTAGAAATTTCACACTTCCCTCACCCCAGCAATATGACTCTGTTTCTAGGCCTAAACTCACCCACAGTCTGGGCAACGTTTTGTCTCGTTACACCTTGCACACTGGTTTGTACTACAATCCACACCGGTCTACCTGCCCACTCAGTAAGATATTATTAAAAGGGAGGGAGTTTTGTAGGCTACATAGAATAATGAGCAAGGACTAGTTCCTATGCATTTGAAATTTAGAACATCACTGAATAAAGTCCAGTTGTTAAGACCCAAGTTAGTTATAGGAGAGACATACATGAGTTGACAACACATACATGAGATCCTGATTTCAATCTCAAGCACTGCATAAAAATGTCATTTAGGTTAGATGCTATGGGGCCAGGTGGTGGCGCACCTGGTTGAGCACACATGTTACAATGTGCAAAGACCCAGGTTCGAGCCCCAGGTCCCCACCTGCAGGGGGAAATCTTTGTAAATGGTAAAGTAGTGCTGCAGGTGTGTCTGTCTGTCTCCCCCTCTCCATCTTTCCCTTCTCTCTCAATTTCTGTCTCTCTCCAATAATTAAATAAATAATAATAAAAAGTATTAGTTTAGATGCTAGAAATATCAGAGTGCTATGCCTATTATTTTATCTATAATTACATATTTAAGGAATAGACATCACCTTTTGTGCTATTATTTTACAGGGGAAAAAGTCAGCTATTTTCATTCAGTTGAAATGTTTGGATCTGATCTACTCCAGTAAATCAAGCAGTAATGTTGAAGTAAAGGCTCACACACAGTAACACTCACTAGACACTTATCAGATAAACTGTTTTTATGCATTTTCCAAATGATAGGTCCTATTATTTTCTTGACTGTCTCTTTTGACATGCAAAATATTTTTAAGCTCCAGTTTATCCGTTTTATTTTGTTCCATGTTTTATATAATGTACACATCAATGCACATAATAAATATCTATTTCAAAATCAATGTTGCATGAAATTCTCAGGTATAAGAGGGATTTATTATTGAACCATAGAGTACAAGTCAAAATTTCTCATTATTAACTTCAAACTCCCAAAAGTTATTGAAATGAAAGGTGTTGATGTTTTCTGATCCCAGATTTCCTTCTTCTAGCGTTTGCCCCAGATTTCCTGATTCTGGTGAGTAGAAATCTTACAGATTGTTTCCCTTTGCGTCTATGCCTGTAAAGTATATTTTGTTTGCCACGTACATTTCTTTGTCTAGTAATACCAAGAGGCCTGCTTTTCAGACTACATCCATTACTACAAAAATCCTGCTCTAGAGTGAAGTCTGGATATGCCAGGGATTTTTTTTTAATTTTTATTTTTTTATAGTTTTAAATTACAGAATTACATGTCAATAGGGGTTTGAATCCACACCATTCCCACCACCAGAGCTCTGAATCTTAAGTCTCCCCACTGCAATCCACCACAGTTCCCCTGAAGTTGTAGACCAATGATAGACCAATCATCTTGTCTACAACTATCTGTCCACATTTATACAAAGTTACCCCTTCTTTTCCTGATTCAATCCTCTCTTCCCCTCTAAGCCACTCCTGACTTCATAACTCCCTCCATATGTCCCTCTCCTTTTCCTTCTCTCTCTGGGTGCTGATGGAGCTGGAGTGCAGAGTCCTCTTATCTTCCTCCTGTCACTTCTCCCCTGCTGGGAGTCTGGATCAAGGTTGTTTATGGGGAGCAGAAGGTAGGAGTTCTGGCTTCTGTAGCTGCTTCTCTGTTGAGCATGGCTACTGACAGTTCGATCCATACCCCCAACCTTTTTCTATCTTTCCCTTGTGGACCAGAACTCTGGAGATGCGAGAATCCAGGACACATTGGTGAGGTTGTCTGCTCAGAGAAGTCGGGGTGGAGTCATGGGAGCATCTGCAGCCTGGTGTCTGGAAGGTGGCATGACGTAAGCTGAGACAAGATAGTTAGTGAACAGGAACCAGAAAGTAGGATCAGAGCAGATAAGATTAGGGATTTTAGGGTAGAGAAAAGCTAGGAGAACCATTTTAGGCACGTTCATAGGGGCATAAAACTATAGTAGTTTTGCTTGAGTTTGGTATCTATCCCTAGGTTGGATGAGGATATTGACTGAGAGAATGGTGTCAGAGTGGAAAAAAGGGCTAGAAAGTTGGATTAGGGAAGGGAGTAGCTCCCATTCTTATATATATATAAAATATGGCTTAAATGGACTGTTTCCATCCACCTGCTCCAGGGCCCATATGTAAATGCATATTTATAATTGCCAGAGCCTGTGTGACCTCTAAGTCCCTATTGGTCTGAGCTTATAGCTCATGGTCACATCTGGGGAACATTGTGGGCTGCACTCGTTTCCAGACCAGTTTTTTTGAAGTGGCAGGGTAGGATACCCCCAGCCTCCCTTCAGAAAGTGGGGTTAACCCTACTGTCATTGCTTTATGGTAGAGCCAAGGTCCTGAGAGGTATGCCAGGGATTTTTCTGGCTCACAGGCTAGAAGGGTGGATTGCCACATGCAGTCACCCATAACTCTGATGTCTGGCTGCTGTCCTGAGGGTCTAGAGATTGTGCATGGGATAACTAGAATAAACTCAATATTAATGACATTTGGACAATGACAGTTTTAAGTACCCTCACTCTGATGTTTTCCCCCTTAAGAATGCTTTCTGATCTTTATCTAGGTGATGTACAACCTCCAGCTATTTGCGCCTTGACATTTACTCCTTACATATGTTTCAATTAAAAAACCATCTTTAACCTTCCTTGGTCCTTTTTGATGTAATGCATCATTCTACTGGTAGATATTTCTGGAAGCTTGGGATAGACACACCTGACCTCTTCTGATCAACATGATGGCAACTGAGATGAATCTAATCTCAGGGCCCTGGCAAACTGACTAAGGATTTCCCCTTCTTCTTCTTCTTCTTCTTCTAGCGTTTGCCCTTCTTCCGTAGCCAGTCAACAGCGTCAGTTTGAGCCTGATGTCAAGTTTCGAGACCTCCTTTGAATCTGGAGAGGTGGTAGTCATTGACTATGTGGGTCATAGTCTGTCTGGAGCCGCAGGGGCAGTTCGGGTCGTCTCTGGCTCCCCAGCGATGGAACATAGTGATGCACTGGCCATGGCCTGTTCGATAGCGATTGAGGAGGGCCCTGAGAAATCACCACAGAAAAGTTGAAAAACAAGATCAGAAGAGAAAACACAAGTAAAACCTGAAGTGGAGTTGGTGTATTGCACCAAAGTCAAAGTCTCTGGGGTGTGTGTGTGTGTGGGGGGGAGTACAGGTCCTGGAAAAGGATAACCACATGTTGGTGACGTTTGTCTATATTGCTACAGAAGTGTCAACCTGTGATCGCGAATTGCTACCTGAGAGCTCGTTGAGTTTGATAACTAGCATGTGTTGGGATTTAAATTAAATTAAAAAATCCAAACCATTCTGAATTTCAGAGAACTTCTCAAGAAGTTCTGTAAGAGCTTGGGGATTTTCAGTCACAACAGCAACTAACAATGGTCTGATACCATTTTAGTTCCTAAGAGACATTTATTTCTGTATTGTCTCATTTGAGTTTCTAAAAAGACTTTTTTGGTCTTGGGATTCCTCTTTATTTTAACCAATAGAAACACGGAGTCTCAAAGAACTAAGCTGACATTCTCAAAAGTGATCAATTAGAAGCTATAAGAGCTTGGATTCTGTAAGACTGACTCCCTGTTCTGGTTGACAGTGCTGTGTCTGTTTGGCCAAACTCACAGAAAGCTGTATTAAACCAGCTGATCCCTTTGCAAATGACCATTCCACTTAGAAAACAAAATATTTTTTTCTGTTTCTTTTTCTTTTTTTTTTCTTTATACAAGTTTTTAAAAATATTTTTTCCTTTATTGAGGGATTAATGTTTTGCAGTCACCAGTAAATACAGTAGTTTGTACCTGCATAACATTGCCCAGTTTTCCACCTAACACTACGACTTTCACTAGGTCCTCTGCCAACAGCTTTCAGGACCGGAACCCTTCTTCACCTACCCTCCCCAGAGTCTTTTACTTTAATGCAACACACCAACTTCATTCCAAGTTCTGCTAAGTGTTTTCTCTTGTACTCTTGTTAGAAAACAAGGTATTAACGGATATAGATTATATGAAATGGTGAATTTGAAAAAAAAATGGCACGTATTTGCAGAAAAATATAAACAGAAATGGGTGATAATACATATATAATTGTAAATCATCAGAGACAAATTATTGGGTAGGCCTTATTATTATCCTCCTTTTGTAGTTGAAGAAACTGAGGTACAATGTTGTGAATAAACTTGCCCATGACTACTTAGCTCAAATAAGTGACAAAACTGTGTTTTACATTAATGTTTTAACACTGACCTGTATGATACCATTTAATTTTGACAAGAAAGAGGCTTACAGTAGAAACATTAAACAAGGGAGTGGGTGGGAGCACAGTGGGTTAAGCTCACTCCTCAAGGACTGGGGTAAGGATCCTGGTTTGAGCCACCGGCTCCCCACCTACAGGGGAGTCGCTTCATAGGCGGTGAAGCAGGTTTGTAGGTGGCACCTAGGCTTAACCCGCTGCACTACCGCCTGACTCCCTACAGGTGTCTTTCTCTCCCCCTCTCTGTCTTCCCCTCCTCTCTCCATTTCTCTCTGTCTTACCCAACAACAACGACATCAATAACCACAACAGTTATAAGCACCACAACAATAAAAAACAACAAAGGCAACAAAAGGGAAGATAAATATAAAAAAAGAAAAAAACATAACAAAAAACAAGCATATTATATATATTTTGCCTCCAAGGTTATTGCTAGGGCTCAGTGCCTGAACCATGAATCCACTGCTCCTGGAGGCCATTTTTTCCCTTTTGTTGCCCTTGTTATTTATTGTTGTTATTATTATTGTTGTTATTGCTGTCATTGTTGTTGGATAGGACAGACAGAAATCGAGAGTGGAAAAGAAGACAGAGAGGGGGAGAGAAAGACACATGCAGCCCTGCTTCACCATTTGTGAAGCGATGTTTCTGCAGGTGGGGAGCCAGGGGCTCCAACCGGGATCCTTCCGCCAGTCCTTGCACTTTGCACCATGTGCGCTTAACCCGCTGCGCTACTGCCCAGGGCCCACAAACACATTTATTTGTATTTATTATTATTATTAATTTTTTTCACAAACATTTTTTTGTCACCATTATGCCTGGAAACCTTTGCAGAAAATGCTAGAAAATCATCCAAACATAGGTTCCGCTATATGATTTAATTAATTTTAAAGTTTAGAGAGTTGGAAGTTAACTGGGCAGGGAATTTGTTTCGCTATGAGAATGACCCAGGTTAGAGCACCAGCACCAAGCAAGAGTACCATAGTACTGAGGGAAACTCTGGTGCAGTAATATCTCTGTCTCTATCTCTGTTAATGTCTCTGTTTCTGTCACTATCTCTGTCTCTATGGCTCACACTGTCTTTCTATATATGCGTGAAAGTGCTGCTCAGGAACAGTGAAATCTCATCTGTGCAGCTTCCCAACTCATCAAAAATAAACAAGCAAAGGTCAGAGAAATGCAAAATGCTTGGAAAAGACATGTTCTGAAAAAGTAAATAGAAAAACTATAGGATATGAGAGCAATGGAAAATTACTTTTATGTCTCAAATTTATCAAGTCTTAAAACCAGTGGTGTGGGGGCTGGGTGGTGGCGCGCCTGGTTGAGCACACATATTACATACAGTGCACAAGGACCTGGGTCGAGCCTCTGGTCTCCACCTGCAGGGGGAGAACTTTGCAAGTGGTGAAGCAGGTCTGTAGGTGTCTCTCCCTGTCTCTCTCTCTCTCTCTCTCCCCTTCTCCTTTCAATTTCTGGCTGTCTCTATCCAATAAATAAATAAAGATAATAAAAAAAAAACAGTGGTGTCATATACTATTATGGAAATAGTTGGGAATATAAAAGTTGGGGAGTTATTTGCTATATAAACACTATGTAACTTCAGAACCATTAGTCAGTACTCAAGAATTTAAGGTAAGGAAGTAGTAAAAAAAAATGTGTGCTTAGATAAATGTCTAATCATGTTCATTATGGTTTCACTAGTATCTAATAATAATTATATGGTTAAATCAATTTTGGTGCATCCATAGACAATGGACTGTTAGCCATTCATCATGAAAGATAATGTCAAAATCTATTCATATTGATATATTCCAATCATTTATGTGAAAGTAAAGGAAAAAGTCTTTAGAAAATATTTTAATGTATAGCTTTGCTTATCAATATAATGTAATATGGGTGAATATGCAAAATGTATCTACGTATATACTCATTTTAAGATATTTATTTTCCCTTTTGTTGCCCTTTTTATTGTTGCAGTTATTACTGTTGTGATTGATGTCGTTGTTGTTGGATAGGACAGAAGACTCCCTCGTTTTGTTTTTAATTTAATTTATAACAACCGTAACATGCTGCCCTTAGCTATTGCTAACCATCCACTAGAATTGAAGGGCTGAGGAAGAATGTTTCACAGAACAGTTGCAATTAAAACTGAGTGTAGAAAGATAGACATGACTTCAGTAAAAGTCGTGTAATTTAAACAAAATCCAAGAGATACAGGAGGTAGAGAATGAGTTTGGCAAGTAAGCAATATTGGATGAGAAGTGCTTACTTTTTTTGGGAGTCGGGTGGTAGCACAGCGGGTTAAGCCCACATGGCGCAAAGCGCAAGGAGCAGGCGTAAGGATCCCGGTTGGAGCCCCCGGCTCTCCAGGTGCAGGGGAGTCGCTTCACAAGCGGTGAAGCAGGTCTGCAGGTGTCTATCTTTCTCTCCTCCTGTCTGTCTTCCCCTCCTCTCTCCATTTCTCTCTGTCCTATCCAAAAACGAAGACAGACAACAATAATAATTCCAACAATAAAACAAGAAGGGCAACAAAAAGGGAACAAATAAATAAAAAGACTTGTTTTTTTTTTTTGCCTCCAGGGTTATTGTTGGGGCTCAGTGCCTGCACCATGAATCCATTGCTCCTGGAGGCCATTTTTCCCCCCTTTTGTTGCCCTTGTTGTAGTAGCTTTGTTGTGGCCATTATTGTTATGTTGATGTCGCTGTTTGTTGTTCGCCTGTGAAGCTACTCCCCTGCAGATGGGGGAGCTGGGGGATCCAACCAGGATCCTTAAGCTGGTCCTTGTGCTTGGCACCATGTGTGCTTAACCCCCTGCAGTAGCGGGACCCCCAAGACTTGCTTTTATATTGATGAGTAACTTGCTATCTTTTTGCTATTCGTATCTTCTCCTTTAGAAATGTGGCTTTTTTTTTTTTTTTTTTTTTTTGGCTAACTGATTCTCTTGATCATTCCTGTCAGAACACCTGGTGTCCATTTGACATTTGATAAATGCCTTTCAGATCTGAGCAGGACACAGCAGGCTTTGGGGCCAGTTCATGGTCAACTGTCTGCATCTCCATAGAGATTCCTTTCCAGCCTGTTCAGGAAGCTGCACACAGAGGTAGACTTTTCTTTCAATATAGCGCTGAAAGTGTCGAGTTTGTAAAGTTGATCGATCAGTGGGTTGGAAACTGGACTGTTACCGAAATTCCATGACACCCACTGTTGGCCACAATATAATTGCTGTGAGTGTCATCTACATAGGTTGTTCTTTTATACATATAGAGAGGGGAGTTTCTCTTCTGTTCAATATTGTGTCCATGACAAGCAAGCACTGTGTGTGTGTGTGTGTGAAGTGTCTGATTCTCACACATGTGGAATGCCTTCATTCCTAGGCAACATTTTCATTTTTTCTACATTTAATTAGACAGAAGAGAGTATAGAAGAGAAAGAGAGGTATTGGGGGCCAGGCTGTGGTGCACCCTGTTAAGCACAGATAATAGGAAGAGCAAGAATCCGGATTCAAGCCCCATCCCCTGCAGGGGGTCCACTTCACAAGTGATGAAGCAGGTCTTCAGGTGTCTGTTTCTCTCTCCCTTTCCATCTTCCCCTCCCTTCTCAATTTCTCTCTGTCCTATCCAATAAATTGGAAAAAAAATGGCTGCCAGGAGCAGGGGATTCATAGCTCTGGCACTGAGTCCCAGCAGTAACTCTGGAGGCAAAAACAAACAAAAAAAAGAGAGAGATGTATCACAACACGACCATCTAGAGAGTGCTGCTGGTGGGGGTAGAGCTCCCACAAGACCAAGGCCTCATGCTTAGTAAGGCACTTACTAAGTGTGTGAGTTATCTTCCAGCTCACTGAATATATTTTTGTTTCTTTTGCTTTTTGCTTAGCATTTTCTCACTGCTGTTTATCTGTTAACTTCTATTTTTTGAAAGATTTCTATTTAGATCCTTTGTCACTTTTTAGTTTATTTTCTTGACCGGACAACTATGCAGCTTGGGTTTATGGTGGTTCAGGGGATTGAAACTAGGACTCATATATATGATAGATAGATAGATAGATAGACAGACAGACAGATATGACACTGGAGCTTCCTTCAATGTGGTGAGGGCTAACCTTGGATCTAGGCCATGCATACAACAAAGCAAGGGACTGACCTTTCTTCCTTACTACTGCTATCAAATTGCGTGACATTTTGCATAATATTTTATGCATAATATTTTGGAGGTTAGCCCCTTGCTGGATATAAGCTTTACAAATATTTTCTATCATGCTATTAAGTCTCACTTTACTTTCTTTGCCAGAGAGAAGTCATTCTGCTTAAATGAATCCTTATTTTCGTTTCCCAAGTGTTACTATATCCAAGATAAATTTCAAGATGGGTATTTTTTTCATCTAGAAGTTTTATTGTTTGTGGGCTCACATCGTAGTCTTGGGTCTATTTTGTGTTCAATTTTGTATACAGTGAGATAAGAGTACATTTTTATACTTGATGATTTCATTTATAAATGGAAATTAAGAAGTGAGGACAGAAAGGAAAAGCAAAAAGTGAAGTGTGGAGTAGTTGTGGTGTTTATTTGCTACAATATTTCTCCATTTTGGCGGTATTAATACCAGCCCCATGGATTGTTATGCAATGTGATTGAATCTCCATGGACTTTGTTAACTTTTTAAATTAAATTTTATTCGTATTTTATAGCTTCACTTTGAGATTTTACAATAGTCTTTACTGAAACTGTTTTATGGAACCCACCTTGTGAAATAAATTAATTGTTTTAAACCTTAACCTAGTACACAGTAAATGTCTCTGTTTGTTGGATGCAAATATACAATAAAATGCAAGAAGTCCAAAATTTGTTGAATAAAAAGTTCTACTGATTAGAACAATTATTACAATTTAGTAAAACGAACTCACTTCTATATACTGAACTTTTAAATATTACAGAATGGTCTAGTAATTGAAATTATGTTTTCCCAAGCTTTAATTCTATCAGATGAATCGGTACTTAGTTCAGATAAGTAAATAAATAAAAAACTATATATTTCTTTGGTGAGATTATTTACAATGTGGATTCCTGGGAAAAGATATTATAATGGGTGAATCCAGTTCTCCATAGACACAAAAGAAATATTGCGGTTTATTTCTTGTCCTCATCAAAGATGAAAATGACTTAAGACATTAATATTTGTAGTTATGCTGGACAGCAGAGGTTAGGGGAAAGAGGGTTAAATAGTAGAATGAGAAGTTTGGCGATGAGTGTGAAGAGTCAAATACAACCAGGGGCACAACGTTAACACAACCTGAATTTTATCACATTGTGTTGAAGAGGTTTTCTGACCCCAGACTTCCTGATACTTGTCATTAGAAATCTTTTGCCTTGGTGCTTGAGAAATATATGGTTGCTTGTTGTTTATCTGCATGGTACATTCCTTTGACTAAAAATACCATAAGGCCTTGTTTTTGATGCTATGTCCCTTATTACTAAATCCTGGTCTGGGGTGAGGTCTGGGATATGTCAGAGATGAATGTTCCAGCCTACAAGCTGGGTGTATTTCCACATGCAGTTACCCATATCTCTGATGTCTGGCTGCTGTCCTGAGGGTCTGGACATTGTGCACGGGGTAACTGGAATCAACTCCATGTCTTATCATCAAAAGAATGTATCTGAAGTAATGATATTTGGATAATGGCAGTTTTAAGCACCCTTATCTATATTATGATGTTTTCCCCTTTCGAAATGTATTCTGATCTTTATTCATGTTATTTGTGCCCTAACATTGACCCTGGATGTACACTTCATGTAAAAAACATCTTCAAGGGGACCGAGCAGTACTGCAGCGGGTTAAGTGCAGGTGGTGCAAAGCACAAGGACCATGTAAGGCTTCTAGTTCGAGCCCCGGCTCCCCAGCTGCAGGGGAGTCGCTTTACAAACGGTAAAGCAGGTCTGCAGGTGTCTGTCTTTATCTCCCCCTCTCTTGATTTCTTTCTGTCCTATCTAACAACAATAATAAGGGCAACAAAATGGGGGGAAAAATGGCCTCCAGGAGCAGTGGATTCATAGTGCAAGCACAGAGCCCTAGCAATAATCCTGGAAGCTAAATAAATAAATATTAAAAATCTTTAATTTTCTTTGTTTCTCTTTGATATAATGCTTAATTTAACCAATAAATATGCCTGGAAGCTTGGAAGGGGGGTGTATACTTGACACTGTCCCAACTTGTGATGTTTTGTGTGTGTTCCACTTGGCCTCTTCTGATCAACTGTATAGCAATTAAAGTTATTGTCTCTCAGCCCTGAGCTGCATCAGATCTCAGACTCCTGGCAGCAGGCTGGACTCTCTACCCACAAAATCACCACAATATTATAAATATTAAATAAATAAACAAAAATTGTGAATTCCAGAGCTTTATCTGTGTCCTTATTTGTGCTTTACATGCAGTGTGAAAAGTAAACTATGGCAAAGCTAGAAGTGACTAGTATGAAAAAAAAGATGAAATATATGAATTTGACGACAAAAAGAATATTCTTTTTTTTTTTAAATTTTTTATTTAAGAAAGGATTAGTGAACAAAAGCATAAGGTAGGAGGGGTACAACTCCACACAATTCCCAACACCCAATCCCCATAACCCACCCCCTCCCCTGATAGCTTTCCCATTCTCTATCCCTCTGGGAGCATGGACCCAGGGTCGTTGAGGGATGCAGAAGGTAGAAGGTCTGGCTTCTGTAATTGCTTCCCCGCTGAAAAAGAATATTCTTAAGAGCAGAATTTGACTTAGTATAAGATTCATACTTGAATAAAGCTAGTCAGTATGCTTTGTATACAGTGACACACTATAAATATTTCTGTATATAAAACTTTTTTAAAGGAGATACTCTGTTTCCTTTGATGTTTATTTTCAATTGTATAGTAATTAAACTAGTACTACTACTTCTTAAAGCTTTATTGAGATATAATTCAAATATTGGGTCAGTCATCAACTTAAAGTACAGAATTCAAGGGTATGTAACCTAGTCACAAAGAAGCAAGCATAAACATAGTACATCTTTGAACATTTTTACCACCCTTAAAAATATCTCCTGCTGGATCAACAAAGGTAGGGACAGCCCCATTGTCAGAAGGCAGGTTGGGCAACATATTCTACTGCTTGAGGAAGATGGGTGCAGCCTAGGATGTTCCTAGCCATGACCACAGAATGTGAGCTCAGACCTACAGGGATGCAGAAGTTACAGTGATGAATCTGAGTCCCACATCAAACCGATGGGGTTTACAGTTTACAATATTTATATACTTTTCCCACTTTTTGGAGCTACTCTCCTGATCCAGCTTTCTTGTCCTTTTTCTGACTATGACATCATCTTCCCAGATAATACCTTGGGTCCACCTGCATGTTAGCTGTCAGACTCAGGCAAAAACTAATAAAGTCATGGGTCCTTGGAATATACCTAAAATAAAGCTACTAGCTTTTTCCAAAATGGAGACCCCCCAAATCGCATCTGATATATTCTTGCCTTTATGTTCCAGATTATTAAATAATTTGTTCTTCTTTATATCTTCATGTTTTCTCAGACACCAAGTTGCAGATGCTATCATGATGCCAACCTGACTTCCCCAGGCAGATGACCTCACCAATGTGTCCTGGAGCCCCAACTCTGGAGTCCTGTCCCATTAGGGAAAGATAGAAACAGGCTGGGAGTATAGATCAGCCTGCCAACACCCATGCCTAGTGAAGAAGCAATTACAAACGCCAGACCTTCCACCTTCTGCACCCCATAATGACCATGGGTCCATACTCCCACCAGAGGGATAAAGAATAGGGGAGCTTTCAAAGAAGGGAATGGCATATGGAGTCCTGAATTTTGTGGAATTATCCCCCTCTTACCATATGGTCTTGTCAATATTTTGATTTTATAAATAAATTTTTTTTAAAAAAAATATATATCTTTTATTTATAAGCACTTATTTCTTCCTTCTACCAAAATCTAGTTTCTCTTTCTCTCAACTCTAGACACCCATTAACTTACTTCTCTGTATAGATTTGTATATTCTGTGTATTGCATGTCTGTAAAGTACACTTAACATAATACCTTCAGGATTCAGCCACGTTTTAACAGTTCATTTATTTCTAAATAATATTCAATCATACAGATATATCCTATTTCCTGTGTCTACCTATCCTTTCACTGAAGAGCATTTGCACTTGTTTCGTCTTTCAGCCATTATGAGCACTACTGCTTTGATCGTGTTCGATGGACACTTTTTTTTTGTTTAAATATGGACATGTTTTCAAAGTCATGTATTTTTGCTCCTCTGCATTCAGGATTTTCTTATTACTGATGAAGAGCATTTTGATCATGAAATAGGTTGGTCTAGTGTTTCTTCATATTTCCTCAAGTTTGGTGGACTTCTTAGCTCTATAGATTATGTGCTCTTATTACTTTGAGAATATTTGCATATTATCTCTTCATTTTTTCCTGTTCTTTCCTTGCAAAAATGTGTCTTACTGCTATCCGATGTTCTTTTAATTTTTTATTATTTCCCTTAAGAAGGGATAAAATTTAGTCCTATGTTTTAAAGTTCATAGGACAGAGAGAAATGGAGAGAGGAGGGGAAGACAGAGGGGGAGAGAAAGACAGACACCTGCAGACCTGTTTCATCACTTGTGAAGTGACTCCCCTGCAGGTGGGGAGCCGGGACTCAAACCGGAATCCTTACATCGGTCCTTGTGCTTTGCGCCACCTGCACTTAACCCACTGTTCTTCAGCCCGACTCCCTAGCTGTCTAGTTTTAGCCACAGTACTCATCAGATTTTCTTCGTCTTCTGCGTGTATAGTAACTTCAGATTCTTCACCCAATGTTGTATCTTCCTGAATGACAGATATTTTATAATCCTATAAATTATAAAAATTCTATAGCTGCTTTTAAGTTTTAATTCTTCAGTGTTTTATCTCTTAAACTAGCCGGAGATTTCAACACATAGGGGTGGTTGGAGCTAATATTTGGAAAATACTAAAGATTGCTTGGTACTATTTATAATTGCCCAGAAAGACTCTAAATGATTTATGCCTGTGATAGTTAGTTCTCTTCTGCCAGATATAAATATGCATTATTAATGGACCATTTAGTATACTGCAAGTAACAAATAACTATAATTTAGTGGAGAAAAATTCCTGGAACTATTAAGATTCAATGCAATTATCTGATTCTATCACTTGAAAAGTTAGTCCATACATTTAATATTTCCCTGTGGCTTTTTATTTCTCTACTGAGCAAAATTATGCAGTTAAATTTGACAGTCTAGATTATTGAGTAAAATATATAGAGAGATATGCAAGGACACAATGAGCAATTGTTTTGATCTATCTATGGTTGTAAACCTACAACTTCTCTTTTGAATTTTTTTTTATTATCTTTACTTACTGGATAGAGACCGCCAGAAATGGAGAGGGAAGGGGGAGATAGAGAGGGAGAGAGACAGAGAGACACCTGCAGTGCTGCTTCACCACTCGCAAAGCTCCCCCCCCACCAAGAGGGGACCAGGGCTTGTATCAGGGTACTTTGCACATTGTAACATGAACACTCAACCAGGCACGCCACCCCACCACCACCCCACCTATGTTTTTTTTCCCTAAGTGTAGTGGTTTTGTTCTTAATTTTTGCTATTTATCACTCTCATACATCCCAGACTCCGTTTGGGACACCCTCAAAGACATTTTGACATCTCAGTGAGCCCCTGACTACAGTGTCATAAATTATAAATGTGAAACGATTTCATGCTTAAACTTCTTTCTGTATATTGTGCTTTTTTCAGCTGTATGAGTCGATCTGCTGTCTAGTAGTCATTGAAATGTGTTTTATTTGAAATCCAGGGGAAAAACCCAAGAAAATTTATATTCAGTCTTGTGAAGATTCAGAGGCATAAAGAGTTTACCTTCTCCTTTTTTTTTTTTTTTGTTGTTCACATTTTCATCTGCCCATAGGATTGTAGATATGCACTATCTGACAATGGAAAGACTAAAACTTGTCCCGCTCAGTTCTTCTTCTTCTTCTAGCGTTTGCCCTTCTTCCGTAGCCAGTCGACAGCGTCAGGTTGAGCCTGATGTCAAGTTTCGAGACGTCCTTTGAATCTGGAGAGGTGGCAGTTGTTGACTATGTGGGTCATAGTCCGTCTGGAGCCGCAGGGGCAGTTCGGGTCGTCTCTGGCTCCCCAGCGATGGAACATAGCGGCGCACCGGCCATGGCCTGTTCGATTGAGGAGGGCCCGATCATAACGTGCTAGGTCAAAGCCGGGTTGACGCTTACAGCTTACGCTTACGCTGAGTAATAGCCCATACTTGTAATTACATCATGTGACCTCAGTCTGGTTAAGTAGATAACTTTAGAAGTCATTTTTTCCCCCCACATACGCCCATTGTAAATATTGACAAAATAGATCATGAATGTATGTTATAAGGTTGAAGTCTAATTCCTACTTCAAACAAAAAATATGATGATTCATTTCTATCTTACACATAGCTAGCTTCATTTGCTTCTAAGGGAAGTCATTCTTTGCTGACCCATTCGATAAGAAAAAAAAAACATCTCTTTAAAGAAAACAGGAACAGGCTTTAATGATGAGATGTAAGAGTTAGATATAACTAGTTATGGAAGAAGGAAGAAGGGCAAACGCTAGAAGAAGAAGAAGTGCATCTAAAGTCATTTGTTTAACATGACTTTATTTATAAGACATCAAGTTTCTCAGTTAATTATTTCAGTAATATTCTTTTTTAGATACAGTTCTTCTTCTTCTAGCGTTTGCCCTTCTTCCGTAGCCAGTCCACAGCGTCAGGTGGAGCCTGATGTCAAGTTTCGAGACCTCCTTTGAATCTGGAGAGGTGGCAGTCGTGGACTATGTGGGTCATAGTCTGTCTGGAGCCGCAGGGGCAGTCGGGTCGTAATAACACTTCAATAATTCCTTCTAAATTCCAGAAATATATGCCCTTGGATGATTCCAGTTGGTAATATAGCAGAGTTGGAAATATAGGCAAAACAGCATAAAGTAATAGTTCCATTACAGACTAAAGAGGATGCCAATATTTCTAGAGAAAAAATAGGGGCGGCAAACGATGGCACACCTGTTAAGCTCACAAATTACAGTCCACAAGGATCCCAGTTCGAGCCCCTGTCTCCCCACCTGCACCCCTTCCCTCTCAATTTCTCTCTGTTTTATCCAAAGAAATGATAATAATAAAAAATGGCCACAAAAGCAGTGGATTCATAGTTTATGCATTGAGCTTCAGCAATAGCTTAATAATAATAGAAAATTAGCCCTTATAAAACTACTGTGGCATAAATAAATCAGTAAATGAGTAGGTGAAAATAACAACACATCTGTGTAGAAAAATCTCAAATGACTACTTTAGATATCAATTGGTAATGGATTATCCACATCTGAGTCCTTGGGTGTGCACTACACGGCAAGTATTGTGTGGAAAAAATGGAAAGAAATTAGTATCTTCACAGTGTCAAACTCTGATAAACTATGTTCAGACAAAGTAACCATGAGTAGTGTGCTGTGTAGTTGGGTTGTGCCTTTGCAGCTGAGCATGTCATGTTGGCCTACAGGCTAGGGAAAGTGGCATGTCCAACATCCAGAAGTGAAAAAAAAAAAAACAACAACAAAACGGTGGAAGGTGATTTACATAAAATGAGCAAGCTTGAGGGTCCAGGGAAGTGATGCTTCCAGGTTTACCTAAATCTGGGGAAACAATAGATAATTCAAGAAAGAGAAGTCTTCCTGGCAAGGCCCCAGGAAACAGACACTGGCAGGTTTCTGAGTCTGAAGTAGAAGTTGCAGTAAACTGTGAGTGTGTATGTGTGTGTGTGTGTGTGTGTGTGTGTGTGTAATCTTGGGGCCTCATGGGCCAAATTTTCATTCAAGTCAAGAGAAACAGAGAGAGGGAAGGAAATACTGCATCATGGTAGTCTCTGAAGTTTCTTTCGGCTCTACTTTTTTCCTTCTGCCTGAGGGTTGTCACTGGGGCTGTGTGCCTGCATTAGGAATCCACAGCTCCTGCAGCCATTTTCTTTTTCTTTTTTAAATATTTTATTTATTCATGAGAAATATAGGAGGAGAGAAAGAACCAGACATCACTCTGGTACCTGTGCTGCATGAGATTGAACTCAGGACCTCCTGCTTGAGAGGCCAATACTTTATCTACTGTGCCACTTCCTGGACCACGCCACTTTTCTCTCTCTCTCTCTCTTTTTTTTTTTTTTTTTTTTTACTATTTTATTGGATAGGACAGAGAAATTGAAAGAGGCAGAGAGAGAGAGAAAGAGAGAGAGAGAGAGAGGGAGAGAGACCTATAGACCTGCTTCACCACTTGTGAAGCATCCCCTCCCCTGCAGGTGGGGAGCAGGGGTTCGAACCCAGGTCCTTGAGCTTAGTACCTAACAAGATGAGCCATTGCCCAGCTGCCTTTACAGCACTTCTTACATAGTGCCTGAGCTGAAACCTGGGTCACATTAACAACAAAGCACAAGCCTTAACTGGCTCAGTGAAGCATATTTTGCATAAGAAAGGAACCATAAATAGGAGTCAGCTCTCTAGAAGCCTCAGAAACGTTTAGTTTAGTTTCCATTTGATCCTTGTCCACAAGTTGTCAGAAAACAGCTTGGTGATGCCATTCAGCAAATTTTCTTAAGAGCAAGGATTCATTCACACCAGGAGTTTTCCTCAGGTCTGATGATTAAATCCCCCACTTCATTTACTACTTGTCCACTGTCTGCTCTCTGGGGATAACACGGGATAGAAAAGCAACTTTGTCGAAATAGGTTGGTTCTAAGCATCACTGCCTCCAAGGCTGCATTTTCCTGCGTCAGTTCAGAGAACTGATGTGACAATATCTCAACATATTGGAAAAGAAGATTAAAACATCATGAAAGCAGCTATAGATTTTGTTGGAAAACTTAGCCACTAGAGGGTCCCTTTGTTCAAAGTCCCGACTTATCAGGTTGAGGGATTTGCACACGTGAAAAAACAACAACAAAACAAACAAACAAAAAAACCGCGTAAATACAATGTAACCGAGATGGTTACATCATTAATACAGAAATGAAAGTGAAACAAGGATCCGAGGGCAAGAGGATTGCTTATTGTTCTTCTGTAGCTGTCTCTATTCTGCTAGAGGTTATTTATTGGGGATGCATCTTAAATAAAATTGTTCTTTTAAGGATGAGGTAGGAAATGATTTTGCTATAAAATGCACTAAAACATATTGGTAAATATTGACTCAAGCTGTCAAGCTTTATTAAATGTCAGAGCAAACAATTGCTTAAGAGCAGGTCACTGTGCTCTGCTCTCTCCCCTGCTCCACTTAAAGCCTGATAGCTAAGTCAAATTAAGGGGAAACTGATGCTAACAAGAGATATTTGAGCTGAATTGCAAATCATTCAGAACATCTGTGAGCTTCTGGATAGGCTAAATTAGACCCCAATGAATCCTTTCCTAAATGCCCTTCCGTTTGTCTCTAGGCCTGGCAGAAGTGTCAAGTTTCTGGCTCTGAAAGTGCCTGTGCATGGAGTCAGACTGTAAACAGTTGCTACACTTAAAGAGAAACTAGAGGGGTCGGGACCACAGTTTGTAAAAAAACGTCTCTCAAGATGCAAGTCTTTCTTGACATTGTTTGTCTAAAGCATTTTTCTGCCCCATTTTAGTTTTGCTGACACTCAGAATCTTAAAAGTGTCTAGTTCTCTCAGATGACTGATTCTTTGGGACCAAAGGATTCTTTACATTTTGTTTTTAAGAAACACTTTGTGTTCAATTAAACTCATTATTTTTATCTACCCTAGGTATATTAAACTACATTCTCATTTGACCTTTGGCCATTGTTCATGTCTGTCATCTAAAATGTATTTTTTTTTAAAGAGAGTTCATTTGAATTAATTATTTATTCATTTTTAATTGCCGCTGGGGCTTGGTACCAGCAATACAAACCCACCACTCTCAGTGGCCAGTCCCCCCCTTTTCTTTTTCTGTTTTATTTGATAGGACATGGAGAAACTGAGAAGGGAGGGGGAGACAGAAAGGGAAAGAGAATAATTAACACCTGCAGACCTGCTTCTCTGCTTATGAGGCAACCCTATTGCAGCTGGGAAGCAGGGGCGCAAACCTGATAGCCATCTTGTGTTTAACTGGCTGTGTCACTGCCCCACCCCTATTTATAATCTTCATTTTACTACCACATCAACTACTCTCAACAATTATTTATTATTATTGGAGCGACCCCCCCTGCAGGTGGGGATCCGGGGGCTCCAACTGGGATCCTTATGCAGGTCCTTGCACTTGGCCCCATGTGCGCTTAACCCGCTGCACCACAGCCCAGCCCCCTATTTATTAATTTTTAATTATTATTTGTCATTGCTGACAACTTTTTCAGATGGGAAGAGACATATATACAGAGACAAAGGCAGAAAGAAAAAAATCATCACTGCACTGTTGTGGGGGGAGGATGGCATTTGTTCCCCCAACATTAAAAAGTTCCTCATGCAAAGAATTGGGGAGAGAATATGATTTTTCAGGTACTTAAAACTTTATTCAGGAAAATTGAGAATATTAACATGTCAGGGAGAGAGAGAGAGAGGGAGAGGGAAAGGGGCCTGCCCTGGATCCCCATCTTACTAAAAGAAATCCAGCCTCACTGAGCCTTCATATGCAAATGTAGACAACATTGAGATACCACCTCAGCCCTGTGAGAATGGCATACATCAAAAAGGACAGCAGCAACAAATGCTGGAGAGGCTATGGGGACAGAGGAACCCTTCTGCACTGATGGTGGGAATGTAAATGGGTCCAGCCTCTCCGGGGAGCTGTCTGGAGAACTCTTACAAGGCTAGACATGGACCTTCCATATGACCTAGTAATTCCTCTCTTATGGAATCAAGGATTCCATAACACTCAACCAAAAAGATATGTGTATGCCTGTGTTCATAGCAGCACAATTCGTAATCGCTAAAACCTGGAAGCAACCCAGGTGCCCAACAACAGATATGTACACAATGGAATACTACACAGCTATCAAGAACAATGAACCCACCTTCTCTGATCCATCTTGGATGGAGCTAGAGGGAATTATGTTAAGTGAGCTAAGTCAGAAAGATCAAGATGAGTATGGGATGACCCCACTCAAAGTCAGAAAGATAAGATGAGTATGGGATGACCCCACTCATAAACAGAAGTTGAGAAAGAAGAACAGAAAGGGAAACTCAAAGCAGGATTTGACTAAATTTGGAGTAGGGAACCAAAGTAAAAACCCTGGGTTGAGGGTGAGGGTGGATGTTTGGCTTTACAGGTCAGGGGTGTGGGGGTGGGGTGGGATGGGACACAGTCTTTTGGTGGTGGGAATGGTGTTTATGTACACTCCTATCAATTTGTAGTCATATAAATCACTAATTAAGATATAAGAGGGGAATGTCTCAACCTTTTTAAAGCATAGACTGAGTCTTTTTAATACATAGACTGAGTCTTTGATGTGTTGACTCTCTTAAAAGCTTAGACCAGGGACAACAGAAGCAACTGGTGGCACAGCTATATACAAATAATGTCAAAGGATATAAATTATGGTGATGTTGTGTATGATACAGCAAATCCTAACAAAGGGATATTTTAAAGTTAACCCAATTGCCAAATAATGTGATTATAGTAATAACTATCTATTATCTTCTTAAACCCTAAGATAGCAGGAACCTCCCACTTCCTCTATAGAGCCCATATTTCCCCAGTCCTAGAACCTCTAGGGTGGGGCTCACTTTCCTGCATGCTTTCCTCAATTCATACCAAACGATATCGCATCCGCCAATCCCAACCTAATCAACACAACGAGCACCACCTCAGCATGCTTCACTTCAGACTGTGTCCAGAGACATCAGGTGTGGAATGTCAACCCTTCGGCCTCATTACTCAGGTGAGACCCTTCCTTTCATAGGATTCTCTAATTCATTCCAGGAGATTCACTTCCTAACAAAGTCCCAAAACCTAGATATAGACCAAGACCCCTGAGATAGAGCCTATGTTCACACGTATCCATAAATTAGGGCAAATATATACCTGAAAGCAAAAGTACACAATAGTCTGCAGTGAGTCAGTATCAAGTTTATAATGAAATAGTGTCTACTTAGACTTAGATACCCTCCTCACCTACATCCTATTACAGTTCTCTCACTCACTCCAAAGCTAACCTTATCAAAACAAGGACTGCAAAAGCTGAATAAGGGCAAGAGACTGGCAAACTTTGATGATGACTCTTTAGTCACTATCAGATCATCCCATCAGCTGGGGCCCTAGTCAGGGAGTCCTGAGATTCCCAAACAGACATGATGGACCTAGACCTGGAATAAATCCCTCTCTCCATTGTTACCAGTCATCTCTATCAGGAACAACACAATAGATCCCTTTGTGGGCCCCCATAGGGCCTTGCCCTCAACTTGGATCAACAATGGTAGAGAATGTTCCATCCTCTGAAGTCATTGATGGGTCAGTATTTCCTCCCCCTTACCAGCCTCTTGAGATTGAGCATAATGTGTCCTCTCCAAAGAGGCTGTTATAGCTGCTGGGAAGTAGCAGAAGTCATGTATGTCTGGGACTCGTGGTTTGGTCACATATCTAGTGTCCCATATTCTGGAAGACTGCGTTGAGGGAAATGAATGAATAAATAAGTGTTTTTTTTAAGAAAGAAGTTAACCTCTTTTTAAAATTCTATTTATTTTTTAAAATATGTATTTATTTATTCCCTTTTGTTGCCCTTGTTTTATTGTTGTAGTTATTGTTATTTCTGAAGTCATCATTGTTGGAAAGGATGGAGAGAAATGGAGAGAGGAGGGGAAGACAGAGGGTGGGGGGAGAAAGGCAGACAGACACCTGCAGACCTGCTTCACTGCTTGTGAAGTGACTCCCCTGCAGGTGGGGAGCCGGGGGCTGGATCAGTTCTATTTATTTATTTAGGATAGAGACAGAAACAAGTTGAGATGGAAGGGGAAGGTAGGGAGGGGGAGAAAAAGGAACACCTACAGAAGTCTTTCACTGGTCATGAAATCTCCCTGCAGGTGGGCTCTTGGGGCCAGGTCTTTGCACATGACCATGTGTGTGTTCAACCAGGTGTGTCACTGACTCACCGCCGGAAGTCTATCTCCAGCTTCTGAATCCAATTCAATCTTTGTGCTGCTCTGAGTCCTATTTTGCCACCATGGGAACCAGATGGTAATCCTCTCAGGAGAACTGGTGGCTTTTAAAGCGTATTTACAAGATTACATAAGACAGCATGCCTTTAATTTTCTATTTAGCTGAACAGTAATATGTTTCTCTGTTTAGAAAATGGTTTTTGTCAAGGTACTGGAACAAAGGACAGGAAATTAGGATTTTAGGCTCACTTTTCTAACGGACTTCGGAGCTGCAATATACCCATCAGCAAAACACCTAATAGGCTTGTCTGTAAAATGAGGATATAAAGAATAAATCCTTACTTCAAGGGAATGCCTCACAGTCAAATTCATATCAATGTGATAGGCTTTGAAAAAAAGCTCACAAAAAAAGAACTACAGGATGCAAATTATTACAGTAGAAACCTCTTTAGCATATAAGGTGCTCTGTGGCTAAAAAATAATCCGTCACTCTGTTATATCTGCTTTACAGTTTTACTCTTTTAATTTCTAAGATTGCCTAATGTTCTTGGATTCTGACAGGACAGAGGGCAAGCTGAAATTCCATTTTGTAAGTGATACATTGTTTTGGTAGCTGTTCCTCATATAAGTTGAAAAAGAACTCTTATCATTTGCATATGAAACTCAGCCCAGTAATCAAATAACAGCATTCAAAAGTGATAATTGCCTTTTACTCCTGTGTTAACTTCTTTCTTTCTTTCTTTCTTTTTTTTTTTTTACTGTACAGAGTCTGAGAAAGGTTAAAGAAGGAGCAAGAATCCTTGGAGGTGGTACAGGGGTTAAATCTGGACTTACATGCGAGAGTGAGGTCATGAATTTGAGCCCCAGTACCAAGCAGAGTTATGCTTCATGCTCTATCATAAATAAATCTTGATCAAATAATAAAAATTAATATAAAGTTGGAACAAGCTAGGCTTGTCATAAAACCTAGTCGTAGTATATATATATATATATATATATATATATATATATATATAAACTATAATATATACAAATATTCATGTTGTTGATTTTCCATTTAGTACCTCACATATTATATTCTGGTTCCTGGGAATCATTTTGATGTTAGCTTATCATTATTATTATTATATTATTTATTTATTGGATAGAGACAGCCAGAAATTAAACGGGAAGGGAAAAGGAGAGAGACAGACCACTCACAAATCTCTCCCCTGAAGGTGGGGTGTGGGGGCTCGAGCCTGGACCCTTGTGCATGGTAACAAGTGTGTTCAACCTTGTGTGTGCCACCACCCGGCCCCCATATTAGTTTCTCTAAAACAAGAAAATGGGAAGGAACTATTAGATAATGAATATTATTTTGTAAGTGACCCAGTTATAAGAATTATTGACATTTCTTATTTATAGTCACTTAAATTGTCTTTCTCTAGCTTCAGGCATAAGTCTCTTGCTGTTTTTCTATCAAAATTTTGTCTTGGGAATGGAGCTGAAATTCCTTCTACTGAAAAAGCAAAAGTCACAGAAAAACAGTTTAAAGTATGGCCTTAGCCTAGGGAATTTGCAACTTAAACAAGAACGGCGGTCCTGAGGTAGAAGTTGACAAATGACCCTTAAATATTTCTTGGTGACGGGAGATTTATTCACCCACAAATATGATTGTCTCTGCCTACGAAAAAGCCAATAGCAAACTGGAATCCTTTGGGAAGGAAGGGAGGATTTGGAAGGTCAGACTGAAATGAGGACAGGAGCTCTATCATGTCAAGCAAATCTCCTCTATATTTTCTTGTCACTACTAACATTGAGTTAGACATCATTTCATTTTGAACATGGACGATTCAAAAAAGTATTTACCTTTTTATGGAGATAAAAATATTCTCTACTAATCAGAAAATAATTATGAGTTTTACAAATCTGTTACATTTTGCTACCTGATAAATTATTCTGAGAATTAATTTTAAAAAAACAAACACATTTTTATGGAACTTTTAACTTACTTTCCTTTCCTTTCCTTTTCTTTTTCTTCTTCATCAATTTATTCCAGTCTCCCCAAACCCCTTCAGAACTCATTTTTCTTTATTGAGGGGATTAATGGTTCATAGTTGCAGGTAAAAATACAGTAGTTTATATATGTGTATTGTTTCTGTTTTCCACATAAGAATCCAACCCAGATCCTCCTCTACCTTATTATTTTTATCATGTTTGGTGAGCTGGATATATATCTTCTGATATGGACTAAGTTAGCTGAGTTAAGGTGATCTGGTATTGTCTCATAGCTGGTTGCTGGTAGCTGTTAGTATGCAGGGGGCTGGGGGCTTGGGGCATGGTCATTACAACCTGATGTTCCATGGGGAAATGTCAAATAGGGCAAGGCCATCTGTAAGTCATTATCCAGCAGGCGAGTCTGGGTTCATTCTGGTGGCGGTGGGAATGCTGTCAGCAGCAGAAACAGGGAAATCTCGAATGCACAGCCCTTTGCTTGATATCACATTTGCTCCAAGTAAGCCCAGGGCAAGGGTTGAGAATTGAGTCTAACTATTGATGGAAGACATTTCAGAGAATCTGTGGTAACTTTCATTTTTTTTAAATCTGCCACAGAATATAAATTCTATCATTATATTTATCTTTATTATTATTATTACTTACTTGGTTTTGTTTTTTTTTGGCTCCCAACATTAAGCATGAAAATTCAATACCTAAGGCCTATCCTTTTGTCTCACTAAATAAATGTATTTTCACAGGATGGTTTGGATGGTAACTTAGAATAGTGGATACAGTCCTGAACTTACTAGCATGTTTGATCCTTGGCGTTACATGTGCCAGAATGACCCTCACTGTGTATCGTACCCCGATATCTAGCCACTACCAGGGGAAAAATAAGTCTTAGAGAAAAATATCTTCTTTTTAAAAATATATATATTTATTCCCTTTTGTTGTCCTTGTTGTAGTTATTATTGTTGTTGTTGTTGGATAGGACAGAGAGAAATGGAGAGAGGAGGGGAAGACAGAGAGGGGAAGAGAAAGATAGACACCTGCAGACCTGCTTTATCACCTGTGAAGTGACTCCCCTGCAGGTGGAGAAACGGGGGCTCGAACCGGGATGCTTCAGCTGGTCCTTATGCTTTGCGCCACCTGCGCTTAACTCGCTCTGCTACTGCCCGACTCCTGAAAAATATCTTCTTAAGAAAGGGTGTTGAATCTTTCTTACTCACACTGAGGTTACTACCTTCTAGTTCCAGGGTCTATTATTCTAGAATAGGGAAAAAGTGTATTAGGTTTGATGTCATCATAACATAAATGCAAGTGAAGATCCGTACAGACGAATTTGGAGAGAAATATTTTAGATAAGACTCATGAATGTGACTCTTTGTAGATATTTTTACTAGTGATTTAAGATTGATTTACAAAATTATAAGATAAAAGGGGTACAATTCCATTCACTTCCCACCACCAGAGTCCTATGACCTCACCCCCCCCCCCATTAGAAACTGCTGAAGTTCTCCTCTGGTCACGAAAATGGGCTAATTTTATAACTATGAATGCTTTTGATTTTGAAATATTACCATGTATGTCAAATTAACCATTCACTTATTTATCTAGTCAATGAATTTGTATGTGGTATTTTCTGCATGACTGTTAATATTCTTTTTTAAATTTTTATTTATTTACTTCCTTTTGTTGCCTTTGTTGTTTTATTGTTGTAGTTATTATTGTTGCTGTTATTGATGTCGTCATTGTTGGATAGGACAGAGAGAAATGGAGAGAGGAGGGGAAGACCGAGATGGGGAGAGAAACACAGACACCTACAGACCTGCTTCATCTCCTGTGAAGTGACTTCCCTGCAGGTGGGGAGCCTGGGGCTCGAACCAGAAACTTTAATGTCAATCTTTGTGCCATGTGCACCTACCCCACTGCACTACCACCCGACCCCCTAACTGCAATCGTTTTATTCATCTTCTGATGGACACTTAGGCTGTTTCCATACCTAAACTCCTATCATCGTTGTCCAAAAGCATGACAGTTCAAAAATCTCTTTGAAATAGTGATTTTTATTTTCTTATATACACTCAGCAGTGATATTATTGGATCCTGTGATATTTATTTATGTTCTTAATACTTTGAGAAATCTTCATGGGCTGGTCAGTAGAGCAGCTGGTTAAGCGTGCCTATGACCATGTGTGAGGGTCAGGTTTGAGGCCCTGGTCACCCTCTCTAAGGGGGAAAGAAACTTCAAAAGTTGTGCAGCAGCTGTGCCAAGTGATTCTCTTCCTCTCTCCTTTAAAAATTTTATTTATTTATTATTTTTATATTTGATAAAGCAGAGAAATTGAGAAGGAAGAGTGAGATAGAGATAGAGAGAGGGAGACAGAGACAGACATCTACAGACCTATTTCACAGCTTGTGAAGCTTGAAATAGGGACTTGAACCTGACTGCTTGTCATTTATATATGTGGAGAGAGAGAGAGAGAGATTAGTCAGAAAGAGAAGGATGAATATAGAATGATTTTACTCACAGACAGAAGTAGGGAAATAAGGGACCGGGTTTGGAGTGTTGCATCAAAGTAAAGCTCCCAGGGGAGGGGCAGAGGAAGAGCACTTAGGTCCTGGAATAAGAAGACAGAAAAGGACCCAGGTGGGTTTTGAAAGTTTTGCCGAAAAATACCTACTACGGTATTTCCTGTTGACAGTAAACCATTAATCCTCCAATTAAACAAGAAAGAAGTGGTCATCTACAAGAAACTGCTACAGAACTATAGTGGTCATTCCATTACTCTATTCTCTGCTCTCCCAGCTGCTAACTTTTCTAAATATCACTCCTGGCTGCCCGAATGCTTAAATATGTCGTCAAGGGGCGGGGGGGGGGGGGGGGGGGGGTCGGGCGGTAGCGCAGCGGGTTAAGCGCACATCGCGCGAAGCACAAGTGGGGATCCTGGTTCAGAATCCCGGTTCGAGCCCCTGGCTCCCCACTTGCGGGGGTGGGGGGGGGGCTTCGCTTCACAGGTGGTGAAGCAGGTCTGCAGGTGTCTTTCTTTCCCCTTCTCTTTCTTCCTGTCCATTCTCGATTTCTCTCTGTCCTATCCAACAATGACAATAACAACAACAACAACAACAACGATAAACAACAAGAGCAACAAAAGAAAACAATAAAAAGGCCCCAGGAGCAGTGGATTCATAGTACAGACACCGAGCCCCAGCAATAACCCTGGAGGCAAATATATATATCTATCTCTCTCTCTCTATATATATATATTAGATATATATATATAGAGAGAGATATAGATATAGATATTACCACTTGGGGGACAAGGATAAACAGAGATTATAAGAAAAAAGAAGACAATTTAGTGACATTTCAATATTTAAATGCCCCCCAAAATGAGAAGAGCCAGAAATACTAAGTCTCACCCAAATCACCATTGGCATTATTGTTAAAATGATCATTGAAAAACATATACACTCAAATTCTTTTTCTTTTTCTTTTTTTTTTTTTATTTATAAAAAGGAAACACTGACAAAACCATAGGATAAGAGGGGTACAACTCCACACAATTCCCACCACCAGCTCTCCATATCCCATCCCCTCTCCTGATAGCTTTCCTATTATTTATCCCTCTGGGAGTATGGACCCAAGGTCATTGTGGGATGCAGAAGGTGGAAGGTCTGGCTTCTGTAATTGCTTCCCCGCTGAACATGGACATTGACAGGTGGATCCATACTCCTAGTTTGTCTCTCTCTTTCCCTAGTGGGGCATTGCTCCATGGATGCAGGGCTCCAGGACACATTGGTGGGGTTGTCTGTCCAGGGAAGTCTGGTTGGCATCATGGTAGCATCTAGAACCTGGTGGCTGAAAAAAGAGTAACATATAAAGCCAAACAAATTGTTGACTAATCATGAATCTAAAGGCTAGAATATTACAGATGAAGAGTTGGGGGTGTGTGTGTCTCCGTTTTGTAGATAGCTAGTAGGTAGTATATTTTAATTATATTCCAAAGGGCCTGTGGCTATACTAGTTCTTTTTTCTTCTTTTTTTTTCCCTGCCCCCCAGCCTGAAATCTGATATCCAGGTGGATCCAAGTTATTGTCTAGGGAGATGATGTCATCACTGGAAAAAGTACCAGAAAGTTGGATCAGGGAAGAGAGTAGCTCCCAAATATGGAAAAAGTGTATAAATAATGTTGATTGTAAACCCCATCGATTTGATGTGATCTTGGGCTCATCTTTAGCTTAGGAGCCTATGTGACCTCTGCATCCATGTAGATCTGAGCTCACATTCTGTCTTTTTTTTTCTTCCTTCCTTTCTTTCTTTTAAATGTTTTTATTATCTGTATTTATTTATTGGATAGAGACAGTCAGAAATCAAGAGGGAAAGGGGAAACAGAGAGGAAGAGAGAGAGAGAGTCCTGCTTCACTGCTCATAAAGCTTTCCCTCTGCAGGTGGAGCCTGGTGGCTTGAACCTGGGTCCTTGTGCACTGTAACATGTATGTTCAACGCAACCCCAAAATTATTTTTCTACTTTAGTTTTCCTTTAACTTTTCTACTTTCTGTATGGTAAAATCCCAGCTCTCTATAGAGTTGTACATTGTATGTTTTTCATTTACTTTATGTCAACTGTCAACTAGACTCAACTGAGCACAGTGCCCAGCATACAGTGAGACCTCAGTAAATTCATTACAAGCCACCTATTCAGCCCGAGTGATAATAATCACTGAATGAATTATATAAACTCTCAATCTTGTTCCTTTTGTAGATTGGCATATATAAATTGGGATGGCTATTTGGTCATATAAATGATGTCAGAGTACTTAGTCTTTGGGTAGAACATGATTCTAGGTGAAAAGCTCCCTTTCAAAACAAACAAACAAACAGCGAATAGCGATTTTTGACAGAACATAGACTTTGTTCTAGGAGAAAAATCGAAGAGTGCTCACGACGATAGAGCAGGCTATGGCTATGAGGTAGGAAGCTCAGACCGTGTAGGGCCACTTCCTGCTTGTCCTGAACCCTCCACACACTCTGCCACTATCCTGTTTACTGGCACAGTGTCCACTGGAAACAGATAAAACACGATTTGAGCTTTGCTTTTTCATTGCAAACTAGGAAAGCAGAAAAGAGAACACTTTTCTCTTTGCCAATCCAGGGTGATGGTGTTTGGCGTTCTGCAGCTAGTCCTATGGTTGATGTTTTAATGTAAATTAGCATATTCATTGTATTTCTACAAGTTAAGATAAGACATCGAGAGCCAGTGATTTAAAAATTAGTTTAGATTGAGACAGTCTGGGCTATGTCATTTTGAAATACATTTCTGCATAACTTCAAGACTCTATCCAGTATAAAATTCTAAAGGAAACATACTTCTGCCAATGCAAACAATTTGGAACTTAGCTTTTGGAGACCACAATGATTCTCTCTCTCTCTTTCTAAATATTTTTATTTATTTTAATGAAGAGATACAGAGAAAGATACACACACACACACACACAGAGAGAGAGAGAGAGAGAGAGAGAGAGAGACCAGAGCACTGCTCAGCTCTAGCTTATGGTGATGCTAGGGATTGAACCCAAGACCTCAGAGCCTCAGGCATGAAAAGTCTTTTTGCATAACCATTATGCTGTCACCCCAGCCCCCACAGCAATCTCTTCAGCAGTATTGTAGAGCTTCTAGAGCGATCATTATCAACCTGTGTAAGAATATGTACAGGAGGACAAGGAAGATAGCTCTGCGGTTAAATATTGTGTCTGTAAGCCTGAGGCCCCAGGTTCCTTCAAACTCTGGTACCACTGCATGTATACCAGAGCTGAGCAGCACTTGGTCTCTCCCTCTCCCTCTCTCTCCCTCTCCCTCTCCCTCTCCCTCTCCCTCTCCCCCTCTCTCTCTCTCTCTCTCTCTCTCTCTCCCTCTCCCTGTCTCTCTCTCTCTCCCTCTCCCTCTCCCTCTCTCTCCCTCTCCCTGTCTCTCTCTCTCCCTCTCCCTCTCCCTCCCTCTCCCTCTCCCTGTCTCCCCCTCTCTCTCCCTCTCCCTCTCCCTCTCTCTCCCTCTCTCTCCCTCTCCCTCTCCCTGTCTCTCTCTCTCTCTCTCTCCCTCTCCCTGTCTCTCTCCCTCTCCCTCTCCCTCTCTCTCCCTCTCCCTGTCTCTCTCTCTCCCTCTCCCTCTCTCTCCCTCTCCCTCTCCCTGTCTCTCTCTCTCTCTCCCTCTCCCTCTCCCTGTCTCTCTCTCTCTCCCTCTCCCTCTCTCTCCCTCTCCCTGTCTCTCTCTCTCCCTCTCCCTCTCTCTCCCTCTCCCTGTCTCTCCCTCTCTCTCCCTCTCCCTCTCCCTGTCTCTCCCTCTCTCTCCCTCTCCCTCTCCCTGTCTCTCCCTCTCCCTCTCTCTCCCTCTCCCTCTCCCTGTCTCTCTCTCTCTCCCTCTCCCTCTCCCTGTCTCTCTCTCTCTCTCCCTCTCCTTCTCCCTCTCCCTGTCTCTCTCTCTCTCTCTAAGTATATGTACCTGAAAAATGCTAAGTGTGTAGGAGAAGGGATAAGTTAAAAAAAGAAAGAACAAACAAAGGATGAAAGAGCAGTTTTAGAAAATTTAAAAGAAAATATTTTAAATTGTAACCAAAAAGAATCCAAAGCATATGTAAATGAGAAACACATTTAAACTCTAAAACTTGACATTCTATGAGCTCCTTCCATGAACTTGCTCTCATTGTCTCAGGTATAGTGGTTTTCTTTTTAAAATTATTATTATCTTTATTTGCTTATTAGATAGAGATAGCCAGAAATTGAGACAAAAGGGGAAGATAGAGAGGGAGAGAGAGACAGAGAGACGTCTGCATCAATGCTTCACCACTTGTGAAGCATTCCCTCTGCAGATGCTGACGGAGGCTTCACCCCAGGTTCCTGCACATTGTAACATGAGTTCAACCAGTTGTACAACCACCCGATCCCCACAACACACACACAGACACCAAGTTAATTTTGTCTAAATTTACACAATTCTGTCTTGGCTCTCAGTTGAGTTACCAACTTTAATAACCTAGTGCCATGTCTATTAGATTATATTTCTTTTTAAAAATTTTTATTTACAAAAAGGAAACACTGACAAAAACCATAGGATAAGAGGGGTACAACTCCACACAATTCCCACCACCAGAACTCCATATCCCATCCCTTCCCCTGACAGCTTCCCTATTCTTTATCCCTCTGGGAGCATGGACCCAGGGGCATTGTGGGATGCAGAAGGTGGAAGGTCTGGCTTCTGTAATTGCTTCCCTGCTGAACATGGGCATTGACAGGTGGGTCCATACTCCCAGTTTCTCTCTCTCTCTTTCCCTAGTGGAGCAGGTTCTGGGGAAGCAGGGCCCCAGGACACATTGGTGGGGTTGTCTGCCAGGGAAATCCAGTTGGCATTATGCTAGCAGCTGGAACCTGGTGGCTGAAAAAGAGTTAACATATAAAGCCAAACAAATTGTTGACTAATCATGAACCTAAAGGCTGGAATAGTTCAGATGAAGAGTTGGGGACCCTCCATTTTGTAGAATGTTAATAGGTCTATTTTAGTTATAATCCAAAGGGTCCATGACTATACTAGTTTTTTTTTTTTTTTTTTCCCTGAGCCTGACATCTGATATGCAGGAGTCCCTTTTTATAAGTATGGTCCCTACTGGGTTTTGCCTGAGGCATTTCCTTTCCCTAGAGCCAGATCAAAGGAGGAAAAATAGGGACTATCCCGTAAGGGTCACACATTCCACAATTGTCATTCAGCTTTTAGTTTACATAACACATTTCTGTTTTAGCTAGTTCATGTCAGGCTTAACAGATGTTTCAGATGCATAAACCTTAGCAGGTTTTTCTCCTCAGTATATAGGCTTTTCAAATCAGCTTTAATGAGGGTTATCACTGGGGCTGGTGCTTGCAGTATGAATCCACTGCTCCTGGAGGCCATTTTTTTTTCTTTTCTCGTTGATTCATTTATTCATGCATTCTTCATTCATTGATAGGACAAAGAGAAATTGGGAGAGGAAGGGAAGATAGAGAAGGAGAGAGAAAGATAGACATCTGTAGACCTGCTTCGCTGTTTGTGAAGCGGCTCCCCTGCAGGTAGGGAGCTCGAGGCTCCAGCTAGGATCCTTGCGCTGGTCCTTACTTGGACTATGTGTGCTGAACCCGGTGTGCTACTGCCTGGCTCCCTTGTTATTCCTTTAAAGCTGTCTGAAAAAAATAGAAATTTGCATTGAACTATTTAATAGAGATTTCGGTTATACAATAAAGAAAATCAAGTTGACATGGAATATTATTAGATACTTAAGACTCTCAGATATTCAAATTTTGTATATGAGAGAAATAATAGTGTTCAGTTTAAATCAATGTGAAGATATCAAAACAGTTTTACATTTCCTTCACTAATATTATCTCAATTTGACTAAATTATTGTTTTTATGCTAATTATTTTTATTCTACTTGAAGCAGATTCAAATGGTTACATATCATTATTAAAATTAATAATCAAATTTGGCATAGTTTCTTGAGATATTAAAGAGTATTTGTGTTTTTAGAAACAAAACTAAATAGGTCAGACTCTCCCTCTCTTTTCTATGTACAAAAATAGAGAACTCTGGAGAAATGCTCTAAAAACAATAAGCATTTCCTAACTATCACCTTGTTATTTGATAAAGATGAAAAATAATTCTGGGTTTTCACTTATTTTCCCAGCATTGACACAAACTTTGCATATTTATGTAATGTATGGTCATGCTCAAGAATGTTTTTGAGAGTATTTGTGCAGAGAAAAATATCAGCACTGCTCCAATATCATGATATATAAGTTTCAGTCTATGAATAATTTACTTCTGAATAAAATAAGACCTTATGCAAACATATTTTCATCATTTTTAGACAAAACGCATGACTTTGAAAGTCAGGGGTAGATTTTGGACCTACCCTTCAAGCAGTGGATAATATTTCTATTTAGGATTAGAATTATAGTACACAACCCACGTTCACACATGGTCTCCACCACACTGGAGGACACCTCACTGCTGTGGTATCTTTTACTCTCTCTCTCTGTCTTTCTCTCTCACTCTAGTCTCTATCTGGAAAAGTCACTGGGATAAAACGTAACCAAAATAAATAAATAAATAAATAAAACCAAGACAAAACAAGGTTTGTGGAATTAAAAAACATTTCAAGACAACCTTGACCTTTCTACAATGAACTGTATTGCCTATTCTCCTTAGAATCATTACAAAAGCTGTAAATAATTTGCATCATGTTTAAAGCTTTCTTGAATACTGTTTGGATTACACAATCCCTGGTTAACTGACAGAGAACATACAATCAGGGTCCCAGCAGGAAACAGATGACAAGTTCAAGTAAAAAATTTGACAGAAATTAAGTGATGAGGCTACTGAAAAGGAAATTGACAGAATGTGAGGAATGGTATAAGGAAACATAAAACACGCTGCGGCTACTAACTACGTAGCGGCAAAGACTGTAGCATTCCAAAAGACCTGGAAATAATCAATAGGAAGTTGTTAGGATAAAATAACTAAGGGATACTGTCAAACACTAGTTTCCCTCTTCCACTTCCTCTTCCTGGCAGGAAGAAAGTTGACATCACTTCCTTTCACATTATTACTTCCTGTTGTACCTTCCTTTGGTTGAAACTAAACCAGAGACAGAGGGTGAAGAATTCTTTAATGGAAATACTAAAAGAACCAGACTCCAAGTTCCCAGTGGAGAGAACAGAAAAGGAAAAAAAGATTGTTGAAGGGACAATAGTGATATTTAGCATTTAATGATAAAATAAGTAGCTTTTTAAAAATATTTATTTATTTCCTTTTGTTGCCCTTGTTTTTTTTAAATTGTTGTAGTTATTATTGTTGTTGTCGTTGTTGTTGGATAGGACAGAGAGAAATGGAGAGAGGAGGGGAAGACAGAGAGGAGGAGAGAAGGATAGACACCTGCAGACCTGCTTCACCACCTGTGAAGCGACTCCCCTGCAGGTGGGGAGCCGAAATAAGTAGCTTTTTAAAGACTTGTCCCATCAGCCTTGGGGCAGATCCAACTCATACAATGATGAATGATGATGATTATGATTAATGATTTTTTTTTTTAGTTTTCTCAAGTGTTGTGATAGTCATTTAAATATTCAAGATTGAGTCTATGTGTGGAAAAGTGGAAATGGAGAAATCCAAAGTACGAAATGAGTTCAGAGAAGCTGGGCTATAATGGGAATGCCTGAAGATTTAGAAACAGATTGCTCACTTCTGCAGCAGTTAAAGTATAGGATTATCCAAAGTAGAAATCTGGCCTATGCTTGATGGTTGACCTCTGATTTTGCAACTCTTTTTTTTTTTTATCACGTGATGGAAGAATCTACTGAGGTATTTTTCTGGAAGTTTATTACATGACCATTTCCCTTGAATTTTCTCCTTTCTACCTAGATTGTTGAAATATAACCTGTACAATCATCTGATTGTTCAATAATTTGTTTGGCTTTGTATGTTAACTCTCTTTTCAGCCACCAGGTTCCAGATGCTAGCAGGATGCGACCAGACTTGCCCAGACAGACAACCCCACCGATGTGACTTGGAGCTTTGCTTCCCCAGAGCCCTTCCCCTCTAGCGAAAGAGAGACAGGTTGGGATTATGGGTTGACCTGTCAATGCCCGTGTTCAGTGGGGAAGCAATTACAGAAGCCAGACAGACCTTCCACCTTCTGCATCCCACAATGACCCTGGGTCCATACTACAGAGGGTTAAAGAATAGGAAGGCTATCAGGGAAGGGGATGGGATGGTTCTGGTGGTGGGAATTGTGTGGAGTTGTACCCCTCCTATCCTATGGTTTTGTCGATGTTTCCCTTTTATAAATAAAAAATTAAAAAGAAGAACTAACCTGGTGGTATCTGAATAGTTTCACACCCTTCACCCATCTTCCTGTCATTCTTTGGACCAAATTTATTTCTTTTTTTTTTATATATTTATTTATTCCCTTTTGTTGCCTTTGTTGTTTTATTGTTGTTGTTACTGATGTCGTCATTGTTGGATAGGACAGAGAGAAATGGAGAGAGGAGGGGAAGACAGAGAGGGGGAGAGAAAGACACTTGCAGACTTGCTTCACCCTTTATGAAGGGACTCCCTTTGCTGCCACCCAAGTCCATACTCCCAGAGGGTTCAAGAATAGGAAAGCTACCAGGGGAGGGAATGGGATACGGAGTTCTGATGGTGGGAATTGTACGAAGTTGTACCTCTCTATGGTTTTGTCAATGTTTCCTTTTTATAAATAAAAAATTAAAAAACAAACAAACAAAAACATTTAACATGCCTCTACTGTGGGGCATAATATTTTACAGTGAATTTTGGAAATGAAATAGAATACAGCAGAATTGTGAGCAGTGAATAAAATTGGACTATCAAGCCTGAGGTTCTATGTTTTGATCCTAACACCACACATCCCAAAATGATGCTCTGGTTCTTTCCCCCCCCACCTCTCTCTCAGTAGTCATTAAATAGATATTTAAAGTCAGAATCTTTGTAGAGTTCCTAATGAGATTAGTAGATCAACTGTTAAGTAATCATGAAACAATCAGGTATGAAAATGATATAAAAGAAAATGTACATTTCCTTTAAGACTTAGAAAGTTTTTCCTCAGTGAAAGATTAACCGGAAATTGGGTCTGTAATCTTGAAAATGTTACTACGACAAAGATGAGGAAAGATTCTGAGATGATAAACGGATAAATTGAGAAGATTAGATTGCTGGATGTGTTTAAAAAATTCAGTATATTTATATTTAAAGGGCTTACAAAAGAAATGTAGTTGTAAGATCATAAAAAAAAAAGCCTCTGGTGTTCTACTAAGATTGTAATAGAAAAGGGTAAAAATTATTCTACCTTGAGTAGAGATTTGTATATCTGAAACACTGCTGAGTTTGTGAAATAAAGAGGGACAGTTTTGATGTACCTTAAATTTGAGAAAGTGGAATTAAGATCAATGTTTCTCTGGTTCACTGGAGATGATCAAATAGCAAACATAGCAGTAGACTTGGAGAAGAATAGTGAAGTTTGAGGATAAAGAGAGATAGACACAGAAATCTCAGCAGTAGTAGCTGGGATACAAGAGAAAGTGATTGAACCCACTCTGGTTTAGACTATTGTCACCAGAAGAATGGACATTTTATTTATCAAAACAGAGAATTTTGGAAGAGGGATTGGTAGAGAAAGCAAACGCATCATGTTGTATCAGGACAGGCTGAGTTTAGGGTACATTTAAAAATTTCATGCTGGGGCCGGGTGGTGGCGCACCTGGTTGAGTGCACATGTTACAGGGCACAAGGACTCAGGTTCGAGCCTCCGGTCTCCACCTGCAGGGGGAAAGCGTCACAAGTGGTGAAGCAGATTTGCAGGTGTCTCTCTGTTTCTCTCCCTCTCTATCACCCCCTTTCCTCTCAATTTCTGGCTGTCTCTATCCAATAAATAAATAAAGATCATAGTAAAAAAAAAATTTTTTTTTTAAATTTCATGCTGAGTTGTCTCTTTGGAAGTTGGAAAAGTTAGCAAAAGAGCTCAGGGAAGATTGAGATAGAACTCCAAAAAAACAATATGGAGATACTTATCAGGAATTGGAAGCAACCCAGGTAATTAAAATAGTGTCATGCAATGAACAATTACAGAAAATAATCTGGAGAGAAAATTATTTGGAGGCACTCAACAATATATTAGGAGCGAAAAGAAGCTTACAAGCTAGTTACTAGAAAAAGACAGATTAAGGCAGTTTAGGGGGGAGTATGCTATAACAGGATTGGAGAAAAGAGAAAATGGCCGAAGTCTCACAAGATAATAATCTATGGATTAAATATGGCCCATTGGGTTTGAGATTTCACTGTCTTTGATCTTGTCTTCCAGTTATTATTATTATTATTTTAGTGGGGGGAAAGCCAGTCCAGCAACTTGAAAAGTGAAGATGGGAGACAGCTTGTTTTTTTAGCTCTGTTCTGATGGATGAGAAATAAAGGAATAATGTGTAGAATAGTCAGAGAGAACCATAGTGCTGCTGAGCATTTTATTTTTGTTTTGTGAGGGATCCTAAGTTAGTCTGTGTTTCTGGGAAATGACATAGTAGAAATCAATGAAGACCCACCCCCATTGAGAATACTATTTGCTACAGGTTGCTTTCAATCAAGATGAGTTGTAGGTATTAGACAGGAAGAAGTAGGACATTGGTGATGGGAGGAATAATCCTGACTGTATTTCACACGTTACACACAGATAATACACTAGTTGGAAATCACTGTGAGAAAATAGAAACACATGTCCTTGGTTGAAAAAAAGTTTATAGGGTTAGAGTTTTTCCCTACCTGCTCAGGAAATCCTGACAGAATATCTTTAAAAAAAATTTTTGGGAGTCGGGCTGTAGCGCAGCAGGTTAAGCACAAGGACCGGCATAAGGATCCCGGTTCCAACCCGGCTCCCCACCTGTAGGGGAGTCGCTTCACAGGCGGTGAAGCAGGTCTGCAGGTGTCTGTCTTTCTCTCCTCCTCTCTGTCTTCCCCTCCTCTCTCCATTTCTCTCTGTCCTATCCAACAACGACAACAACAATAATAACTACATCAATAAAACAACAAGGGCAACAAAAGGGAATAAATAAATAAAATAAAATTTTTTTATTATCTTTATTTATTTATTTATTGGATACACAGCCAGCAGTTGAGAGGGAAGGGCGTGATAGAGAGGGAGAGAGACAGAGAGACACCTGCAGCCCTGCTTCACCACTTGCAAAGCTTTCCCCCTGCAGGTGGGGACTGGGGGTTTGAACACAGGTCCTTGCACACTGTAACATGTGCACTCAACCAGGTGTGCCACTCCCCACTCCCCCACCCCCCAACAGAATATCTTAACAGTCTTTATGACTCCTAGGCACTCATGAGCCATCTAGATAATTGTACATCCACACACCCTTTACCATTAGTTCATTCTTGCTAACACACATCCTTTTATAGTTCATTCCTTCATCTGTTATCATCTGGTATATTTATTAGAAGGCAGATCACTGTGCTCCATACCCATTGTTATAGGTCCTCAGTAGGTGTGTAGTGGGGATCAGGATTCAGGAATATATGTGCCCAAGTTGTTCCTAGAAAATGCTGATGCTACAAATACTGATATCAAACCTGAAAAGCTGTGTTAGCTTTTTAGTCTAGCTATCTACAGAGTATAGGTTAAAACAACTGTTCATGTAGTAAGGGATTAAGATATGTTTTTTTTTTTTTTTTTGCCTCCAGGGTTATTGCTGGGGCTCCGTGCAAATCCACTGTTCCCGGAGGCCATTTTTTTTCCTTTTGTTGCCCTTGTTGTCTATCGTTGTTGTTAATATTATTGTTGTCGTTGTTGTTGGATAGGACAGAGAGAAATGGAGAGAGGAGGGGAAGACAGAGAGGGGGTGAGAAAGATAGACACCTGCAGACCTGCTTCACCGCCTGTGAAGCGACTCTCCTGCAGGTGGGGAGCCGGGGGGCTGGAACCGGGGTCCTTACATCGGTCCTTGAGCCTGTTTTTGAGCTTTGTGCCCCGTGTGCTTGACCTGCTGCGCTACCACCCGACCCCCAGGAATTAAGATACGTTTTTAGAGAAGTACCTACCATTAATTTAATTTGAACAATATTTGGAAGGAATTTGAGGGGGAAAAGAATGTTAGTGAAAAGAATGTTGCATTGTCTCAGAAAAATGAAAGAAGATATACATTTTTTTGTGGAGCTAGATATCTAACTGGCAGTTACTGGAGATAAACTGTGGGCTTGCAAACTGCGTGGGAGGGGGTCTAGTAAAATACCGAAGCATTTCACATGAGGATCTAAGTTTCCTTGTAATGTGAAAAAAGAAATGTACTCACTATCACACAGATATGTGAAAAAATATGGTAGCTTTCTATAATTTTTACTTCAGCCCCTATTCCATCATATTGATTGGGACATTAAATGGTCACTTGGTGGAAGTGAGTCATTAGAAAGTGTGTCCTGGAGCCCCGCTTTCCCAGAGCCCTGCCCCACTGGGGAAAGACAGAGGCAGGCAGGGAGTATGGGTCGACCTGTCAACACCTATGTTCAGCGGGGAAGCAGTTATAGAAGCCAGACCTTCCACCTTCTGCATCCCACAATGACCCTGGGTCCATACTCCCAGAGGGATAAAGAATAGGAAAGCTATAAGGGGAGGGGATGGGATGCTGAGTTCTGAAGACAGGAATTGTGTGGAGTTGTACCCCTCTTATCCTATGGTTTTGTCATGTTTCCTTTTTATAAATAAATAAAAAAAGAAAAAAAAAAAAGAAAGGGAAAATGTTTCAAGAAACTCCAAATGTGTTTAGGAAAATGTCCCGTGCCTTCTGTATACTCCTCGCTGTGCTAGTCAACATACATCCTTCTGATGTTTTGAGAGCTAGCTGCATGACAGAAGTGTAGTGGCATGTTTGGGTCATTGTTTGAATCTGTGGAGCCATGGCAAGGGCCATGCTACCTCTTCATCTAAGATATCACTGGTTCTCTACCACAGTTTGCAGTTGGTAGTTGGTGTTTCTGGTGGTCTTCCCTTAACTATTCTCTTAATGTCTTTTGATTCCAGCAGTAATACAGGAGATAAACTCTGTTGTTTTACGTCTCCTGTGTTGACCATGGGCAACCAGTTTTCAGTGAAGGTATCCTCTCCTCAACATGGATCCACTTCTAATGCACTAGAACTGGACCCTAAAAGCAATGTCAAGCTTATCTCAGAGGCTAACAGAGTACCTCAGTCTTTTCCCAGGGAATCAAGCTGTGATTTTCTCAAGTTCTTCATATTCTATTTTTCATTTATTATAAATATGAATGCAAAAGGAGAAGAGGGTTTACTATGATCCTTTTGTACCATTCCTCTTCTACTTTTTGTACACCTGGAAGGTAAAGGAAACATATGTTTTAAAATATTTATTTATTTATTTTCTTTTTGTTGCCCTTGTTGTTTTTATTGTTGTAGTTATTATTGTTGTTATTGATGTAGTTATTGTTGGCTAGGACAGAGAGAAATGGCGAGAGGAGGGGAAGACAGAGAGGGGGAGAGAAAGACAGACACCTGCAAACCTGCTTCACCACCTGTGAAGCGACTCCCCTGCAGGTGGGGACCCTGGGGCTCGAACCGGAATCCTTCCGCTGGTCCTTGTGCTTTGTTCCACGTGCTTAACCTGCTCTGCTCTGCTACCGCCAGACTTCTCTGCTGCGGCTTCTAAGCCTTCAGCCTTGCTCACCTTTTTCACCCCGTATACCAAGTACTGCTTCAGGAAACCTACTCTAACTATATGCATTGCTGGATCTAACAGCAAGATTCTGTCTGTGTATGACTAACGCCTGCTGCAGCATGTAGAACTCTAGAGCACTTACATTTTGGAATGGGTTCTCTTTAATTTGGGGGCCACTTTCCCTTTGATTTGTTTCTTTTTCCACACACACACGTAGGCATTGTGTGTACGACATCATTTATACTCTTGAAACTTACATCCTGCACAGGGCAAAAGTCATTAGTACAGGCATGAGTATTTAGTGTGAGGTCATGTATTTAGACAGATCTTTTCTGGTTATCTTGTTAAAATAATACTCTACCTTTCCATTTCCATTCCTCACCTTCACATTTGTTTCATCAGAGTACAAATTTCCAGAAGGTGAGCAGGAGGTCAACATTAAAAAAAAAAAATCAGTCTTTTCTGCTCTTCTGGCTTTGAAAACACAACCTAGCATGTTGTCGGAGTGGCTCAATAAATATTTCCTGATTTACTGAATGAGTCATTGCATTATTAAGCCAAGAAGAACATCATTAACAGATGCCTTGGTGTAATCTTATGTAATCACTTCTTTTCCCCCTCTTATTTTTGATGTGGACAATTCAAGAAGTCACAACTTTCTTTTTGAATAATGTGTACAGCATCCTCTTGGTCCTCAGGGAATTTGGGTGAGGCGGAGACTTTACAGTAATTTTGGAAAAAGAATAGAGACATGAGCTCATTGGACTCCTTCCCCTCCAGGGACAGGTCTATAGAGTAAAAGGTAGAAATGAAAACTCTATTTTTCCCCCTTTGTTTGAGTGAAAGTCTCCATTGGCCTGACAAGCTGCTGCATTTGTCTGTGTCTCTGTGAGGCACAAGTCACAAGAAGTCACAGTGGTTCACTGCCAGATTATCGTCTCTTTTCCAATGTCTAGAAATAATTGTGGTGTCCAACCTTGTGCCTTCACTCTTCCCGCCTACTTCTCAAGTACATTTTGATCAGTTGCAGGAAACACCACTAATTCCTCCAGCTTCAAAATTAACTGGCAAAGTCTCAGTGAAGTTTACCAGTCTATAAAGCATTTGGAAACCACCATGTGTCACACTGAGCATGACTGAAGAAACACGTACACTCGTTTTTGGGTGTTTTTTTTTTTTTCCACTGTCAAGAGCAGATCACACTTAATGAATCAGAGTGTGTAAATATTTCCCCTTTGAATTCCTAATCAAATTCTAATTCCAGAATTAAAGGCACAGACACATTCGTAGACATACTGGCATGTGAACATTTGTGCAGACACACACACACAGACACACACAGACACACAGACACACAGACACACACACACACACACACACACACACACACACACACACACACACACACACCTACCTTAGAAACAAAGCATTTGTAAGACCCAGATTTGAAAACTGCATTTTTTTTCTTCAGTAATAAAAAATAGACACATACTGCTACATGGTGACACCCTCACTTGTTCTATTCTTTTTAGTTAGAAATTCAAAATAAAAGGTAGCGTGTCTTCCCACTGATGGAAGCCATTATCTCACTAATAAGAGCTGTGACAGGCCCCTGGCAGACCTAGATAAGAGGGGGTGTTGTTCCCCCATCCCATCTCCCTCATCTGCCAACACACAATCCCCAGTGAGTGTGGCCTTCCATAGATAGTTACTGTCCTACTCACCAGACAATTCCCCTGCTTGTATTACTCCACAGCGGCAGGATCTGTGGCAAGCACTTCAAAGTAAAGACCTATTTTAATATGTCTAAATCTTCTTTATTTCTCTCACTGTTGCATATGAGGAGGTGGCTGGTGTGATTATGAGACTGACAAATTCACAACTTGACAAAATGTAGTAGGCAGTATTTTGAGAGTTCTCAAGATTCCTGTTACTCTGGTAAACAGAACCTTGCATAATTTTTTTTTTCTTGAGGGTAGGAGGGACCTAAAATTTCCCTCTTACCTGGGAGAATATGGCAAAGATGGAGAGAAAATTTGAGATGTAATTAAAACCACTAGTCATGTGTTTCAGAGTTAGTGAGAAGGAACTGTATGCTAGTTTATTGCTATAGATTATACCAACCTAATTGGGCAAAGTCAGAAGTTCTCTGTGTATTTTAAGATACCATAAATCTATAAGAAAACGAATAAAAGAACAAGCCCAGAATCTTGGAAGTAGATATCTTCCTAACTGACTTCCTGATGGAGACAGTCCACTCAACACACAACATCTTGATTTCAGCTTGATGAGAGCCCAAGTAGAGAATGCATGTTAAGACACCTCTGAGCTTCTGACTTACATGACCCGTGAGATAGCATGAATGTTACTATAAACTGCTAAGTTTTAGAAATGTTTTTGTATAGCATAAGATACCGATACATGAGGTACAGGAAGTTACAAAATGTTGCTGAGCAAAGCAAGGATTCAAAACATTAAATGTTCACTCTGCTATCAAGATAAAATAAAATCCCTTGAATAATACTGATGGTCATCTAGACTGCCGATTCCTGATGATCTGCAGACCCAGACAGCACCCCCCCCATGTCTTCTCATCCCCTCCACAACATTACAGTATCATTTACATAAATCCCACATTATTATTGTCAACCTCTGAATCGATGTTATTATTTTTCTTGTGTCAGCTCACTAGACTGCACAATTCCCTTGCTTCTCAAGGATAAAGTGAACTATACCATCTGGATAAGAAGCCAAAACGAATCATTGATTTGGAGAGATTCAAATATGCAGAGGTCTAGTATTGAATAAATGAACACTCTAGATGGTAGATGATTTGATTTTCTCTTAAAATGGAAGTTTTGGGATCATATTGCTGTACCACCTGAAAATATAGGCCATAGCAACAACAACAACTTGTAGTTGAGGAGGACAGATAATATGATAGCATGAAGTAAAATCTTTCTAAGCACAGGCCTATTTGTAGTTGACAAATACGTTCTATTTAATCCCCTGCATCAGAGTTTAATATATTCTTGAAGAGAGTCATGGACCAGATTAATAGCCTTTTGGATAATTAAGTTGCCTTTGCATTTTGTTTCCCATAGAAATTATTTCTGAGTTCTTTCTTTTTTTATTATACATTATTAAATGCCCAGTCTTATTGTTAAAGATTTATTAACAATACAAAAATATCGCATATGAAAAGGAAGAATAAGAGTGCAATTTGTCCAAATATACATATTCCTGGCAATTTTTGGTGGAAAAATTCTGATATAGGAGGACAGATGTTTTGATATTCTGGAATTTAACTAAGAGTTTACAAATAAATAGATTCAGTGAAGAGGTAACTGTGGCTCCTTTGTGAAAGCGCATTAGGAATCACTGTGAATAATACACAGACAATAGCACAAAACTGGTTGTTAATTTTTTTCTTTTGTGTAAATAAAAAAATGCTATTTCATGCTATTTCACAAATAATAAAAATCTAAGTGAAAGTGATAAAAATTTCCCCTGATGTATTACAAGAACTGTGGTAATTAAAAACAAAAGACAAGCCTGCAAAAGAAATGTTTTCTATTTGGAAAAATAAGATACAAATCCTCAGCTAGTTTCAAAACTGAATTTAGTAGGTATACTTGATGTCTCAACCCGGCAGACAGTAAAGCATTTTGAAATTACCTTATTGAATTCTAAATATTGCACAAGTTTTTTTTTTTTTAAACTGAAAATCCTTGATGTTTGAAGTGAATTTATAATGTGCAAATTTATATTTAGTGAATGATGTAAGTGTCAATTGCCATTTTGGAAGACTGTATTTTCCTCAGACTCAAGTACAGTCTAGGATTATAGGATAGTATCTTCTAAGAATCTGATTAAAAGTTGAAACAGGAATATGTTACTGAGAATTTACCTGGATAAGGTATTTTGATATTAGTCTGAAAATGTATAGCCTTTTCAGGTATTTCTGATTAAAAATAAATAGTATTGGTTTACTATTAAGAATAACATCCAGAGAAGTCTAACCAGGTTTCATATGTTATTTCAAGAAGATTCGCTCTCTTCTAGGAAGGGGGGAGGGGATGCTTTGTTTATCCTGAAGGTCACCTTGGACAAGTAAAAAGAAAATCATCCATCAGCTCTATGCTCCCAGGATCCAGTCCCTTTTTTCTTTTTCTTTTTGGCTTGCATTCAGAAGCAGAGAAAAAGCATCCATTCCCTACTGTTTCCTGTTCTTAGTTGGTCCAGCTGTCTGCAGGTGATCTGAACAGTCACATATAGAAAGAACTTAACCATGGTCTTCCAACTCTGGGATCAGATCTTATGGTTCTATTTTAGCTTATGTCGCCTTTGTTTGAAACTGCATCTTTATTTGCATATTAATTTTAAGGTTGGTTTCCTATGGAAATTGCCTTAAGGTAACTTTTCCCCAAAGAAGAGAAACTTTTCCTGGGGTAGAAGGTAGATAGTATAATGGTTATTTAAAAGACTTGTGTGCCTGGGACTCTGAAATTACAGATTCAACCCTCCACACACAACCATAAGCCAGAACTGTGCAGTGCAGTGCTCTGGATAAAAAAATTAAAAAAAAAAAGACATGAAGTTTTTCCCCTATATTTTAAGTTCAATACTAAGGTGCGATGACTGATGTTTGATGTTTTAGTATGTTATCCTTTGTTAAATATGGAAACTGGAGGGTAAACATAGTGAAAATTTTAAGATCAAATGTACAGATTAGAAAACATAAAGCTGAATTGGTATTAAGCTATATTAATTATTATATATTACAAATTTAAAATAAAAATGAAAAATTTTCTATCTGGGTTATAGTTGAAGTTTCAGCTTTGTTTGAGGAGTCAAGTAAGGCATATATATATATATATATATATATATATATATATATATATATATTAGACTGGAACTTCCTCTAGTTCTGTTTTTTAAATTTTTTATTTATAAAAAAGAAACATTGACAAAACCATAGGATAAGAGGGGTACAACTTCGCACAGTTCCCACCACCAGATCTCCGTATCCCATAGTCCTATTTTAATGAATCAGTGAAGGAAGCACTGTAATGTCAGGAGACACACTGTTCACGTCTACTTTTTGTTTGGATGTGGAAATGAGGAGGAACAGCAGTGAATCATATTTTGGTTGGTGATAGGAGTTACTATTAGATAGGAGAAAGCGGGACACATTGGAGCACGGACACTAGTGTGAAAATCAGAGTGTAAATTCCAGTCTAATGCTTGTCTCCTAACCCTGACCTCAGGCAAGTGATAGGGTGCCCAGTGCTTCCTTACACTGTGGTCACAACCACAGAATCGTGAGGCTAAAACAAATGATATATATATCACTTGGAACTGCCTGGTATATCATTCATGAGCCTGTCCTATGATTTCTGAAATACAAATTCCCTATGAGCACTACAGATAGAAACACTCCTTGAACTCATTTATTTATTTATTTATTTTATTTTATTTTCCCTTTAGTTGTCCTTGTTGGTTTTTCTTTGTTGTTGTAGTTATTATTGTTGTTGTTTCTCTCGTCATTGTTAGATAAGACAGAGAGAAATGGAGAGAGAAGGTGAAGACAGAGAGGGGGAGAGAAAGACAGACACCTGCAGACCTGCTTCACTGCCTGTGAAGCGACTCCCCTGTAGGTGGGGACCCGGGGGCTCGAACCGGGATCCTTACACCGGTCCTTGCGCTTAACGTGCTCCACGCGCGCTTAACCCGCTGCGCTACCGCGGGACTCCCCTTGAAACCTTTCAAACGTAAAATTAAGGCAATCAGAATGCCTTGATTAAAAATCATGCAACCCATTTAAAATGTTAAATTGTTATCAGGATGCATTTGGAGATTTTTTTTTTGTGGTAGTCAATAAGGAGGTTACCAGGCTTTCAGTGATGAGAAAGATTGAGTAAAGGGCTTAATTAGAAAATTTAAATTGAAAGAAAGAAAAAGAAAGCATAGTTTGTATCGGAGAGGACGGGCCTTCATAGATTAGTTAATCTCATTAGAAGCACAATCCCCTTTGTGGTGCATCTTGGGAATTTTTGAACTCTTTTCCCCAGTTTCTGGAGGACAGCACTGCGGTTCAAATTGATTAGATGAAATGTTCAAAGTCACACAGTTAGCAGCTGACACTATCTGAACCTGAATTAAGAGCATTTTATTTGAAAGTCTGAGAAATTACCCAGTTCCATGTGGTTGTGGATTACAAAATATAGATTTGGGAGACTCTAAAAAGAACAGAAGTCTATTTCACTTTGGGGAATCTGCAAGAACCTATTAGGAAGCTCAGATTTGACTGATGATTGTGCTGGGAATTCAACCTGGGACATCAGAGGCTCTGGTATGATAGGCTTTTGCATCAGCATTATGATGTCTCCCCAGCCAAGCATCATGATGTTTTATGTGATATATATATATATATATATATGGTAGAGGGTGTGTTTAATATCGTTTTTACTCTATGTGGCTTGTTTTCTGATTTCTGAGAATTTCTTCTTGCCTTGTTTTTGGAAAAATATTTATTTATTTATTGGATATCAACAGTGAGGAATAAAGAGGGAGGAGGGAGTTACAAGAGCCACTTATGGTATGACTTCATCACTTGTGAAACACCCCCCACCTGCACCCCATAGCCAGGGACCAGGGACCAGGGACTTGAATCTTGGTCCTTCCACATAGTAACATGTCCATTCAACCACGTGCTCCATCATCCATTGGGTCGGTCTAATTTTTAGGCTTGATCTTAGTCAAAAGGCCAAGAAGCAATGGTTAATCCAAGTTTTATCTCCTCGCCCTCATTTGTTTTTCTTTGTACCTTTATTCCGACAACTCCTTTGATTCCCAATGAAGGCACATTTTAAATTATTTTTAACGTCTTAAAATATTAAGTGTAATGGCTCCATTTTTTCAGTCTTTACTGATTGTTAGAATAGTAAATAATAAGAATAGTAACAATAATCATTGCTTCTCAGGCTTTTATGTAGTAAATAAGTAAGACTCATCTAACTCAATTAAAAATAATCTAATTTAGCTGGTTAGTAGTTCTTCAAGAAGTCATACTAGGGACCTGAGTGGTGATGCTTGAGGGCACATGTTATAAAGCTAAAAGATCCAGGCTCCCTGCAGAGTGAAAGCTTCAGAAGTGGTGAAGCAGTGCTGTAGGTGTGTTTCTGTCTCTCTCCTCTCTCTCCCTTCCTCTCAATTTCTCTTTCTCTATCCAACACTTAAATAAATAAATAAATATAAAAAAGAAGCCATACGGTAGATTAAGCAAAAGCAAGACTTACAGCATAAGTAACTTCAGTAATTTGCCACTTCGCATTAAGCTCCTCATATGTGTACAGAATTAGGGCCTAGAAAGTCATAGTCTTTTCCTTATCCTGAAAACAAGGATTCAGATCTACCAAAAGTCAAACCCATACTTATATGCCCTAATATCTCATGTCCTTTGCTAAAAGTGTCTAAACTCATTTTATGCTGTCAGTAAAAAAATCGCTCCTAAATTTAATTTCTCTAGAGAGTCTGTCAGAAACTTTGTTTTTGATTATCCTTCTGATACATTATTTTAGCAATAAGGAAATGGAAAGGAAGGGCATAAATTCTGAAAACAACAGAGGTTCTATTTGAATCAGTTTCTCGGCTTCTTACATAACTTCTCATTTTTAATGCACTGCCTCTCTCAACACAAATAGTGCCTTTTGTAATAGAATATATTTGGCTGTGTTGTGGGAACAAATGCTGCATCTTAATAACTTAACACCTCTGCGATTCACTTCCCATCGACTTGGCAGGCAAAACGTTGGCTTGGCAGATGGGCTCTGCTCATTATAGGGACTCAGAATGACCGATGTTCCGTATCTGTCTCATGGGCTGCCAGGACAGAGCATTTCAAGTTGCTTTGCCAAAGGAACGCATGTGACTTCCACTTCTAGTTCATTGGTCTAGACAAATCATGTGCCTCCACACCTCACAGAAGTTCCCAGTTTAATCCTACTGTGTTCCCTGAGGAAGAAAGACTCAGGGCATTTGTGGAGGGTTTGAAGCACCGTGTTGTACACATGACACAAGTAAAGAGTACACACGTGAGCATGTTTGGTGGCATGTCAATCTAGAAAAAATATACACGATCCATTGAGCTCTAGTAAGATTACTTTGTTTTCTTTCTCTATTCTCTAAAGGCAGCAGGGCTCACAATTGTGTTTATCTGTATCTAAGAGATGCTTTTTAGCAGTTTCATATGATAAATGTTCAGTCATTTCAATTCAATATTCGTTTTAATAAATTAGAGAAGACTTGATTCGATGTCAAACTTTTAACATTTAGTGCTTTCTCAATTTCTCCATTTTTCTCTCGTCTCTGAAACCAGTATGGAAAATCTGTCTAAGACGGCCTGAGTAGGTAACTCTGTGGTAAAACATCTATGAGGTGGTGGGTTCAACCCCAGATTCTACTTAAGAGAGTGGAGTGTTATTGCAGTCTGTCTTCTCTTTCACTCTGTCTCAATATTTACAATAAAAGTCTGAAAGAAGGATAGCTGTGGGTGGTATATAGTCTAGTAGATTTGAAGGGGGAAGAGTCAGGTTTCAGTATTTATGATTTGACCACTTGGGGTTATTTTTCACTAGATAAACAGAGAAAGAGGGAGAGACACCAAACCACTAGATGCAATGACCCCTCCCCTGTGGTAAGGGTCTCATATCTGGCCTGCACGCAAGGCCAGTGCCCTACCCAGTGAGCTATCTCTCTTTTAGATTGGTTGCTTATGTTAATACAACAATCCTCCCACGTCATGAATAATACAAATCACACTGTGTTGACAGATCACAATTGAATGCATCATATACACAGACTTGTGAAAAACTGATTCAAAGTGTGCCCTGTCATTTTCTGAGTCTATGCTTTTTGCTTTATTTTTATTTGTTTACTTAAGAAAGGAGACATTAACAAAACCGTAGGATAGGAGGGGTACAACTCCACACAATTCCCGCCACCCAATCTCCGTATCCCATCCCCTCCCCAATAGCTTTCCCATTCTCTATCCCTCTGGGAGCATGGACCCAGGGTCGTTGCGTTTGCTACTTGTTAGTTTATTTATTCAGAGGAAGATATAGGTTGAGTGATTAAGATATAGGTCCTGTGATTATGGGTCTGAGTTAGAAAGACACAGATTAATTGGAGATCTCCATGGTCTGATATATTTCCAATGGGTCTGTCAGATTAAATACATATCTAGAACAAATGTGGAACTGTCACTAAAAAAGAAAGGAAGACTACAATACCCACAATTCTCTGCTCTAAGAACTGTCTTCAAACAAATGTGGAACTAATGTCTCTACAAAAGAAGGGAAGACTACAATACCCACAATTCTCTGCTCTAAGAACTGTCTTCAAACAAAGGAAAGACAACAGCCAAGAAAGAATTGAAATCAGATTATTGGATAAGGAGAAAACCCAGAGGATGACCTCCAACACTGGCCCAAAATCCCCAGGCTAAAGACAGGAGTTTGGCATAGCTGGCCTTTCCCTGATGACCCTAATTGTCTGTGACTTCCAACAATAAAATCTCATCAGTTACATATTTTATTTTATTTTTATTTTTTGTCTCCAGGGCTATCTCTGGAGCTCGGTGCTTGCACTATGAATCCACTGTTCCTGGAGGCTATTTTTTTCCCTTTTGTTGCTCTTGTTATCATTGCTATTATTATTGTTGTTGTTGTCGTCATTGCTGTTATTGTTGGATAAGACAGAGAGAAATGGAGAGAGGAGGGGAAGACAGAGAAGGGGAGAGAAAGATACCTGCAGACCTGTTTTACCGCTTGTGAAGCGACCCCCCTGCAGGTGGGGAGCCGGGGACTCGAACCGGGATCCCACGCTGGTCCTTGCCCGTTGTGCCATGTGTGCTTAACCCGCTGCACTACTGCCTGCTCCCACCCCATCAGTTATGTTTGTCAGTCTTATTGTCTCCATGATCATATGTATGACCACTGAGAGATGCAGAGCCTAACTTTAATTGGGGTGGCTTGGGGTTCTGCAATACTGACCCTGATCACAATTTAAATCATCTTCTCGCTTTGTGACATAGACTCCTAGTAATTAATTTCCAATTCTGAAAAATTAAAGTAAACCCATGAGTGTGTAAAATAACAATGACTGCAAAGGAAAGACAACATTATCTTCCAGCTGTCTACATAATCTACAATCTTGGTTTTCCATCATGGTGTAAAATCTTGATCTTCTTTCCACCTTAATAGTGAACTATGTAGACGGGCAGAAGACATCTCAGCTCCTGTACTGCAAGAGTCAGAACTGAGTGTACATTGAATATTTAGCTCAGTGGGAATGCTTAGAAGTCAGGTGACTGATTTCTTTTTTTTCCCTGTTTTTTTAGAAATTATCTTTATTTATTTATTTGATAGAGACATCCAGAAATCTAGAAGGAAGTGATAGGAAGAAAGAGAGAGAGAGAGAATCCTGCAACGCTCTTTTCACCACTCGCAAAGCTTTCCCCCTGCAGGTGGGGACTGGGGGCTCAAACCTGGGTCCCTTGCTCATTGTAAGGTGTGCCCAACCACATGCGTCACCACCCTGCCCCAGGTAACCGATTTCTGAGTAATGGGATGAATTCTGCTTTGAATAAACCACACCCAGTTTGGAAGACGATGCAGCGGTTGGCTTTCTAGGCATGCTTTTGACATCACTGTTTACCTCGCCTTCTTGCATTGCTCTCCTTCAACCCAACTTCTTTTTAAAGCATAGATGACTATGGCCTTTAATCTGCTTCTTGGTTCTAATTTTCAGAAGTGTTTCATCTGTGCTGTGGATTGAACATTTGTGTCTCCCCTTTCCATGTGCTTATGTTCAAGCCTGATCCCTGGTGTTGTGAGAGGTATACATTGTGAGGATGAGGTACTAATAAAAGGAGTTAATACCTTTATATGAAAGTACATTGGGAGTTGGGGGTAGCACAGTAGGTTAAACACAGGTGGCGGAAAGCTCAAGGACAGTTGTAAGGATCTCAGTTCGAGCCCCGGCTCCCCACCTGCAGGGGAGTTGCTCCACAGGCGGTGAAGCAGGTCTGCAGGTGTCTGTCTTTCTCTCCCCCTCTCTGTCTTCCCCTCCTCTCTCTATTTCTTTCTGTCCTATCTAACAACAATGGCATCAACAATAACTACAATAATAAAACAACAAGGGCAGCCAAAGGGAATAAATAAGTAAATAAATAAATAAATATTTTTTAAAAAGAAAGTACATAAACAGAATTTGATTTTTTTTTTCTTTTTCCCCATCATGTGAAGATCAAACAAGAGGGAATTTATCTACACATTTATAAACATGTTGTGGGGGAAACGAGTCCAAAATGTGTTGCTCATAGTATCTGGTTTGCCATTGTTAATTTCACAAAGAACTGTCAAGACCATGGTTTCAGATATTTTCACCTTTCATTTAGGAATAGTCGAGTGAAAGCATGCATGTAAAAAGGTGTTTGTGGGGGGGAAATGATGGAATGGTGAACAAGGGAGGCTCTCTTATCCCTTTTTTTTATATACCTCCAGGGCTGTTGCTGGGGCTCGGTGCCTGCACTATGAATCCGCTGTTCCTGGAGGCCACCTTTTCTCTTGTTTATTGTCGTTGTTATTGCTGTCATTGTTGTCAGATAGGACAGAGAGAAATCGAGAGAGGAGGGAAAGACAGAGAGGGAGAGACCTTCAGACCTGCTTCACCACCTGTGAAGTGACTTCCCCGTACGTGGGGAGCTGTGGGCTTGAACCCGGTCCCAGATCTTGTGCTTGGTGCCATGTGTGCTTAACCTGCTGCCCTACTGCAAGGCCCCCTTCTTTTATCTACTTAAAAAACTTTTTATTATCTTTATTTATTGGATAGAGACAGCCAGAAATTGAGAGGGAAAGGGGTGATAGAGAGGGAGAGAGACAGAGACACCTGCAACACTGCTTCACCACTCGTGAAGCTTTCCCCTTGCAGGTGGGGACTGGGGGCTTGAACCTGGGTCCTTGTGCACTGTAGTGTGTGCGCTCAACCAGGTGCGCCACCACCCAGCCCCTTTTATTTACTTTTAAGGCCTCTCTTTCACTTCTTTTCTAAGCCATACCTACACCTATTACCACTTGCAGGTTTATTTTTGTGTTCTTTCCTCTTCTCTCGTAAGTAAGGGAAACAAAGGACCTGAATTACTCAGGTGTTCTCCAAAGTCTCTTCTCTTTCAGTGATAGGGTAAAAACAAAGGTTTCTGGTAACAAAAGTTCTGAATTGTGGTGGGACTGTGTTGTATGCTTTACATTGGGTAGTTCTCCCCCGCCAAGAGAATTGGATCAGTCCAGTTAGTTTCGCGGGCCCGCTTGGCCCTGCCCCAAGGAACCCCGCCAGAGTTCCAGAGTGACAGAGTTGGAGAGTTCCAGAGTAAGGGAGAGTGCTTGCGCCTCCGCAAAGAGACAGCAGAGTTCTGTTTGGTGATTAGTTTGTCTTAGTTTATGAATCGTTCCTGAATAAAGAAATACAGCTTCCCTGCCCAGCCGTTGTCTCCGCATCTCTGTTACCCACCCATGAAGCTAGCCCGGCCAGCTAGAGCCATCTGAAATTTTAACAAGAGGACTGGAGTTCAGGTCCTTCTAGTCCCAGCCTTCCCCTAACAAAGTGACTCTCAGCAGATGCAGCTCTGTTAGAACTTTGATCCTGAATTGACCAATATTTAGAGCTGTGTATATGAATATCAAACACTATTTCATATTTATTTCCCATACAGAAGTAGCTGTATGAAAAATATATCCTATCATTGTAGCTAAAACTAGACATTTTAGGGTTGGATTTCTTAGGGAAGAGTCAGGATCCTGGTCTGCTGGAAGAAGCCACTCATCCATCCTTGGGGGGAATAAAAGGAGGAGATTCATCCAGGTCTCGACCTTTCAGCTAACCACTCCTCTTCCAAAGATTTTTAACATCAGCCACAAGGCAGTTAAAGGGGAAAAGACTTTAAGGATGACTCTCGTTCTCAGTATTGTACATATTTCAAAACAAAGCTTTCCTGAAGTGCACAGCTACAAAATCATCTCTGCAGCATTGAATAAATGGAAAATTCCTGCTCTGTCTCATAGTCTTATAATAGTACTAATTTAAATGTAGAGTTATAGGCTGAAATGGGAGAAGGCAGGGGAAATAGGTTGCCACAGACTCAGAGACATTCCCAGGGGTCTAGTTATATGACATTGTTCTTGACTTTATCTCATGGAACAGGAAGTGTACTGGTAGAACGATTTCATCCAGGCCGTTTTAGGTTGCTTACAAACCAGCTATATCCTGATCCAATCTCTCTGAACTCACTTCAGGCCTGCACAGGTCTTTTTCATTTCAGATTCTGGGAGGGGAAGGTATAGAGAGTAGGTGGAAATCGAACATCACTGCATGGAGTGTCGGGTTAGTGTCACAGGGGAGAGAGATGACCCAGGAACCAAGCTCGTGGCGGCAAAGCAATACAAATCTTTATTCATTTGAGCTCCCCAGAGTCAGGCAGTAGCACACCTGGTTAAGCCACATGGCACCAACCACAATGGCTGGCATCAGCCTCTCGGTCTGCACTCCCACCCTCCCCCAAGGTCCTGACACGGAAGAGACAAAACAGAAATGGAAGTGGCTTGACAATACCATACACGATTAGGAAAGGGGTGGAGAAAGGCAAAGGGGGCTGGGAATGGTATGGACCCCCCCAGCAACTGTTGCTAGGGGCTCAACTGACAGAATTAGAAATACCCTGTGGGGAATTAGGAAGGAGACCTTTAGTCATTTTTAAGACAAAGCAGAAGATTGATATGTAGATAATAAATGGATGGGCCATAGTATCAGGGAATGTAAGGTGGAGCAGGCCTAATGTTTCTTAAGGAATGCCGGGCTCTAGTGGGAAGATGCAGGATGTTTTGTGAGGCAGGGAAGACTTAAAATGGCCACCAACCTTTTGATGTTCATGTGTCTCCCCTTTTGCTCAACCCCTCCATAGAGAGAGAGACTTACCAGGAGGGAATCACCTCTCAGGTCAAGCTCTGCCAGGCTCCACCACATCCCCACAACCTCCCTACAATGGAGTTAATCAAGTGTGTGTGACTCTGTATGCTGAGGAACTGAAGTGAGACAAAGAAAAATGGAATGGATTAAAATACAGAAGTTTCTGTTCTCTAGAAACATGCTTACCTCAGACCCTGGACATTTTTAAGAACAAAATAGACACACAGTGGAGGGGTTCTGGAGAGAAAGGGGGAGAGAGAGAGAGAGAGAGAGAGAGAGAAAGAGAGAGAAAGGAGAAGGAGGAGGAGAGGAGGAGAGAGGCTGAATTTTAAGATGATTATAATTGCTTTTGGGAAAGCAAAGCTGCTATTATATCTTGAATGTAAAAAAAAAAATAATAAGAATGAAAGAAAGAAAGAAATCCCATCTTTCCATGAGCCTCCTGACGTGGTGACAGTGGCATCTCTGTTTTCATCTTCCCCAGAGTGAAGTCTCCTTGCAATTAGCCCCAAAGCCCCAAGGCTCCAATCTGCTGTGTGTGTGTGTGTGTGTGTGTGTGTGTGTGTGTGTGTGTGTGTGTGTGTGTTCAAATTCTTAATCTTTCAACCTTGAAGAGAAGGACTAACTCAGTTGTCAAGGGGAGTAATTATTCCTAATACCACCATGGCCTCTTCCCCTTGCCTACAACAACCCACAGCTACAATGCTATGCGAGATCCTTGTGTTTGGGTATGGAGTTTTGCAGAGTCAAAGCACAAACTACAGCAGACCTCCATCGCCTTAGCTGGTAGAAGGCCAAAAAAAAAAAAAAAAAAAGAAAAAAAACCTCTGGAAACACTTCGACTGTTTTGCAGATGAACAAACTGACCCCTCCAGGTCCTAAGCAAAGGCTGAATCTCCATGCAACCCAAGGTGCGTATTTGACCCTAGTTCCTCCCTCCCTCTGTAATGCTTCTTAACTACACTTGTTAAGTGAGCCAGCTCTCCTTGGGCTAATTTGGAGGTTCAGTATGAAAGACAGTATGGAGCTGGAATCTCTTTCCCTGACTTCTTTTCTTTCTCAGATGCTTTTGCCAAGCTCCCACAGTTTCAGTTCATAAACCATGCTGCATGGGTCCTTCCTTTGCCTTCCAGTTTCTAATTTCCAACTCCCGTCGAGTGCTATTGTGTGAGGCATTGTTAGGCTTCCATACCCACTCAATCCCAAGCCTTTCTTCTGATACTGCCAATAGAGCCAATTAGTACCACATGCGGTGTGAGTTTGCACAGTGGCTATTGTAGCCAAGTCCTGAAATTGTGGCCAAAATGCAAATCCGTCTACAGACAAGCTCTTGGGTGTGAGCTTAGGGGAAAAAGAAGAGTTTAAGTAACTCCTGGCCTGTTGTATACCTTTAAAGTAAAACTTAAAACAAGCAAGCAGACAAAAAACAGTGGAGCTTTCTGATAGAAATAAAATTATATGGGACAAATGCTAAGAAGTACATACAATTAGGAGAAGAGATCATTTACAAAATTACCTGAAGATCACATATACAAGAGAGGGTGTGTGCTTGGAGTTGTGGTCTGTAATTGGTGAACGTCACAACATAAGCCACAAAACACTGTCTGTCAATACAAAGTCTCCGTTGGTGCCTTCCCAGCCTTGTGGGTCTTTTACTAGTTCCAAGGATCCTGCTATCCATGTCAGAAAACTTTCTTGTGACTATTCAAGTCTAATTCCAGTTTCCCTCTGTGTTTCTGATTCACGGACAGGCTCTAACAACCCAAGTATGAAATCTACCAGTCTATTGCTATGCTGAGCTCAACTCTGGTTCTATTTTTCTAGTTAATGCTAGTTAATGAAGATCCTTGGCAAATCTCCTTCTGCCTCTCTGCCCCAATCTGAGAAAAACAAGGAGAGAATGATGACATAAAAAAAAAAAACAACTATTAAGTGCTAAGACTGTGTTAGGTATTTTATTAAGCCAATGATTTAATGGTCAAATGATCCCTACAATACAATTATTGTTTCTCCTATTACAATGGTGAAAAAAAAAAAAGAAAGGAAGTCCAATGAGGGAAAGAAATTTATTATAATTCGCATGGTTAGGAAGAGGTAAATCTTGTATTCAAACCTAGTTTTGTTCCATTCCCTAAAAGACATAATAATACCAGAGTGACATAGAGTTAACCATTTACAAAAGTGCTACTATGTACCCCACTTAAAGCTAGGTGGGTTACACGCGTCTTCATCAAGTCTTATTGCATGCAGTATCTACCAGGCTGGCATAATCAAGTTAAATGACTTTCCCAATGCCAGAAAGCTAGGAGTTGCAGAAAGAAAATTTGAATATAGCTGACGCATACCATCTCTTGTTTCTTTGTTTTTAAAAATATTTATTTACTTATTTTCCTTTTGTTGCCCTTGTTTTTTTATTGCTGTTGTAGTTAGTGTTATTGTTGTTATTGATGTCATCGTTGTTGGATAGGACAGAGAGAAATGGAGAGAGGAGGGGAAGACAAGAAGGGGAGAGAAAGACAGACACCTGCAGACCTGCTTCAACGCCTGTGAAGCGACTCCCCTTAAGGTGGGGAGTCAGGGGCAGGAACCGGGATCCTTATGCTGGTCCTTGCACTTTGTGCCACTTGTGCACTTAACCCACTGTGCTACTGCCCAACTCCCGTGAGGGGAGATTTTTATGCCTTTCTACTACCTAGTGCTAGACCATCCCCACTAAGTAGCCACATGTGATCTCCCTTTGTTACTTGGCTAAATGAGACATAGCTGTAGGTATGCTGGGCAGTTGGCATTTTGGCCAAATCTTAATTGAGTTACTTCAGCTTTTTTTTTTTTTCTGCTTGCTATGCCAAGTGGTTGCTCAGATCTTAATTTGGATTTTAGTAAGAAAAAGAAAATCTCGCTGACCAGATCAGCAAATTTCCTTAATGTATCGGGTTTTCATCCCAAGATGAAAATAGTCCTTCCTGATCCAGCTGGGCTTAGTCAGTGACCTGGACTCTGTGAATATCCAGTTACCCACATCCAGGGGCACAAACCACAGCCTGGCTGAGTATTTGCTTGGCGAACAACCCTAACCCAAGATTACGCAGTTTGGGCCGGGAAAGACACTCTACTCCACGTACAGACATCTGCTGGAAAGGTCAGACACAGGTTGACCAGTCCCCTGGTCTCTACTTTTAGTGACTATTTTGGTTGTAAGTACTATGTCCAAGGGAAACTAAAATTCAGAGAGAATCCAGCTTGAAGTAGAAATCTGACAGTTAACTCAAACTCAGCCAGAGATTAAGATTTCACAGTCTTTTCCCGAAGGTGTCAGACTAGAGACAGGTGAGAATTTATTTTGTTCAAATGGATGGAATCTAGGGTGGGTGTCTGTGTGAATGTGTGTGTGAGAGAGGAGACACAGAAAGAAAAGTGGGGGAAAAGGGATAGAAAGGAGTCATGTTGTTCGCTTATCTGAAACCCAGGCTTTTCAGGCAATCAGAGAAAAGCTAGCAAAATATAGGACATTCAATTTATTTATTTTCATGGAAAGCTACACTACCACTCAAGTTAATTTAAAATAAAGCCCTTCATATTTTAAGCAATGAAAACAACAGAGACTACTGGTTTCCATTTCAGAGAATTGGAATGAAACATTCTTTCAACTTGGGGTCAGTGAACACATGCTGTTATAATTCCACACAAGCCTGTGCCCCCGAAGAGCTCATTTCCCTGATCTCATCTGACCAGGGATGTATCTGTCAGGGAAATTCATTACTAGTCTCCCAGCAATGCCAAATGAAGTGAACCGCTCAGTGGGGCATCCCAGCCAAGGATCCGAATCCAAACCTTCTACTATTTATTGGCTACTAAGAGACGTTTCCCTTTAGGATCCACTAATATGGGTCTGATTTACTGTGGTTTGTCTTGTAGTGGTGGAAGGGGGGGGGGGGTGTGAAGGAGAAAGGGGATTCTTAGGAAGGCCTTTCTCATGTAAATGGGACAGTATGATCTCTGCTCCTTCAGGGACAGAGCAGACACCAATGCAACCATCTTTCTCACACATAGCATATTCCTGCCTCTGCATTTGGGTCTGAGTGTAGTAAGGGCAGAATCCAGAGGATGCCTCCTGACCAGGTTGGCTGGAAAACGGTATTTGACCCCTATCTTGGTCCTTTGACGAACTTCACTGTTTGTTAATTAATTTATTTATTCTCTTTTGTTGCCCTTGCTTTTTATTGTTGTAGTTATTATTGTTGTTATTACTGATGTTGTTGTTAGATAAGGACAGAAAGAAATGGAGAAAGGAGGGGAAGACAGAGGGGGAGAGAAAGATAGATACCTGCAGACCTGCTTCACCGCATGTGGAGCGACCCCCCTACAGGTGGGGAACCGGGGACTTCAACACGAATCCTTATGCTGGTTCTTGCGCTTTGCACCATCTGTGCTTAACCCACTGCGCTACTGCCCGAGTCCTGCCAACTTCACTGTTAAGCTAATTCCAACCTGTAGTAACAGCCTGATTCACCAAAGTGAAGAGATGGGGTTGACATCACGTTTGCTTGAAACTCTGCTTTGGTTTCCCAGGCTGTTTGTCAGGATGGTGCTTGATTAGTAGCATCGCCACAGGGAGTCAGGCAGAAGCACAGCGGGCTAAGCGCAGGTGGCTGCAAAGCGCAAGGACCAGCATGAGGATCCCGGTTCGAGCCCCGGCTCCCCACCTGCAGGGGAGTCGCTTCACAAGTGGTGAAGCAGATCTGCAGGTGTCTCTCTTTCTCTCCCCCTCTCTGTCTTCCCCTCCTCTCTCCATTTCTCTCTGTCCTATCCAACCACGATGACATCAATAACACCAATAATTACAACAACAACAACAACAAAGAATTAAAGTAGCTTTAACAAAAAAAGAAGCAGCATCGCCACAAAGACCACTGTTGGGCTGTGTGTAGTGAAAAATCGTTGCTATTTCGCCCTGTGCTAGTCCATTTCTGTTCCGTTTCCGTTGGCCTGAATGACTTATTCCACCAGTGGAATCTAACGGGATGTGACAGTGTTGCATTTCAGGTTTAGTTTGTAGGAAATCCGGTCAGGTGTTGTGACATGGATGACCCCACAGCGTGTACACTTCATTATGGGTGGGGGCTCCGTTAGAGTCGCAGACCACCTCATGGGGTCACCGGCTGGGGGGACACTACACCAGCAATGGGGCTTTGCTACTGAACATCCCCTTCTCTCTCCTTCTCTTTCTCCCTCTCTGTTTCTCATTCTCTGAAGAAGTAGAAGAAGGAGGAGGAGGAGAATGAAAAGGAGGAAAGGGGAGGAGGAGGAGGGAGGCAAGAAGGAAGTGGAGGAGGAAAAGAAAAAAAGAAAACAGTCTCTCAGGAATGGGGCAACTATGCAGGCAGGGGTGCGAAGCCCAGTGACACCGTTGTTGAGAGAGAAGAATCAGCTTGGTCATTTTACCAGTTTCATGGGAACTCGCATTTTGTTAACCCTGGGCTGTCACGTAAGAACTTTGACAGTGCAATCAAGACCAGCACATAGGCTCTCGGGTTCCCGGTCTGAATTGAGTCCTGCCAGAAGTGGTTTATATCTACACCAGCCTGCCCACCTGCTGAAAACAGCCAAAGTGACAGAACAGAGCAAGAAAATATCTCCGTTCTGTCAACTCTGAAAATCAAAAAAATGAGTGCTTTTAGGAGGTAACTCTGAGACTGTTTAGCAGAATCGATCATTTGTAGACTCCATAAGACTTAACAGTACTTTTTATGGTAAAATAGTCATGCTGCTTGTCTGTTTTTTTTTTTTTTTCTTTTTTTAACAACATTCTTTTCTTTTTAAAGATTTTATTTATTTATGAGAAAGATAGGAGGAGAGAGAAAGAACACATGTGCTGCTGGGGATCGGGGGATTGAACTCCGGACTTCATGCTTGAGAGTCCAAAGCTTTACCACTGTGCCACTTCCCTGACCACTGTCTGTTTTTTCTTTTAGCTCCACCCCCTTTTTTTTCACTCCTCTGAATCTGAAATCAATTATCATTGTCTCTGCTAAGGGGAGATTAAAAACTCATTCTTTTGGTTAAAGGCAGGTCCCCAAAGAGAGGTACATTTTAAATTGACCATTTCATGTAAGAGAAATGAATTTATACCTACAAAGTGGAAAATACATTCACTGTTGAAAAAAACAAAGTGGTGAGTTTCTCCAATTATTTTTGCTATATTCTTCAACACTAGCGTAAGTATAATTAAAGCTTTAGACATTCCAGTTTTTGCTAAATTCAAACTGCGGCTGTACTCTCTTTTCTAGAAACTAGCTGGTGGATTGAAATTGCACTTATTGTTGTACAAAAAAAAAAAAAAGATCATGAATACTGAGAGTAAGTAGAAGTAGAAGTACAAGTCTTGGCTTGGCCAAAATACAGCCAGCAGCTGAAATGCAGCTAGATTTTGCATTGTTCATGATAAAAGTAACTCGGAATCACATGGCTTGGAGGTTAAATCCCAATTTTACCACATCTTGGCAGTTGCTCAGTTTCCAATTAACTAATTGGAACGAACATTATTCAGCTCCTAGAGGGAGTATGGGAATGAAATTACTTAAAAAAGGCTAAAGTGAGTTAGAACAGTAACTTGTACATAGTAAGCACTAGAGAATTATTTACTAAATAAAAGTAACTGTTAGAACCTGAACTGGAATTGGCGTATTGCACCAAAGTAAAAAAAAAACTCTGGGGTGTGTGTGTGTGTGGGGGGGAGAATACAGGTCCAAAAAGGATGACAGAGGACCTAGTGGGGGCTGTATTGTTATATGGAAACTGAGAAATGTTATAAATGTACAAACTATTGTATTTACTGTCGAATGTAAAAATTAATTCCCAAATAAAGAAATTAAAAAAAATTAACTGTGAGAACAACATTTACTTTGATTATTATAATCACCTCCAGTCCTAACCATTTGGTTCCCAAGAATAGAACATCACCTTTTAAATTGCAGAAGATTATTCAAAGGGATACATTTTCTTTCTTTCTTTCCTTCTTTCTTCCTTCCTTTCTCTTTTTCTTTATTGAGGGGGATTAATGGTTTACAGTTAATAGTAAAATATAGTAGTTTGTACATGTGTAACATTTCTTAAGTTTTCAGCATAAAACTTCTAAGTCTTCCTCTGCCATTATGCTCCAGGACGTGAACCCTCTCGCTTCCCCCACCCCAGAGTCTTTTACTTTGGTGCCAATAAACCAAATAAGTCCAAGTTTTGCTTTGTGTTTTCCCTTCTGTTTTTATTTTCAACTTCTGTCTATGAGTGAGTTCATCCCACATTCATCCTTTTATTTCTGACTTATCTCACTGAACATGATTCCTTCAAGCTCCATCCAAGTTGAAGTGAAGAAAGTGAAATGATCATTATCGTAGCTGAGTAGTATTCCATTGTGTAGATATACCACAACTTACTCAGCTACTCATCTCCTGTTGGACTCCTGGGTTGCTTCCAAGTTTTGGTTATTACAAATTGTACTGCTATAAACATAGGTATACACAGATATTTTTGGATGGGTGTGTTTGGTTCCTTAGGCTGTATCCCCAGGAGAGGAATTACAGGATAATAGGGTAGGTCCACTTCTAGCTTTCTGAAAGCTTTCTAAACAGTTCTCCGCAGGGTTTGGATTCATTGACATTTCCACCAGCAGTGCAGGAGGGTTCCTTTGTCCCCATGACCTTTCCACCATTTGTTGTTGCTACCTTTTCTGATGTATGACATTCTCATTGGAGTGAAGTGGTGTCTCATTGTTGTCTTTATTTGCATTTCTCTGGCAATCAATGACTTGGAGAATTTTTATATGTTTTTTGGCCTTTTGGATCTTTTCTATGAAGAATGTTCTGTCCATATCCTCTCTTCATTTTTGGATGGGGTCATTTGTTCTCTTGTTGCTGAGTTTGGCAAGCTCTTTATATATTGTGGTTATTAAGCTCTTGTCTGTTGTATGGCATGTAAAGATCTTCTCTCATTCTGTGAGGAGTCTCTTTGTTGGAGTGGTGGTATCTTTCACTGTGCAGTAGCTTTTTAATGTGGTGTAGTCCTGTTGGTTTGTTTTTGTTAGTCTTCTTTGTAATTGGATTCATATCATTGAAGATGCCTTTAAAATTTAGATGAAAATAGAGTTCTGCCAATATTTGATATTTTTCCGTTTAACACACTAACTAGCCCTTGATCTATTTGGCATTTACTTTTGTGTTTGGTGAAATACAGTGGTTCAATTTCATTCTTCTGCATGTTTCAGCTCAATTTTTACAACACCATTTGTTGAAGAGACTCTCCTTGCCCCATTTAATAGCCCAGGTACCTTTGTCAAAGATTAGATGTCCAGGAATAAATTTTCTATAAATTCCTTTTTTTTTTCCTCCATGATTGTCACTGGGCCTCGGTGCCTGAACTACAAATCCACTGCTCCTGTTGGCCTTTTTTTTTTTTTTTTTCATTTCATTGGATATGACAGAGAGAAATTGAGAGAGGAGGGGAAACTAGAGATGGAGAGAGAAAGACAGACACCTGGAGACCTGCTTCCACTGCTTGTGAAGTGACCACCCCCTGCAGGTGGGGAGCTGGGGGCTCAAACCCGGATCCTTGCACAGGTCCTTGTGCTTCGTGCTATGAGTACTCAACCCGATATGCTACCGTCTGGCTGCCTCTATAGAATTTTTATCCAGTCATGTGGGCCCTTAGCTTGATTTAGGTAGCTTCCACATATAAAAAAAGGTGAAAGATAACTACAAGATGGTTAAGCTCATATGTACACATATGTGGAATGTACACAACTAAAGCAAGTAATATATAGTATATATAATATACTATAAATTACATATAGTATATACTATATATTATATGTAGTATTATACACTGTATATTATATAGTATATATAGTATTACATACTATATATAATATATAGTATATTATATATAGTATATGCTATGATACATATATCATAGCATACCTTTGCCAAGCCATGTCTTAGACTTTGTGAGAACTGTGGTGGTGGGCAGGATACAGGGAAAAGGTGCAGCAGAACTATTTTGGTTCATGCAATGACTTACATGTGTCAAAGTGTGGAAGTGTATCATTGAAAACCCACAAGGTGCAATCCGCTATTAAATCCTATTAGATCACTAATATAAACAGATTGTTTTTAAACCTTTGAAACCATTGCAAGTGCATATAGGACATGAAGAAACACATCTTATGTCATTTTGAAAAGTTTTTCTATATGTTTTAAACATTTATTTATTTATTTATTCCCTTTTGTTGCCCTTATTTTTATTATTGTAGTTATTATTGTTGTGATTGATGTCGTTGGAATCACTGATAGTGAAAAGAAGTAGGAACAATGAACCAAGAAGGGCGGCAAGAAAAGAGCAAAGAAGACATCTGTGTACCTTGGAAATCCATTGTAGTTGGATCCAACTCATTTCTGCTTCATAAATATCTTTATACTAAATCCAACAGTTTAATTACATTTAACTTGCTAATTGTATTCTTGGTCGTGAACAAATATGGAAGTAGAGACTTTCAATTTCTACAATTGCTTATGGACAGTTAAATATTCCAAGGACTGGCAATTATACTGGCCAATTAAGCTCATATGGATGTCTATATAAAGCATATGTTTATCTCTCATATAATACTGACACTAGTGTTTTATCTAAATCAATCATGCCCCAAGTAAAATTCAGCAGCCCATGGATTGATAAGCATAAGAATTGCAAGAATTATAATTACATTTAATTTCTAGGTTCCTATCAAATGGTGATTATCGTTTTTAAGAAATGTAACGAATCGGGGAAGTGATACCACAACCAAATGAGTGCACACATTACTATGTACAAGGATCTGAGTTCAAGCCTCTGGTCACCACCTGCACGGGGAGGCTTCAGTCTTGGTGAAGCAATGCCATAGGCACTTCTTTCTCTATGCACCACCCCCATTTAAAAAAAATCAAATATTTATTTCTTGGGTAGAGACAGCCAATAATCAAGAGGGGAGGAGAGAGAGAGAGAGAGAGAGAGAGAGAGAGAGAGAGAGGGAGAAAGAGAGAGAACTGTAGCACTGCTTCACCACTCACAAAGCTTTCCCCTGCAGGTGAGGGCCGGAGGCTTGAACTTGGTTCCTTGTGCATTGTAACATATGCACTCAACCAGGTCCACCACCACCTATTTCTTTCCCTCTCTCTGTCTCACTTGCTTTTCAGTTTCTCTCTGTCTGTATACAAAATGAATAAATAAATAAAATAGTTGTAAAAGGAAAGAAAATGCTGCCTATGTGGTTAAAAAGACCAGGAGTTCAATAAATCTACTGGCAAGCAACACATAAAATATATAGAAACTACCAGGGATGACTAGCAGATTTGGAATTATGGCCTCGTGTTCTGTGTGTCCACTATGTGTTTTCATTACAACCTGTCTTTTCTCTCTTATAATTTCTTCTGTTCTGTACTCTATTGTACAGATCGATTGGCTTTGTTCCTGACCAGGTGAGGGGTTTTTCCAAGAAACACATTTCAGTGTGGCCATCAGCTAACCATATTGATTGAAATGATTTATCATTCTAGGCTCTCTGCTTCTCTGTGGTCAAGAAGAACTTTTGTTTTTTTCAGGTATTAAGTTGTTTTAATGGTGCAAAGCCGAAGACCGTAGGTAACAAGAAATCTTGTGTTTGATGAGCTCTGCCACTCAAAATCTTGCAGGAGCAGACATTAGGGGAGGGTTCTGAGAATCTGCCAGGCATCTCTCATGAAACTTGCGCGATATTCTCTTGGGAAATTCAGAAGGAGGGAGGCTGTCTTGTGATAGCCTATACAATGAAGTGGTTCTCTCTGAGTGGTTTCACTTTCTCATATATATATATGAAGCTATATTCCTGAAAGTGGATGTTGTAAGGACAAGAGGGGGAGAAGCCTGACTTTATTATTAATCAGAACAAAAGAGATCTAGTTCGATGACCAGAAATGTTTCAGGAAAGAAATTGGGATGTGTTTTTTCAGGAGGTTAATTAAACCATAGCCAAATAGCACTGTGGACACACTTGAGAGAGAAAATGAAGCGGTTTCATTAACATCACCTGCTTATCATTTTATCCGAAAACAGGACAATCCAGCCATTGGAAGGGAGAAAGTACCTTGGAAAAGTTCTCTCCTGAACTTTGCGTTATGACACCTGACATAATTAGGGGCACCTACCTACTACCCGCGCCCACCCAAGTACTTTACACCTGTGATCTCACACACTACAGGAGATGCCATGGCACCGGGAGATAGTCTTCGGAGTGGAGGAAGATTAATATAAACACTAGTCATTGTCAAACATTTTTTTAAATAATTTATTTCTTTATTGGGGAATTAATGTTTTACATTCAACAGTAAATACAATAGTTTGTACATGCATAACATTCCCCAGATTCCCATTTAACAATACAACCCCCACTATTGTCAAACATTTTACTAAGAAGAACTGAGAATGGTTTGAGATTGAGGAAGCAGTTCAGTGGTAAAACGCATGAACCACAGACATTAGGTCTTAGGTTCTGTGACCAGCACTGTACACACCCAAGGTGAGTGAACTATCTCTCTGTCTTTCGTGAGGTATTGTTAGAGGAATCACTTTGGTGAAACGATACTGAACTTTGGTAGAAGTAGTGTGTATAGATAGATAAATCATATATGGATGTGAAGCTATATTCCTATATTTTAATCGGTATTAAATTGATATATCACAATGAAAAATAAATCTTTTTTTTTTTAATTTGCTTTTCTCTCCCCTTTTGTTCAAAGCCCTTGTTGTTTTATTGTTGTGGTACTTATTATTATTATTGTTACTGATGTTGTCGTCGTTGGATAGGACAGAGAGAAATGGAGAGAGGAGGGGAAGACAGTGGGGGAAGAGAGAGATAGACACCTGCAGACCTGCTTCACCACCTGTGAAATGACCTCCCTGAAGCTGGGGTTCTTACAATTATTGTCACATGCACTTAACCCACTGTCCTATTGCCCAACCCCCCAAAAATAACTCTTAAAAATCAACTAGTGACATATATATACATATATATATATAATATATAATGAGTTTTGAAAAATACAGATTCATCATACAACTGAATTATAAACCGCTAGAATTATTTTGAGGAATCTCATTGTGATTTTTGTAGCATACTGCTCCCTAGTCCCCACTCCTGGCCCTAGGCAAACTCCTGATTTCCTTTTTGTATCTAAAGGTCAGTCTTTTTTACTATTCAAATTTCAGATAAATTGTATGATAAAGTGTGCACTCCTTTTGTCTTGTTTCATCGATTTACCTTGTTTGAGATGTGTACAGGCCACTGTCCACATTAGTAATCTTTTCTGGTTTGATTCCCGACAGCTATTGTCCTGGGCAACTACACCAGAATTTATTTGTTCAATCACCTATTGAGAAAAAGTTGGGATTTTTCCAGCTTTTGACTACTATGAATAGGGTTGTGTTGAACAGTAAAGTGGAAACTTACGTTTTTGCTTTCCTTGGTAATTGTCTAAGACTGCAATTTCTGGATCATATAGTAAACATCTATTTCACTTCAAAAGAAATTATTTTCTAAATGTCGCCAGCAAACATGTAAACTCCACTTGCTTCACTGCCTTCTGTGAACTTGGTATTCTTTGAAATTTAGCTAATGTAGGAATTCTTTTCATTGTTGGAAACTCCATTGTTGACTATTGAGTATTTTGTATTTACTATGATTAATACAATTTTCTTTCAAGAAATGTTCAAAACCTTTGCGTTGGTTTATCTTAATTTTGACGTGTAAGGGTTCTTTATATGTATTGGAAATAAATCATTTCAAGAAATACACATTGCAAATATCTTTGTCAAGACTTTGACTTATCTTTCACGTTTTTTAAAACATTTCTTTAAAAACTTGTAGGATTTTTTTAATTGAATAAAATCCAAAAAACATCATGTTTTCTTTTATGATTCATGCTTTTGGGGGCCATGTTCAAGAGATTTATTTCAGAGTTATGAAAAAAAGTTAAAATATAATGTTTTTAGATTTTACAGTTAGCTCTAGCCTTTATTTTAAAGTTCATTTATGTGTATGTCAGAAATCAAAAATCTATTTCTTTCTTGTTTTCCAAATTATATAAATGCTTTTCCAAACAGCTTTGTTGAAAAGATTATCTTTTCCTTACCTGGGTAACCGTCAACCATAAGTTGCTTATTAGATCAGTGATTTCATGAATTCTCTGCACACATTTTTAAATCCTTGCACAGATGACAACAGAACATAAACAAGTGAACTGCACTCTAAATTTGTACAAAATATTTGCTGGGATTCTTTACTCAGTACTGGGATTTCTTTAACCAGTGTTAAATTAAAATATAATGAAAAACAAACCTTAAAGATCACTGTCTTACATACATATTTTTGATGAATTTTCTTATCTCTAACCTAATATTAATTTTTTTCTCTGTAGCATAAAATAATGTTCCTGCTTTATTCTTTGCATGTAGTTGTCCATTGCTGTAACAGCACTGTTGAGAGATCTTTTTTCTTTTAATATTTATTTATGTATTTATTTATTTTCCCTTTTGTTGCCCTTGTTATTGTTGTAGTTATTATTGTTGTTATTGATGTCATTGTTGCTAGATAGGACAGAGAGAAATGACGAGAGGAGGGGACGACAGAGAGAGGGAGAGAAAGACAGACACCTGCAGATCTGCTTCACTGCCTGTGAAGCGCCTCCCCTGCAGGTGCTGAGCTGGGGGCTTGAACCGGTTTCTTTACTTGGGTCTTTGCGCTTGGCGCCACGTGCGCTTAACCCGCTGCACTACCGCCCGCCTCCCTGTTGAGAAATCTTGATCTCTGTGTTTCAGACTTTTTTGTCTTAACATGAGCTGGGTAGCAAAGATACCTGCAGTCTGGATTGGCAGTTTGGGAATAATTTATTTAATCTCCTTTAAATAAAAAAAAGTTCTGTGAGCTTTCTGTATAAAAATCATTTTAACTTCTTCAAAGCTTATAGAGCAGGACCTAGGACTACTTTCATTTTACAGATGTGATCACAAAGAAACAAAGTGGCTACATAATTTGCACAAGGACAGGATCACAAGGAAATTAGATGTTCTAGAATGTGTAACCAGATATTCTGGCTCTCAAATGGATGTGTGAATGTGTTTTAAATAGTTTGCACTCCTATCTTATTTTTAAAGTGTTTATTAATGAGAGAGGGAAGAAAGAGAGGATTGGATATCCATATGCTTAACTATGAACCCACTTAATAGTTCTCTTTTCCTGCAACAATAAATGTAAAAGATAAGGAGATTCTTAATAACCATTTCCAAAAGCACTGTTACTTTTTCTTTAATGTGATACATATACACTCCATTTGGTTATTCAGTCATTCACTGAAAATTTACTACCCATTCTTTCAACCCTAAACACTGGACTACTTCTTTTTAAAAAAAATGTTTTAGGGAGTCGGGCTGTAGCGCAGCGGGTTAAGCGCAGGTGGCGCAAAGCACAAGGACCGGCATAAGGATCCCGGTTCGAACCCCGGCTCCCCACATGCAGGGGAGTCGCTTCACAGGCGGTGAAGCAGGTCTGCAGGTGTCTGTCTTTCTCTCCTCCTCTCTGTCTTCCCCTCCTCTCTCCATTTCTCTCTGTCCTATCCAACAACGACAACAACAATAACTACAACAATAAATAAACAACAAAGGCAACAAAAGGGAATAAATAAATAAAATAAATTAAAAAAAAATGTTTTAGACCAGTTGACAGTTATTAAGGAGACATTGATTCTGCACCCTACTGGAATGTTTTTGAAATTCTGTATCATCACTTATTAATGTTTAGAAAAAAAATGGAGAATGCAGAATAATTTTAAGGTAAGAAGTGATATATATTTATGTTTTATGTAAGTTTGTGTTGGGTAAATGTTCAAACTATTCTGTAGTGATTATAATAAAATGTAACGATAGCTAAACATCTCTCTCTCTCTCTCTCTCTCTCCCTCATCCAGAACTCTGCTCAGCTTTGGCTGATGGTGGTGGTGGGGGGAGACAGAACCTTGGGGCCTCAGGCATGAAAGTTTTTTTGCATCATCATTATCCTGTCTTCCCTGCCCTAGATCTTTCTCAAACATTATATTACAGATTCTTGAGTAAAAGGGCTGTATCTTAAATTCTAAACTGCCCCTTTGGGTACACATTCCAGTAATATGCTCACTGTAGCTGCTTGATACAGCCAATTGAAGTGACTGTCATCTTGATTAATGAAAAAAAATTATTTAAGTTGCAATTATTGGTGTTCATTTTTGATTGATAAGTACTTTCCTTGAATATATTGTAGAAGTCATTTAAACAATATGCTTGACTTTGAGGTAAGAAAGATACATGGCTGGTTGGCCAACATTTTGAATTTTTCAACCAACTACCTTTTTCTCATAAAGCAAGGCCACCAAAATAACTTATGAGCAGCTATCCCATGGCAATAACTTGTTCTCTGGCCTGATTAAAGTAGATTTGTTTTGTCAATGTTGAGGTAAAACAGGATTTCGGTAGTGTTATTTATTTATATTTTTTACTATTTATTTATTTATTCCCTTTTGTTGTCCTTGTTTCTTTTTATTGCTGTAGTTATTATTGTTGTCGTCATTGTTAAATAGAACAGAGAGAAATAATGGAGAGAGGAGGGAAGACAGAGAGGGGGAGAGAAAGACACCTGCAGACCTGCTTCACCGCCTGTGAAGCCACTCCCCTGCAGGTAGAGAGCTGGGGTCTTGAAAGGTAGTGTTATTAGACCTTAAGCCAAGCAATAGCTTTGCCATCAGACTTTATGCTTTGTGGTTCCAGAGTGTTAAGGGTTTTTTTTCTTTCTCCTTGCTGTCCATTAAAAAAAAAAAAAGACCAGCTTGCTAGAAGAGGGAAAGTTATGCGACACTGCAAGATTTTGGAATGTAGATGACCCAAAATTAAGGAACCTGGAACGGAAACTTTGTGTGTGTGGAACAATTTTGTTAGAACCGCATGCTTCTGTCTGTCTCTTTCTCTTTAGCACTCAAACCTATACAGGCATACAAGCTTATACCAATACGAAATGGTTTCCACCGTTTGCTCTGAACTAAAAACATCCCCTGGCATCTAACTTTGAAAATAAGGGAAGACATATCAAGAACAGATGACTTGTTTTTTTCCTGTGGGCCTAAGAAAAAGAAAATAAAAAATTATTAATAGGAGCTTTAACATTTTTTCTACAAAGAATGCCTATATATAGTTAATATACAGATATACATTCTTAATCTAATTTATGTATTTTCTGAACATATTGATAGTAATCTGGAAAAGCAATTATTTATAAATTATAAATAAATATATAATACTTATATATTATTTATTATTTATTATGGTAGCATAATATAAAACAACCAAACTCATTTTTAAATATACTTTACAGTGGGTTTTTAGAATTTGTGTACATATTTATCTGTCTAATTCATTCATTCATTCACTTGTTATTATTTTTTTTATTGCCACCAGGGTTATTGCTGGGGCTCAGTGCCTGCACTACAAATCCACTGCTCCTGGCAGCTATCTTTCCTTGTTCTATTTATTTGATAGGAAAGAAAGAAATTGAGATGGGAGGGGAAGATAGAGATAGATAGATTGATAGATATGTCTGCAAACCCATTTTGTCACTCTTGAAGCACCCTTCTTACAGATGGGGAGTGGAGGCTCTAACTAGAGTCCTTCGCATGGTCATGTGTGTCCTTAATCATGTGACATCAGCTTCCCCACTGACTGTTTTAAACAAAGCTAAACGATAGGAAAAAAACACCAAAGTCCTTCAAAGACAGCAATAACTTTATGCTTAATGAGAAAGAATACCCACATAGCTTTCTAAATAGCCACTTACGTGCATTCTGGATGTAACTGCAGAAATCTAAGTTGATATAAATAAGGAACTTTTGTTAGTAGGCTTTGTAGTATTAGATTTTTGGAAGAATTTATCCCATTTAATCCATATAGTACATACTGAAAATCATATTAGACCCAGTGGTAATTAAGGGAAGGAACTTCCAGCATCTACTTAGGGAAGGACAAGGACAATTACCTACGGTTGACTTTTGAACACTATCAATGTATTTCATCTTTAGACAAACGTAACTCTAATTCTGGATTAATGCAGCCAGTTTTTTTCAAACAATTTCTTTATTGGGGAATTAATGATTTACAGTCAGCAATAAAATAAAATACAATCATCTGTCCATGTGTAACACTTCTCAGTTTTCCACACGTATAACCATTCAAACCCCTCTAGGTCCTTCTGTGTCTTCCAGGACCTGAACCCCCACCACCACCCCAGAGTCTTTTACTTTGGTGCAATACACCAACCTCAGTCCCAAATGCAGCAAACTCTGATATATTTCTGTCACATATAGTTGGGGTAGGGGGAAATACTGTCAAGTTTTACAGCACTGAACTAATTAATACATCGATGTTCTCCACATCGAGAATTTCATCTTTACAAAGACCTTCTTGATAGCTGGCTTACCCCCATCTTGCTTGACTACAAGATTACCAGTCTTTTGTAAGGTAACCCTTCTCAAGATTTTTTTTTTTGGCTGATTCATATGTACTGCATAGTCTAGCATTAAATTTCCTTTGATTGTGTTAGTATAAGTCATTTATTTATTTATTTATTTTGCCTCCAGGATTATCTCTGGAGTTCGACGTGCCTGTCCTGGAGGCCATTTTCCCCATTTTGTTGCTCTTGTTGTAGTTCTTATTGTTGTTATTGATATTGTTGCTGTTGGATAGGACAGAGAGAAATGGAGAGAGGAGGGGAAGACAGAGAGGAGGAGAGAAAGACAGACACCTGCAGACCTGCTTCCCTGCTTGTGAAGTGACTCCCCTGCAGGTGGGGAGCCGGGGGCTCAAACCTAGACCCTTATGCCGGTTCTTGCGCTTTGCCATGTGTGCTTAACTTGCTGCGCTAACGCCCGGTCCCCCATTTATTTATTTATTTTCACAAGAGATAGAGAGTGAGAGGGACAAAAATACTGTTCAACTCTGTCATAAGGATTTTTCAGAAACTCAGCACGGGGCCTCAGGGAACTTAAACATGCAAATTTGTAGTTTTAATGAGCTGTCTCCCCATCCTGATCTAGCCTCTACTGCTGAAAATAGATCCATACTTTTCCATCCTTTCTGAATCAGAACATGTGAGAAAAAGGAACAAACAAACAAAAACAAAAAAAAGAAGCAAAACAAACACATACCTCTTGCTCTCATTTTTGGTTCATTCCCCAGAAACATAAAAACATAAATTAAAAAAATATATAGTAGCTTTTAGAGATATAGCACAGGTTTTCAGGAGTATAATATTTTAGTTTATATGCAACTAAATCTATTTTAGCTCACTCTTATTAGGATTGTCATACTTAACAAAAAATTGTCGTGCTAACAAAAGTATTTGTTGTCTTCCCGAATTTCAGATTTAATGACACACCAGGTTCTTCTTGTTTTCTGGAAAAAATTATTACCTTACTTACTTACTTTTTTTTTTGAAGAACCAACAATAGTCAAATTAAAAATAAGTTTAACCTCCAAAACTCAAGCCTTCTCACTTAAACACTGAGAAAAATTAATTCTTCAAAGGATTAGTTTCTCCTCATTATTTAGCTATGGAGAAATATTTCAGTGAGGCTCATCTGGTTGAGTATATGTGTTACAGTGTGCAAGATCCCTGGTTCGAGCCCCCAGTCCCCACCTGCAGGGGGCAGCTTTGCAAGTGGTAAAGCAGGGCTGCAGGTGTCTCTTTTTATCTCTCCCCATCTTACCCCTTTCCTCTAGATTTCTGGCTGTCTCTATCAAATAAATAAAAAAATATATAAAAAAATTTAAAAAAAGAATATAGCTTAAAAAATAGTTCAATGATGGTGTTAACTTTTAAACCCTTCTGCAAATGTTGATTTTTTTCCTTCAAAATACTTTGCTGCTGTGTTGTCAGAGAAACCCCACTCCAAGGCTTTCTTTGGTTCTAGGTTGATTCATTTAATAGTTTACTCAGATATCCCTTCTGTGAAGTTTAAAGAAGAGAAAAAAAAAGATCTTACTACCCTCTTTACACTTCAATGTTTACCTTCCCAAATGTCACGCTGAGGAGTATTTAAAATCTTTAAAGAGTCATATGTGAACTATTTTGAGAAATGTTCAAATGGCAGGTAGTACACCTTGCATTCAGTCCTAATCTAACTAAGATAAATAAATGAAGATGTCAAATACTGAAACTCTCAGTTCACTTATTCTATTTGCAAGTTTTCTCTGAATGTGATAATGGGGCGAGACAGGTATGTTCTGAAGTTGAGTTGTATGTACTTGACATATTTGAACCCACCCCACATTTAGCCAAGCAGGCCCTGTCCAATGGCATGGGTTTCAATAATCTGCAGACTCGGTTTTCATGACCTATTAATTCTGGGATGTATATTGGTGGTGAAACGTTTTCACAGTCAAATGGATTCAAATCTGCCTGGACATCTCTTTACCCCAAGGCTGAGGACATTAAGATTATTGTGGTGGGAGTCGGCCTGTAGCACAGCGGATTAAGCGCATGTGGCACAAAGCGCAAGGACCCGCGTAGGAATCCCGGTTCGAGCTCCTGGCTCCCCACCTACAGGGGAGTCGCTTCACAGGCGGTGAAGCAGGTCTGCAGGTGTCTGTCTTTCTCTCCCCCTCTGTCTTCCCCTCCTCTCTCGACTTCACTCTGTCCTATCCAACAATGACGACATCAATAACAACAACAATCATAACTACAGCAACAATAAAAAGACAACAAGGGCAACAAAAGGGAAAATAAATAAATAAAATAATTAAAAAAAAAAAGATTATTGTGGTAAAGAATGTTTGCCTTGCCCTCAGCTTACCTATTTGAGACTTTGCTGATGCAACCTTTTGGTCAGCAATCTACTGAAGTGTTAGCACTGTTATCTGTTACCTCAAAAATGTGCAACAGAGACTGAGCCTTTGGACCCAACCCAACAAAGTAGTAATTAATGTCAAATATAAGCACGATTCAGCTGGTTTTAAAGGCTGGAGCAGCTAGTTAGGAAGAGTACTTCATAAGCTTCCTTCCAGTGTGAGTATTATTTTGCTGATTAAACACTTAGGGAAAATAATATAATGAGGTGTACTTTGGTGTTGAGTATATTTATATATGGAACATATTTGGCACAACAGCAATTCCTTCTCTGTCATTCAAAGAGTGAAATGGTACTTTGAACCATCACATTCTTTCTGTGATGATCGTATTGCTTGTGTTGTGAGAAGTTCTAGAACTGTGTTCAGATCATTGCTGGGTCCTTCAATCTTGTACAAGATTAATTCTTCCAAAATATTTTATGGGTTGTACTAAGGATCAAAGGAGGTGTCTAGGTCATGCTGGAGTCTGATGAAATTGTCCTCTGACATCTGCTGCCTGTCCCACATTTTTTTTTTTAATGAGGAAAGGTTGCTTAAACTTGATGAGCTCAAAGTCTTCTGTCAGTGTTCTTTCCTAATTTATAAACACATGTCTACATTATTTCCAGATTTGGTGACTACTATGTCAGGGCTAGGAAATTTAAGACACATTTTGCTTTCAAAGATTCCTTTTAGCATTCCACATTAATTAAAGCCTAAGATGCGATTTGGCAGAGCTATTAAAGTGATATTAAATCCAAGACTTTAGACGATCAACACTTAGTCAAAATAATCTGTGGTTTTAAATAAATCTTACAATTGCTTTGTCGTAGTACTGAATTTTTTTCTCTTTAAAGTGAATGTTCTAGTAGGTTTTTTCCCCTCTTGCAACTGCAGACAGTAACTGCATATGAAAAACAAGTTTACTTCAGTGCAAATTTCCAAATCACTATTTGGAATTCTTTAAAAAAATATTATTAAAACGTGAAATGTATAGGAAGCTAGATTGAGATTTAAAGTTTTATTTTATTTTTTTTATTTACAAAAAGGAAACACTGACAAAACCATAGGATAAGAGGGGTACAACTCCACATAATTCCCACCACCGGTATCCCATCCCCTCCCCTGATAGCTGTCCCATTCTCTATCCCTCTGGGAGTATGGACCCAGGGTCATTGTGGGATGCAGAAGGTGGAAGGTCTGGCTTCTGTGATTGCTTCCCCGCTGAACATGAGTGTTGACTGGTCCATCCATACTCCCAGTCTGCCTCTCTTTTTCCCTAGTAGGGTGGGTCTCTGGGGAAGCAGAGCTCCAGGACACATTGGTGGGGTCTTCAATCCAGGGAAGTCTGGTTAGCATCATGCTAGCATCTGGAACCTGGTGGCTGAAAAGAGAGTTAACATACAGAGCCAAACAAGTTGTTGACTAATCATGAATCTAGAGGCTGGAATAAAGCAGTGCGTTCCTTATGCTAGCAATTTATTGTCTTTATCACTTTAGAAAAGTCTATCTAATAAATAAATATGATAGAAAGTAAAAAGTGTTTTAAAAGGAATGTATCACAGACCAGGTGGTGACTAACCTGGTCTAGAGCACGTTAATCTTTTTTTTTTGTATCCATGATCCAAAGATTATAATCTGGTAATCGTGTTTTATTTTCCAGATGACTTTATCTGCAGATATCTATCTTTCATCTCAGTAATTATTTTTTAAAATAATGAAGAAGACAAGGCTATCATAAGGAAGTCATAAAGATATGATAGGGTTGAGTGAAACTGATTGTTTTAAAAATATTTATTTATTCCCTTTTGTTGCCCTTGTTTTATTGTTGTAGTTATTGTTATTGTTGATGTCTTGTTGTTGGATAGGACAGAGAGAAATGGAGAGAGGAGGGGAAGACAGAGAGGGGGAGAGAAAGACAGACACCTGCAGACCTGCTTCACCGCCTGTGAAGCGACTTCCCTGCAGGTGGGGAGCCGGGTCTCGAACCGGGATTCTAACACCTGTCCTTGTGCTTTGCTCCACTGGCGCTTAATCCACCAAGCTACCGCCCAACTCCCTGAAACTGATTTTTTACAATGAGATATCGAAAGCCTGGGGCCAGGTGTTGTCTCCCTTGTAAAATGTACACATTTCACGTTAGAGGACCAGGTTCAACTCCCATTCCCCACCTGCAAGGGTGAAGCTTCAGACACGCTAGGCATTGCTGCATGTATCTCTCATTTCTTTTTAAAAAAAATTTTATTATTGTTATTTATTTATTTATTTATTTATTTTCCTTTTTGTTGCCCTTGTTGCTTTTATTGTTGCTGTAGTTATTATTATTGTTGTTGATGCCGTCGTTGTTGGATAAGACAGAGAGAAATGGAAAGAGGAGGGGAAGACAGAGAGGGGGAAAGAAAGACAGACACCTGCAGACCTGCTTCACCACCTGTGAAGCGACTCCCGTGAAGGTGGGGAGCCGGGGCTCGAACCGGGATCCTTAGGCCGGTCCCTGCGCTTTGCGCCACGTGCGCTTAACCCGCTGTGCTACCACGGGTCGCCCAGTGTTTCTCATTTCTGTCTTTCTCCAGCTTTATTTCCGTCTTTCATCCTCTGTCAGAAATGAAATAAAAAGGAATAAATGACATTGGAAACAGTGAGGCTACACAGTCAATGAGTTCTAGTGTTAACCTTGGTGTCAAGAAAATATGAAAAAAATTATAAACTCAAGCTTTTTTTTAAATATAAATTCATGTATTGCAGGTAAGGAAGTAAGCCTTGGGCTAGGCAATGTGGAATTACGCCGGTATCAATTAGAATGAACAACACTATAATAATTAAGAATCAGAAATCTTGGGCTGGGAAGGAAGATAGCATATTGGTTATGCAAAAGACTCATGAAAACATTTTAATCAGAATTGCTAGGTTTGCATATAGTCTGAAAACTATCAGGGTCCCAAAATGACTTCCAAAAAGGAACTTCAAGGTTCTGTTTAAAAGATTTTTCAGGGGAGTCACAGGGTAGCACAGCTGGTTAAGCGCAGGTGGTGCAAAGCCCAAGGACCTGTGTTAGGATCATGGTTCGAGCCCCGGGCTCCCCACCTGCAGGGGAGTCTGCAGGTGTCTGTCTTTCTCTCCCCTGCCTCCGTCTTCCCCTCCTCTCTCCATTTCCATTTCTCTCTGTCCTATCCAACAACAATGAGAGCAGTAGCAACAACAATAATGATAATAGTGGTCTGAGAGGTCGTGCAGTGGATAAGGCTTTGGACTCTCAAGCATGAGGTCCTGAGTTCAGTCCCCACCAGAACATGTACCAGAGTGATGTCTGGATCTTTCTCTCTCTCCTATCATTTCTCATGAATAAATAAAGTCTTTAAAAAAAACAGTAACAACAACAATAAACAAGGGCAACAAAAGGGAAAAATTAATAATAAAGATTTTTCGAGAAAAACATTTCAAGGGAGCAGCTCTCTTATCTGGGCAAACTTAAAAACAACATTTCAAAGCATGTAGAGCACAATTGTATTTGTTCACCAACATGGAAGTTTTGCTACAAATGGCAACACAAACTTTAGAAGACCAGACTTATGTTAAAATCTAAAGAGTTAACAATTATTAAAAACTAGGAAAAAAATGTCTTAGAAAAATAGAGAAAAGCACTTTTCTTTCTTCCAGGTTTTCTGTCTTGACCTACCAAGGATGATCTCTATTGGAAAATGTTCCCGTCTTAGTCATTGTGGTTTCGGTAATAGGTATAATACACTAAAATACACCTCTATCCTGAATCATTCTTCTTCAGCCACCCATGTTTTCAGGGTGTAAAAAATAACAGAGTGTCTGCCTTTGGGATAATGCAGAACACAAGTAGATAAAATTCTAAGATTTTTCTTTTTCCTCAATAAAAAGGCTTATACAATGATTGGAGCAGACACCAGGAAATTAGACCAAATGGCAGTGTTAAATCCATTAGCCAGCTTGCATTCTCCAGTGAAAAGTGACATAACTTTTAACAGTTTGGGTGAAGAAATTAAATATGTGGGTAGGATCTTTAATTCCTTTGTGGGTTAACTCCCCTAGTAAGTATTTGCTAAAGTTTCACCATATGCACCTACTTGGCTCTCACTTCAGATCACGTGCTGAATTTATTTAACAGGCATATTCTCAAGACAGTTTAAACCAGGAGAGATGCATTTCCACTTCCTTGGTAGGCTTTTATTCCTTGTCAGTTAGTTAAGGTTAAGAGGTATATGTGTGTGTATAAATAGGAGCTTTCATATTTTAATAACATATTGAATGATTCAGTGAAAATAATCCTTTTTAATACTTTATTATAAATATAGCAACTTGAAGTTTATTATTTATACCAGAGAAACCCTCAGCTCTGGCTTATGGTGGTGCGGGGGGGATTGAACCTAGGACATTATGAGAGACTCAGGCACCAGAGTCTCCTTGCATAACCATTATGCTATCTCCCCTACCCCCTTTGTAATACTCTCTTAAAGTTTTTTTTTAAGTAATTGATTAAAGTCAAACAAAATACATATTAGATAAATAGTTCCTAGTGTTAACCAAATGAAACTGAGCTTTACGTATTCCCTCTAGTGATAGGATGTTCTAGAAATCAATAATCAATAATCCCTAATCAATAATCCCTCTCCCTCTCTCTCTCCCTCTCCCTCTCCCTCTCCCTCTCCCTCTCCCTCTCCCTCTCCCTCTCCCTCTCCCTCTCCCTCTCCCTCTCCCTCTCCCTCTCCCTCTCCCTCTCCCACCAGGATTTTTTCTGGGGCCACATGACCAGATGGTGGTTTCAAGTATGGAACTTTAATGCTATACCATTTCCCTGACCTCTAATCTTTCTCTTTTCCTGACTTTTCTTTTTATTTTTTTCATCATAGCACATCTCAGCTCTGACAAAGGTGCTGGGGATCTAACCTAGGACTCTTAAATGCAATTCTTGTGTACAACTATAATGGTTATCTCCCAAAATATGTATTAATTTATTTTTCCAAAATTCAAACATTTTACAACTGGCTAGAACATTATTCTCAAATGCTGATATGTTGTTTGTGAAACAAAGGAGGGATGGGGCCAAGCAGAAACTCACCTCAAAGAGTTCACACATCTGTCACAGATGTAAGGATCCAGGTTCAAGCCACAGGTCTCTACCAGCAGGGAAAAGGCTTTATGAGTACTGGAATAATACTGCAGGTTTCTCCCCTTCTCTATGTCTCTCTTTATCTCATTTTCTCCCTCTCTCTTATTCTTTTTTTAAAAAATTTTATTATCTTTATTCATTTATTGGATAGAGACAGTCAGAAATTGAGAGGGCAGGGGAGACAGGAAAAGAGACAAAGAGACATCAGCAGCCGTGCTTCACTACTTGCAAAGCTTTCCCCCTACAGGTGGGGACCAGGAACTTGAACCTGGGTCCCTGTGCACTGTAACATATGCGCCCAACCAGGTGTGCCACCGCCCAGCCCGCCAGCAGAAATGGTGGGTAGTCCAAGATGCTTTGAAATATGTTTCAATATTAAATATCCCAAACAACATAGTCAAAAGTGGTCACTCTCTTTTCTTTGACAGAATTCCTTTTCTTCTTCTTTGCAAACATGATCATCTCCAACTCAATTTTTTTTAGCCGTTCTCCATCACTGATGCCACAGACAAAAACCATTGTTTTTTTCTTTGTGTTTTATCATTTCCCCACAAGAAGACTTAAACTGACCCTTCTTCCCTGACTCTATTGTAACATCTAATTTTGTCCCCACAGTTAATCTGGACAAATTCAGTTGATTATATACACTGAAAACCTTGTGCTGAAAATAGTTTTGGAAAAGTTTAGTTCCATTCTGCAATCTCACAACAATGGCTATATGCTGATAACTGCTATATCATCATAGTTTCAACTAATTTGACAAGTTCTTCTTTACAGATACATGCTCTGGGGAATTTTACCTGATAATATGCATGTACTCTTTGCCTGGTGAGCTCCATGGGTATCTGCTATTAAAACCATAATTTACAATAAAAAATGAGATGGTTTTAAAGGAAACACAGTGCTAAGAAGCACAATTGTTTTTTCCTCTGCTGTTTATAAATGCAGATAGAAAGTTAATATATTTTTGACATGTTTGAGAAGGTCTACTATGTTTTTTTGACTTTCCAAACCCTTTAGACAAGCAAAAAGTCACTGACAGAGAGAAAAGGGTGGTGAAAACTGAATCAAGAATTAAAAACAAAGTTTTGACATGAGATTTTGTCAGTATAAGGACACTTTGAGCAAATTCAATTAAATCAGTGACAAAGCAAGCAAGTCAGTTAAAGAACTACTGTGAAGTGTTTTCCATCACACATTTAAAATGCAATTTTTGTAACATATTTAATCATGGATTAATATTCATTCATCATTCAATCATGGATTAAGCCACCTGCATATCAGACTTCAGGCTCAGGCCAAGCAAACAAACAAAACCCACTAGTATAGCTACAGGCCCTTTGAAATATAACTAAAATATGCCTACTAACTATCTACAAAATGGAGGATCCCTAACACTTCATCTGCACTATTCCAGCCTTTAGATCCATGATTGCTCAACAATTTGTTTGGCTTTGTATGTTAACTCTCTTTTCAGCCACCAGGTTCCAGATGCTAGCAGGATGCGACCAGACTTCCCTGGACAGACAACCCCACCAGTGTGACTTGGAGCTCCCATTCCCCCAGAACTCCGCCCCACTAGGGAAAGAGAGAGACAGGCTGGGAGTATGGATCGACCTGTCAATGCCCATGTTTAGTGGGGAAGCAATTACCGAAGCCAGACCTTCCACCTTCTGCATCCCACAATGACCCTGGGTCCATACTCCCAGAGAGTTAAAGAATAGGAAAGCTATCAGGGGAGGGGATGGGATATGGAGGTCTGGTGATGGGAATTGTGTAAAGTTGTATCCCTCTTATCCTATCGTTTAGTCAGTGTTTCCTTTTTATAAATAATAATAATAAAAAAGAATTAACAATAATGTTTAAGAGAAGCAGAGCTTCACTTTGGAATTAAATTTGACTGAGCGAGGATGAAACATTTTGAATATACACATAGAATATATTGATCTAATTTATAAAGAAAGTTTGCAAACACATATGCACAGGCTACATTTTAGAGCAATCCCATCACATAAGGAAACATTCTGACTGTGAGGTAATTACTCCAGAATATGGAGAGAAGAGTCATAGTTGACCAAGGCAACCGTAAACCATAATCCTTATAACGGTTGATGCTTTGCCAAACTTTCTTCATTTTCATAGAACACCAGTGGATGTGTTTCGATGATGAGTTAGAAAAAGTATGCATGTCACTGGAATTATGCTTTATTTACAATAATTGACTCAATTTGGCTTCTGTTCCAGTTTTTAAGAGGAGATCTTGGTACATGCAGTGACTGTAGTCTATAATGCACCTAATTATGCAGTACTTTATACTGGTGAGTCACTTTTAGTCTAAAACCATTGATATATAACAGTAGCTAGTAGTAAAATGATACTTTAAAACAATATCACCAGTGGTAGGTGGCTTACTCACAGATGTATAAAGAGAGACGACATAATGGTTTCATAAAATTTATTCTAGAGTTACGTCAGCTAGAAGTTAATTAACTGTGGAAACATCAATCAGACAGTATTTATAAAGGGTTTACTGGACACATGTGATGACTCCTTTTCCCAAATCAAGAGGAACATAAGACAGAATACGCTCAAGGAAGTGAAATTGTGTCACAGTGCCAACAAATGCAGTTTCTAGTCACCAAAGCTACTGTTCATTGTGAACTAGAAGAGAGGTAATTTCAGTTGGGTCTGAAACATATTGTCAGTTTTAAAGATGTGAAACTTTCTGTTTTCACAGGAGTTGAGGCAAGTATCCAATGATAAGACTGTAGAAGAGGGAATGTGTCAACATGTAGGGAATTAGGAAAATTTATGGTTTGGATATGCTAAGCTTGGTTGGGTGAGAAAGGTATAAATTAAAAAGAGACTTTCAGATCCACACATGGGATTTGGAACTTAATTATGATACAATAAGAAAAACAAAAATAATGATCTTTCTGAGCAAGAGAATGTTCTTTGGCCAATCAAAGTGGTCAATGATGCTTATCCATCCGATCTGACAAAGTATAAAAGCTTGTGCTTAAAACCGAATACTTTATAATTTGCTAAATGGAAGGAAGTGTGAAGGTCTAAAGAGAAAGGTAAATTTAAAAATTACTGCATTAACTGTTGGATAATTGGGTTGACTGACCATCAAATTTAAATTGGATATTGAATCCATAATTTCAGAGGTTCAAATTAGCACCATCATCTGTCATATGTGTGTGTCTAGAACTTCATGTTTGTGAGATTTCACAGCTCCTGACTATCTTTATTTTTATTTACTTATATATTTATTTTAGTGATTAAATATTGATTTACAAAATTATGGGAGAACAAGGGTATCATTCCACACTGTTCCCACCACCAGAGTTCTGAATCTCCCTCCCCCCCCAATGGAAACTACAGTAGGGGCCTCACAAGGTCAAGATGTGGGTTGACTATTATTTCTATAACCATCTGTTATATATTTATGATTTCTTCCATGGTTCTGTCCTCTCCTCCCCTAACCCTAAACCTAACCCTAACCCTAACCCTAACCCTAACCCTAACCCTAACCCTAACCCTAACCCTAACCCTAACCCTAACCCTAACCCCTAACCCTAAACCCTAACCCTAAAACCCTAACCCTAACCCTAACCCTAACCCTAAAACCCTAACCCTAAACCCTAACCCTAAACCATAACCCTAAAACCCTAACCCTAACCCTAACCCTAACCCCTAACCCTAACCCTAACCCTAACCCTAACCCTAACCCTAAACCCTAACCCTAAAACCCTAACCCTAAAAGTCAAACCTAGACCCACTGCCACTTCTGAATGTCTTTCTTTTTTTCCTTTTCTCTCTTTGGGCCCTGATGCAATTGCTGTTCAGAGCCCCCCTGGTCCATCCCCTAAGATTTTTCCTGCTCTGAGAGTATGAATACAAATTCTTTTTTTTTCCCTCCAGGCAAAAAAAAATAATAATTTTAAAAAATATATTTATTTATTTATTTATTTTTGTTGCCCTTGTTTTATTGTTGTACTACTGTTGTTGTTATTGATGTCATTGTTGGATAGGACAGAGAGAAATGGAGAGAGGAGGGGAAGAGAGAGAGAGAGAAAGACAGACACCTACACACCTGCTTCACCACTTGCGAGGCGACTCCCCTGCAGGTGGGGAGCCGGGGTCTCAAACCGGGATCCTTATGCTGGTCCTTGCGCTTCGCACCATGTGTGTTTAACCCCGCTGCACTACTGCCTGACTCCCTGAAAATGGTATTTTAACTGGGATTGAAATAGATTTTGAGACTGAGGTGTGAAAAAGGGTTTCTCGGTATGACAAGTGCTAGCAGCAAAATTCCAAGGCACCAAAGCTTGGCCCCAAATCTAAGGTTATCTTGCATACCCCCCAACCAGCCCAGAGAGCTGAAATCTTAAAGAGATAGTAAAGAGAAGTAAGATGGACAGAAATATTTTATGTGTCTGAGTTCTGTTTTGCTTTGTCTTTTTAAGAAGAGGTAGCTGGAGGCCAGGCGGTAGCGCAGCGGCTTAAGCACACATGGCACAAAGTGCAAGGACCAGCATAAGGATCTGGGTTCAAGCTCCCAGCTCCCCACTTGAGGGGGGGTCGCTTTGCAAGCAGTGAAGAAGGTCTGCAGGTGTCTGTCTCTCCCCTTCTCTGTCATCCTCTCCTCTCTTGATTTCTCTCTGTCCTATGCAACAACAATGACTGCAGTAATGATAATAATAACAACAATGATAAACAGAGGCAACAAAAGGGGGAAAATGTCAAAAAAAAAGAGAAAACGAACATTAAAAATAAAAAAAGAGAAAAGTTAATTGTTTATAATAGCATTGTGCTGGAGTGCCACAAATAACCATGCTAACCCATTAATATTTTATTTGTGAATTTAATTTGGACACCTCGATTGTTATTACTCAAGCGACAACCTCCTTAAAGAAACATCTATATTAAAAAGTTTGTTTTAGCGGTCTATGCAAGTCAGGATAGACTGGAGGTCATTTTTTACTGGATAATCACACGATGATAGGCATAAGGCCTATTGAAAAGAGGCAAGGCAGTAACTGGCTGGACAATTACCGCAATTTTTTTGTAAAAATAACAAAGTGTGTTTTCCTTTTCCATTGGTGTGTACGTTTGCGAACAGATAACACTAAATTATTTGTAACATGGCAAGAAACTCAAATCTACTTACGTCTTCAGATTTCCAAAATGTCACCCAGGCTTTTGTTGTTTTAGGGCACTGTGCTGGGAAGCAGGGAAATGAAAAGTGAGAAATATCATTTATTCCTAGATTTCATCACTAAATTGATAGTCAGTCTGGACTGGGCAGTGGTGCGCCGGGTTAAGTACACAGGGACTAAGCGAAGGACATGTACAAGGATTCAGCTCCAGGTCCTGAAAGGAGCAAGTTTCACAAGTGACGCAGGAGGTTAGCAGCTGTTTATCTTCCTCTCTCCCTCTCCTCTCTCAATTTCCCCTTCTCTCTCAATTTCTCTGTACTATCCAATAGAAAAATGGGGATGGGTGGGGGATGGAAGGCCGGCAATGACGCACCTGGTTGAGCGCCTATGTGACAATATGCACAAGGGACCAGGGTTCAAGCCCCTGGCCCTCACCAGCAGGAGGAAAGCTTCATGAGCAGTGAAGCAGGGCTGCACGTGTATCTGGCTCTTTCCCTCTCGATCATATCCTTCTCTCTCGATTTCTGTCTTTATCCAATAAATAAAGTTTTAAAAAAAGGCTTCCAGGAGCAGTGGATTTGTAGTGCCAGCACTGAGTCCAGCGATAACCCTGGAGGCCAAAAAAAACCCAATAAATAATAATAGTAATAGTAATAATAATAATAATAATTTACTCTTGGGAGTCGGGCTGTAACACAGCCGGCTAAGCACATGTGGTGCGAAGCGCAAGGACCTGCGAAAGGGTCCCAGTTCGAGCCCCCGGCTCCCCACCTGCAGGGGAGTCGCTTCACAAGTGGTGAAGCAGGTCTGCAGGTGTCTTCCTTTCTCCCTCTCTGTCTTCCCCTCCTCTCTGCCCTATCTAACAACAATGACATCAGTAGCAACAACAGGGGCTGGAACTAGGATCCTTACGCTGGTCCTTGAGCTTTGTGCCGTGTGCGCTTAACCTGCTGCGCTACTGCCAGACTCCTGTCTATGTTCTCCCTTGTATGTGCAGATATGTGCACATGGGGTGTGTGTGTGTGTGCGCATATTTTTCTTTTAGTAGCATGCATATATATGTGATTGGAAATATGATCCATTGGGAAAAAAACCCAAAAACAAAAAGCCACTGATCCTAAATGACAAATGTTCAACAAGAGACTTCTAAGATCCAGAAGCTTATCTGACTTGAAGCTGTTATTTTTCTGTGGTAAGTTCCACCCCACTGCCAGGGAGAGAGTTTCTCCCTAGGGGATATTATTATGCTATTTATTATTCTGCTGAATGGTGTAGAGGAAAAGCCCACAAGATCTTTGAGAATAATTATTTCTTAGTCATATCAGAAAAGTAACTGCATTTGTCTGTACACAGATGAGTTTTTTTTTTTTTTCACCCCCTGGTTTTCTTTCAGTGTTGGAATTTTAGTGAGTGGTCTGTCCAGGCCCTCTAACAGATGTCTGTGTTTCTGTTGTTAAAGCATTTTAAAGCACTTTTTCTCCCCTACTTCTTCATTTTTTTTCTCTCTCTCCCCCTCTTTCTATATATACACCTTTTTCATATACAATGAAATTACTGTCTACCTTCCATGGTAAAAATCCACAGTTTGTGTTTCAATTTGCAGTTCAAAACATTTCTCTTTTTCCTCCCCCTTTCCAAATTCACTCTTCTGGAAATTGAAATTTTACTTCTCTGCTAAACCACCAAAGCATGCCAAACCCCAACTAGCTCAGGGAATCATAATTCAGAAGCCGCTGGTTTAGTCTCTTGTATGCAATGTCTGTATAAGTAACCATGAACCCTGGGATTGGTTTCCCAGGACAGCCAGGAAACCCAGCAGGAGGATGCAGAATGTGTCAGAGAGAACTCTCCAGAAGAAATGTTGGAGTAACTGTTTCTTATTTTAAGCCCTATGGCAACACAGACAGAGTCTTTTTTCAAGTAGATGAAACTTCCTTTTGCTCAGAGATTAGTGACTCCTCCGGAACTAGCGCTTACACTCACCTTTTCATAAAATTTAAGAGGACTGGCCTGGAGCTTAAAGGATTCAAAATGTAGTCCCTGCTGAAAAGTTAACTAACTGAGAGCTTGGGAAAATGGCACACTCCCTTAGCCTGTTTCCTCATTTGTAACTTGAGGGTACTTACTGGAAACAAAGATGTCTGTGGCCTTATTCAGCTCTGAAAAGTTGTGATTCTGGACTCTATTCTTGCCTACACCCTCTTTCTCCAAACACTCAGAATCGGGAGTGTTTGTTCCGCCCTGTTTGTGCGTGGGTGAGTTCTTCATGTTGGGATTTCTCTGCTCAAGAAATCTTGAGGAGATCCCCCTGTGGTCTGTGAGGCTTCATACTGAGTGCTAATATTACAGCCAGTTTTTTTTTCCATTCTATTGCTTTTTAAAAACCTGCTTATACAAACCGAGTGATTGTTACCAAGTCTTTCTCCGACCTGCTGCATTCAGAGCTGCGCCCTCCTCCACCCCACCCCCATGCACACACACACAGTTCTTCTCAATCTCAATCGCCAGAAGAGTTGCAGTTTAAATAACTAGTAGCAAATAGGGTCTGTTATCCTAATGGCGTTTTGTGTGATGATTTGTCACACTGTGGTGATGTGGTGGCTGGAGCAGAAGGGAAAGGAAATAGCTCTGATTTTATGTTGTTTATGTTGTGAAATAGCTCTGATTTTATGTTGTTTGTTTTTCTCGATAATCCCTCCTTAAAAATTTGCCCGGGGGTTGGGCGATAGTGCAGCGGAGGTGGCACAAAGTGTGAAGATGACAGCATAAGGATCCCGGTTCGAGCCCCCAGCTCCCCACCTGCAGGGGAGTCGCTTCACAGGCGGTGAAGCAGGTCTGCAGGTGTCTGTCTTTCTCTCCCCTTCTCTGTCTTCCTCTCCTCTCTCCATTTCTCTCTGTCCTACCCAACAATGATGACATCAATAACGATAATAACTACAGCAATAAAAAAGAGCAAGAAAAGGGAAAATAAATTATAAAAAAATTAGCCCGTGCCCCTTATTTTATTTTAAAAATATTGTTGTTTATTATATATGAGACAAAGGAGAGACACAGAGAAACAGAGAGGGGGGGAGAGGGAGGAGCCAGACCACCATTTTGATATCAGATATAGGTAAATAGAAGTTCAAACCCGGAACCTCAGACATTCAGGTCTAACGCTCTACCAGTTGAATTATTTTTCTGGCTTTCTATTTTATTTTATTTACTTTACCTTTTGCCAGAGCACTGCTCAGTTTTGGCTGTTGGCGGTACTGGGGACGGAATCTGGAATATTTCCTAGACAAATACTCTGAGCTACCCCCCCCCCCATGCATTTTCCCAGCTCTCAGGTCATCTATTTTAAATGCAGAAATGTGGACATCATTGTCTTTTCCAGTTAATTAATGAATTTGGTACACATGTGCAATTTCCAGGCTATTTTTTATCATTCTTTTTATTTCAGTACAAAAGGTATAATAACCTTATGAAGCAAGTGCGGAGTGCGGAGCCAGGGGCTCCAACCAGAATCCTTGTGTTCCGTACTATGGAGCATGTGTGCTTAGCCCGGTGAGCTACTGCTCACCCCCATGTGAATTTAAAAAATTTTTTTTTGCCTCCGGGGTTATTGCTGGGGCTTGGTGCCTGCACCACAAATTCACTGCTCCTGGAGGCCATTTTTCCCTTTTGTTGCCCTTGTTGTTTATCATTGTTGTTGCTGTTACTATTATTATTGTTATTATTATTGGATAGGACAGAGAGAAATGGAGAGAGGAGGGGAAGACAGAGAGGGGAGAGAAAGACACCTGCAGACCTGCTTTACCGCCTGTGAAGACTCCCCTGCAAGTGGGGAGCCAGGAGCTCGAACTGGGATCTTTCCAGGTGTCCTTGTGCTTTGAGTCATGTGCGCTCAACCCGCTGCACTACGCCTGACTCCCCATGTGAATTTTTTTAAACTTAGGTTGTTTGAGATGTTTCAGACTCAGATGTATTGAGAATCGACCATCTTCAGACATAGAAGTAGGAACACTTATCATTCATCATTTAATGTCAGAGTCGCTTTATGAAGTCAAATATTTTGTCCAATTGTCTTACATTTAAAAAAATTATTCATAAAATGGAAATATTGACAAGATCATAGGACAAGAGGAATACAATTCCACACAATTTCCACCAACAGAACTCCATATCCCATTCTCTCCCTTGAACACTTTCCTATTCTTTATCCCTCTGAGAGCATGGACCCAGGATCATTGTGGGATGCAGAAGGCGGAAGGCCTGGCTTCTGTAATTACTTCTCTGCTGAACATGGCAGGTTAATCCATACTCCCAGCCTGTCTCTCCCTTTCCCTAGTGGGGCATGGGTCTGGGGGAAGCAGGGCTCCAGGACATATTGGTGGGGTTGTCTGCCCAGGGAAGTCCAGTTGGCATCGTGGAGGAATTTGGAACCCAGTGGCTAAAAAAAAGTTAAGATATGGGAGTCAGGAGGTAGCGCAGTGGGTTAAGTACACCTGGCGCAAAGCGCAAGGACTGGCATAAGGAAGGATCCTGGTTGGTGCCCCCGGCTCCCCACCTACAAGGGAGTCGCTTCACAAGTGGTGAAGCAGGTCTGCAGGTGTCTGTCTTTCTCTCCCCCTCTTTCTTCCCCTCCTCTCTCCATTTCTCTCTGTCCTATGCAACAGTGACGACAACAATAATAACTACAACAATAAAACAAGGGCAACAAAAGGGAATAAATATTTTTTTTTAAAAAAGTTAAGATATAAAGCAGAACAAACAAGGACTAGAGAAGTTAGTTTGCTTAAAATCATACAAGAAAGCGAGAAAAGCCCAGGCAAATTATATTTCAAATTTGTCCTAACAATTACAATTGCTACGTTGAATAGAATTATGGAACTTAATTTGATTTGAAATGATTTTACTTTTCCCATCAAACTGTAAGAGAATAATACTATGGGTTTGTCCCAGAAGGAAATGGAAAAGTAATGCAGAGAGGAAAAAATGGGTGAAATTTGAGATTCTGAGAAAGCAATTTGAATCTATCCTAGTTGTGATTAAGTTATCAAGCAGATGTAAATCAAGTCCTGTTGACTTATGCATTGTTCCACCATGGTGACCTGAGGGTAATTGTGTTCTACAATAAACATCCCTTTTCCGCAATTTCTCACACACCCAGTGTATATTTCTGTGGTTAGGCTCCTGCATAGACATGAGGATCAACAGATACCACACACACGGAAAGACTACATGTTTGCATGAAACATACAACCCTCTCAGATGACCAGAGCTAGTGGGTTAGCCAGCCTAACATGGCTGGGAGTGGATTCCTTTAGCATCTGAACCTTCTGCTTTGAGGTAGCTGCCTCAAATAGAACATTTCTGGAAGATATGAAGGAAACACTCCAGCAATGACTCTTCATTGTGTCAACCGCAAGCAATTCAAGTTAAACATATTCAGGGATATTGTCTTGGATTTTTGCGGGCAAACTGACATCCTGGATATGTATCCTATTAGAAATAAAACTCACATATTGTTCTATGAAATTCGCAAGAAAAACTGCTGGTGGAAAGACTGATGAAGGTCTTATGTATGGAGAAGTTTCATTCCACAGTCAAAGGGTGGTGTCACTGAAAAGTGGTATGGATGAACATGAGCTGTTAAGATAAAGGTAAATTGGGGAGGGGGTACGGGCAACAGCACAGCGGGTTAAGTGTACATAGTGCAAAACGCAAGTACCTGTGTAAGGATCCCAGTCCGAGCCCCCGACCCCAGGCCCCCAACTGCATGGGGGTCGCTTCCCAAGTGGTAAAGCAGATCTGCAGGTTTCTGTCCTTTTCTCCCCTTCTCTGTCTTCCCCTCCTCTCTCAATGCGAGGAACTGAAATGTCTCATCACCCCTCTTACCCAGATAACTCATACACTAAATAAGGAAATGTTTAATTTTGGTTCATTCTGTGTGGAACCCAAGCATGAAGTGAGACTGATGAATGGCCAGGCTCCAACAATCTGAATGTCACAGCTTGGAAGGTTGAGGCCTGACCTCACTCTTCAATCTTCTGGTTTTAACTTATAAATAAATAATTAAGATGATAAGACTTAGAAGCTGAATGAAGCATCATTAAAAAATAAAAAAAAAAACCATAGTGGTGCTGTGTTCTCAAATATGGTACCAAGTACATTATCATACATTGTTAGAAATGTTTTTATGCAGGCAATTTCAAATCTAAAATATGTGCAGGGATAGGATTAATCTTAATTTTTTTTCATTAGCACCCTGCTTACCCTGCTTGAACTATCATTCACTCATGGAATGACGTTAATTAATTTGCATTCCTGTGTACTCTCTTCAACACCATCAAATGGTGATGACATTCATTTCCCTGACATCATTTCATCAATTGATATTATGATTTATAAGTCGAGAAAATATCATATTTTAAGGCTAGAAGTAGTAATGGAAATACTATGCTTTTAAATACCCATTCTGATGTCAAATATCCATTTTTCCTAAAATTTTATCACAGAAGATTTTCAGTGTTAGTTTGTTTAAATGAGGAATAATGTTCATAATAAACTTAGTTCATATGTCTTTAAAGACACTCTTTGAATCCAGAAATTGCTTCTCTGTATCTTATTTATTGAGTAAATCAGGTCACTTGTAAAATAGAATATTCTCTTCAACCTAAATTTTGCCAAGAATGACTTGAACATTAATTTTGACGTTTAAAACACTAAAGAGTAGAATTACTCCTTTTTTTGTAAAATTAATCATTCTATGTGGAATTTTCACTCTAGGCTATGCATTTTTTCATTAAAGATCACATTTCTTTATTTTTATGTATTATGATATAATGGTTTCATAGGGGGCCAGGTGGTGGCACACCTGGTTGAGTGCACATGTTACAATGCACAAGGATCCGAGTGGTAAAGTAGGGTTGCAGGTATCTCTCTGTCATTCTCCCTCTCTATCCCCCACCCCATCCCTTCTCTATTTCTGGCTGTCTCTATCCAATAAATAAATAGATAATACCAAAAAAAAAAAAAACAAATAAAAATTTTAAATATGGTTTATGGAAGAGGAGTGGTGATATAGACAGTTGTAGAAATCATAGAGCTTCACCTGTTCATTTGCTCAGAGACTCTAGTCGACTAGTTATTTCTACACTTTCTTTGCTTGTCAGAACTCAAGAGTTCCTTGTGGATGACCCATCCCAGTGGGTGAGAGGTGAAGGAAGACATGCTTTCAGGGGTGGAAGGTAGGGTGGAAAAATAGGCAGATCTAGTCAGTCATTCAGTCCTTGACCTCTGTTCAAGGCTATCCCTGGTACTATTGCTGACTTCATAAGCAGTGATCTTCAGTGTAGACAGATGAGCGTGGAGACGTCAATAGCGGCTTTCACACACCAACTGCTCTCTCTGACTTTGTTTCCCCGTTGGAATCCGTGCCAAGGTAGATTGAATTATATCTTGAACAAATACCCCAAGGGAAGATTGTAATTTCATTCATTTTTTTTTACATAAAATCTTTATTTATTATAATCAGAGAGCTAGACTAGAGCACTGCTCAGCTCTGCCTTGTGGTGGTACTGAGGATTGAACACGAGACTTCGGATCCTCAGCCACAAGTCTTTTAGAAAACCATTACGCTATCTTCCCCCACCCAGGAACTCGTCCCTGTTCTTGTAAAGTGTGAGTCTACTCTGCTCAAAACTCAGCAGTTCCAAGTGGCTTATTTGAATACCAAACATATGAGTCAATTTGAGTTATGTCGTCTTAAATCTTAATTCACCACCTTTCTCTTTTCTTGAAAACTACAGAATCTCCGGCCGAGGCTACATAATCAAAATTGATTTGTGAAGCGAGCAAGAATCAGTGTTGAATAAAGAAAGCCACTCTGAAGGGCTATTGTGACTACAGTGTAAATGTTTATCCAGCCTGAAAAAGGGGCTTGAAGACAGCTCACCTCTAGAACGTATGACTTAGCAAGAGTGCGACCCAGGTTCTGAATAAGCACCACAGTCTCAAGGAAAGTACCACAGATGGTGAAGCAAGAATTGGAGCCCCCCACATCTCTCTCTTTCTCCCTTTTTTTTTTTGCATTCAAGATTATTGCTGGGGCTCAGTGCCAGCCCCACATATCCACTGCTCCTGGCAATCATTTTCTTCATTTTTTAAAAAATTATTTACTAAAAGGAAACACTGACAAAAACCATAGGATAAGAGGGGTACAACTCCATACAATTCCCACCACCAGAACTCTGGTTCCCCCCCTCCCCTGATAGCTTTCCTACTCTTTATTCCCCTGGGAGTATGAACCCAGGGTCACGGTGGGGTGCAGAAGGTCTGGCTTCTGCAATTGCTTCCCCACTGAACATGGGCATTGGCAGGTCAATCCGTACTCCAGCCTGCCTCTCTCTTTCCCTAGTGGGGTGGGGCTTTGGGGAAGCAGGGCTCCAGGAGACATTGGTGGGGTCCTCTGCCCAGGAAAGTCCTTTGGCATCATGGTAGCATCTGGAACCTGGTGGCTGAAAAGAGAGTCAACATATAAAGCCAAACAAATTGTTGACTAATCATGAACCTAAAGGCTGGAATAGTTCAGATGGAGAGCTGTGGGGGTATCTACGTTTTGTAGATAGCTAGTAGGCCTATTTTAGTTATATTCCAAAGGGCCCATGACTAGACTAGTTTTTTTTTTTTTCTTTCCCTGAGCCTTACATCTGATATGCAGGTATCCACCTAGTTATCCTAGTTATTGTCTGGGGAGATGATGTCATGGCTGCAAAAAGGAGCAGAAAGCTGGATCAGGGAAGAGAGTAGCTCCCAAACATGGGGAAGGGGTATAAATATTGTTGACTGTAATCCCCATCGATGTGATATGATCTGGGGCCCATACCAGCTTAGAAGACTATGTGACCTTTGCATCCTTGTAGATCTGAGCTCACATTCTCCTTTTTTTTTTTTTTTCATTTCATTGGATAGGACAGAGAGAAATTGAGAGAGGAGGGGAAGATAGAAGGAGAGAGAAATTGAGACACCTGCAGACCTGCTTCACTGCTTGTGAAGCTTCTCCCCTGCAGGTGGGGAGCTGGGAGCTCAACCCCAGACCCTTCCCAGGGTCTTTGCACTTAGTACCGTGTACGCTTAACTAACTGCACCACCACCCACCACCCCACCCTCATGTAAGTAATTTTACAAAGTCAATCTTAGCGTGGGGAATCACACATGCAAGACCTAGTGCTGAAAAAGAAAAGTGTCACAGTGGAAGTCAAATACAGATGTGTAGTTGTGCTTTTGCATGTGGCTGTCAAACATCTGCCCTCTCTGTACCTTATTTCTTGAACATGCTTATCCTCAACCAGAGTGAAATTAACCTTGGGAAACTTCACATTGTACTGCACTTATATAGCATAGAATTCATACCCTTAGATGACATTTTGTTTGTCTAGCATTTAAAATGAGAGTTATATTATGGGTGTGTCTCTGACACATACAAGCTCTGTGCAATTGAAAAAAAAATCACTTAATTTCTCTGTGCCTCTATTAAATCACTGCCCTGCCCTTGTTTCTGGCAGCAAGGGCTCAAAGTGTGTGTAAGTATTTCACTCTCTGGAAGTATACCAGTATTCTTTTCAAAGTATACATCAAATATTGCATGATTTAATGTCCATTACGTTTACCTCTGGCATTCCTTCTTTCTTGCATTGAAAGACATTGTTATTTATGTCAGTATCGTGTTGATGTGAAAAATTCTCAAGAAAAGGTTATTAGGAAAACAAAACTTAACATATAGGGTGGTCTGGGAGGTGGCATAGTGGATAAAGTATTTGACTCTTAAGCATGAGGTCCTGATTGTCAATTCCTGGCAGCACATGTACCAGGGTAATGTCTGGTTGGTCCCCCCACCCCCTCTCTCTCTCACCTATCTTTCTCATGAATAAATAAATTCTTTTAAAAAGAGTATTTACAGGAGTCAGGCGGTAACACAGTGCTTAACCCACTGTGCTACCGTCCAACTCCCCAGATCTGGAATTTTAACCTGAGTAAACAGGGCAGCGTTTGCGGATGTCTCAACTAAGAAATGACATGATCATAGTGGATTTTTAAAAAGATCACTTGTGCAGTCTATTGAGAAGAGATTCTTGGGGGACACGAGGTGAAGGGAAAAAATGTTACTGATGTGGTTCATGAAAGAATTCAAGTGAGAAAGCTCTGTACAGGAGTGGATGTGGTAGAGATTAGTAAATTCTGAATGTATTTTGAAGGCATGCTGAATAGAATAATGGGCTGACTCAAACGTGGAGATGAAGAAAACAAGAGAATGAAGAAGTAGAATGATAACTTCAAGCAAGGCTTCAGGTCTGAGCAGTACCAGGGACAGAATAGCTAGTTACTGAGCTGAAGAAGCAGGAGGAAGGCAGGTTGAGGGGTGTCTATTGTGTCCTCCTCTCTAGGTGATGAACTTTTAAAAAATTATTTCCCCCAGACTGAACCTTCACTGGTGTAAAGATTCAATAACATTTTCGCTCTTGATAACTCTTAGTGTTTCTGAGTGCCTTTATGTGAGCTCTAAGACACACTCTAGCAATCAATAGTTCCTTCATCCAACAAATGGCCAATTTCCACAGGGCCATGCCAACCGGAAAATGTTTACTCACTATTGAAATTACATTTTGTTTCCTCAACCAGATTGTAGCTCTCTCAAAAAAAATGAATCCAGGACTTGTCACCCCAGTTATGCATCAAATATTTCTGATCACCATGTCTTGGTCAATATGTGCTTGTGCCATTTTGCTTTCGACTTGTCTCTCTTTAGGAAGTATCACTTATCTTTTAGCAACGGTACAATCTGATATAGACGGAAGGTAAATGGAAAGGATGTGGTTGGTTCAGTGTAAATGCTTGTTGATGGGTAATTAAAGACATAGACCTTCCTTCCTTTTTATGCTTCCATCTTGTCTACTTTCCTACAAGATCCAATTTGTGGTTAATTTTGGTTTATAGTTAAAAATAACAATGATCATGGGAACCATCATTGTCATTATACTAATATAATATATCTAAACCAAAAGAGAATTATGGCACTGAAATAGAATTTGTATCTTAGAGGTACCTAATAATTCTGAAATTTGCAGAGAAGGTTCATTTATTTAGTGGAAACATATTTTGGATTTGAAAGTGTAAGCACCTCAATCTTACTTGAGACCCAAACCTTTAGTATTTGTTTTTCTCTTTTCCTAGAACACCAATCACTTGTACATTGGGATTTCTTTATTATCTCTCTGTAACTTCTTCACAGAGAATTTTTGTTTGAGAGGAGATACTCTTATACAAAATAATGTCTAATACTATTCCTTGAGGTCTCTCTGTCTCTTCTCAGTAATGGATGTAAACTCCTTTTGTTTATACACTTATCATTTGCGTTTTGCTTATCCTCATTACACTATTAACTAGTTGAGAGCAGAGATATTTGACTGAACTTCTGTTTTATGCTTAGTGAGCAAAGAGTGGGGGAAGGTTCACCAAAGAAAAAACTGAACAAAAAAGGAGTAAAGTGCTTTGAAAGAGATTGTGTCTACTGTTTGTTTTATTGGTGGGTAAACTAGACCTCTCAAAATAATCTGAATGTAACTGGTACATTTCATAGGGATAACCTAGAAACTTAAGACCAACTTACAAAGGACTCCCTTTGGGTGGTAGACACTGAGTTAGATAATCAACTATATATCTGAGAAATACACAGACTCCCACTAAGATCAGCTGAAATTTCAGTGATTCCTTGGTAGCTAAGAAGACGGGGAAACAGGGGCTGGGCAAGGGCACAACCAGTTAAGCACACATAGTACTAAGCATTACTTGGCGTTACTCTCGATCGCACTCTGTCGTTTCACGAACATCTCATAAAAACTACAGCAAAGGTGGGCGCGAGGAATCACATCATTGCAAGACTGGCCAGCTCCTCATGGGGCGCGAGCGCTTCCACACTGCGATCATCCTCTCTGGCATTATGCTATTCCACTGCAGAACACTGTGCCCCAGGATGGTTCCGTAGCCCCCATGTCCACTTGGTCGATTCCAAATTATATTCCTCCATGAGGATCATTTCTGGAACCATCCGTTCCGCCACGGTTCCATGGCTGCCAGTTCTCAGCAACATCACCCCGCCAGATATTCGTCGGGATGCGGCATCATCTAAGTTCATTTCCCACGTCTACGCTCGACCGGACCTGCCAATATACGCGGGTATCTTCGCCCACCCTGTCCAACGCTTGACGTCTCGTCACCCAATCTGGTCCCCTACGCCTACACTGAACTTCTCTGTTCCAGACTCTTGGAAACAGAGCTGGCAGTCAGCTGAGGTCAAGAACAAACACCTCATCACAGACCCCTGCGAGCGTCCACCCGGCTTTGACCTGGCACGTTATGATCGGGCCCTCCTCCATCGCTATGGAACAGGCCATGGCCGGTGCGCCGCTATGTTCCATCGCTGGGGAGCCAGAGACGACCCGAACTGCCCCTGCGGCTCCAGACGGACTATGACCCACATAGTCAACGACTGCCACCTCTCCAGATTCAAAGGAGGTCTCGAAACTTGACATCAGGCTCAACCTGACGCTGCTGACTGGCTGCGGAAGAAGGGCAACGCTAGAAGAAGAAGTACTAAGCTCAAAGACGTGGGTTCGAGCGTCCAGGTCCGCACCTGCAGTGGTGACACTTCACATATGATGAAGCAGCTCTGCAAGTGTCTTTCTTTCTCCTTCTCCATCTCTCCCTCCCCTCTCAATTTCTCTCTGCCCTACCCAATAAAAAGGAAAAAAAATGCCACCAGGAGTAGTGGATTCATAGGAGAAAAAGAAAGAACAGAAACTAACTAAACGCCCATACGTATTCAGTTTCATTTACGGGTTTTATTTTTTCCTACACTGACATCCTATACTGAGCCTTGATAAATGTCCTTGCCGAGTTTTCTTCCAAGGTGAATTTTCTTCCAAGTTGCCCTTGGTCAGGCCAGTTTGGGTGCGGCCTGGGTTGTGCCAACCAAGGGTTGATTGGTCTCACTCTAATTTGGCAATGCTGCAGTCTGCCTTACTACAGTAGTTATGATTTTCAAGGAAGGAATTCTCCCTGATTGCCAATATTATTCTACTCTATTCTGTCTAGCATGAAGTTTTCATGAATCCTTTCAGACTTTCTCTCCTCCAATTTAATTGATTTAAACTAGTACACCTTAACAAGAAGGAGTTCATGAAAGAGACAAGGAGCAAGTATTGAGAACTGAGACCCCTTGCATGGATGTAGCTACTGGTAACCATTGTCTGTCAGGCATTATTGTTGTAGTTATTATTATTGTTGTTGTCGTCGTTGTTGGATAGGACAGAGAGAAATGGAGAGAGGAGGGGAAGTCAGAGAGGGGGAGAGAAAGATAGACACCTGCAGACCTGCTTCACCGCCTGTGAGGCGACTCTCCTACTAGTGGGGAGCCAGGGCTCGAACCGGGATCCCAACGCCAGTCCTTGCGTTTTGAGCCACGTGTGCTTCACCCGCTGTGCTACCGCCTGACTCCTGTATTTTCTCTTCTGATTGTCAGGCAGTTTCTATAGTAAACTTTTGCTCTCTGTGATGTTTGCTAATTATGACCTGTCCATTTGCCAGTAAATAGGAGGAGAGACAATTGTCCCATGTTATGGACCAAATTAATATAGTCAGAACAATAGCTGTGTAAAAGAACTATCATGTTAGGTGGAAGTGACTCCAGAAATGATGGAAAACCATAGAACGCACTTAGTGCTACCATCTCCATACTAGTAAGAAGAGACCGAGGAGAAACTTGTTGAATTGTGTCTGTTCAAGCGTTGGGCTGCCTTTGGAGATGGGCTTTAGGAGTGAGGAAACATTTAGATCAGTTTGCCCACAATAAACTCAGCTTCTCAGGGAGCAAACATCTACTGCCTTAGCACAGGACAAGGTTGGACACATACCACATTGAATGTAAGTATCTCATCCATGAATTTCCTTTGTACTTATGTACAATCATTTTCATATATGGAGAAATTGAAGGTCACTTGTCTGGAGTTTCCAATGCAGTTTAAATAACTAAGGACATGTTAAGTGTCAGGCAAAATAATAATAATAATAAAATGGTTTTTACTCCTTAAATGTACTTCCACATTTTTTTTTACAATGGATATTGTACACAATCCAAAAAAGCATTTAAAACAATGACTATTCAAGGATATTAGCTCGATTTGACAGGAAACCGATACAAATTAAATAGAACCGAGGCACTCTGGTCTAAAATTTGAACTCTGTACCCATTTATTTACATGATGTGGCCTATTTCCTTTCCCTTCTCCTCAGCCATTTCTCACTTTTACTTTTCCATTTTAAGAGGTTTGGTAACCTTGGTACTGGTTTTCATTTATTGTTCTTACACTCCTGATTTATTTTTACCTCAGCTAAGCACAGTATCCTAGATCAGTCTATGTCATGTTGGTGTTGAGAAATCTAGATGCCTGATTCTTTTAAGTGCATTAGTCAATACTTCTATCCAGTTGGAAGAAAGGTAGCTCTTCTTCGTCTCCTGTTTCTTTCTCTAGTACAGAATGAAATATAAATTTTAAGCTTTGTATGAATCAGCTGTGTTCTTAGTGCATAAAAGGTCAAGGAACAAACCAGAGTTGACAATAAATGAAAACCAATAAATACCAAGGTCACCAGACATCTTAAAATGGGCCACATCATGTAAATAAATGAGGTACAAAGAATGTTTAATGAGGGTGTGGGGCAGTAGTGCCGGGGTTAAGCAACACATGTGACCAAAGCGCAAGGACCGGCCTAAGGATCCTGGTTGGAGCTCCCAGCTCCCCACCTGCAGGGGAGTCGCTTCACAGGCGGTGAAGCAACCCTGCAGGTGTCTCTCTTTCTCTCCCCCTGCAATAATCTCAGTTGAATAGTCTCGAAAATGTCAATATTGTAAACTTTAGTCTGTTTTCCACTTTAGCATTGAGAAAAATGTAAATTATTTCTAAACACTGTCTAGCCTCATCTTCATAAACATATTTAGCACACAATGTGAAAACTGACAGCAATAACTACCATGCCCATTTTGTTTCCTTTATTGTCACCTCTTTTGCTTGCATCAGACCAAAACAACATTGCTTGTTTTCCTGAACAAATTATTTTTGCATTTCTGAATATAAATATGAATTTTAGCGGTGCTTGCTTCATTGAAATAGATATGTCCCATCTGAGTTATAAGGATGTCCGCTTATAGACACCTCTAGTTGTCAGAGCACTTATGTAGCTTTCGAATCACTAAGAATATGAGGTCTGAGTTCATGTCGAAGAGGACAGAAAAGTCTGAGGAAGTTGTGTATACATGATAAAATGTCTGCATGGAGTCCACCATGCTCTGCAGTGAGCTTGTTTGTCAGAGGCAAGATGCCGCCCAGACATCCCCCCAATCCAATTATCTTTATCATTATTGGGAATCCAACTCTGGCTAACTTTTCATCACTCCCAGTTACCTAGGAGACCCACTCAGATTCACTTGTCAAGAATGTCAGGGTTTTTATTTTCATGCTGATGAAAATCAAACACAGTCACTATCAGTTTCAGCAAAAACACTGGTGAAACCAGTATAAAAACCTTGGTGGTCAACATACCTCATGGCTCAAGTTTCCAAGACCTACACTTTAGAATTCCACTTATTGTAAGAAATTGAACATATCGCCTACTATATGCATTATAAGCATAACGATACAGTCTTCAGCTGAGTGTGAAGAATCTATTTTTTGTCCTGATTGTACCTTGTGTTTATTATCCACAAAATCACCTGCAAATTGATCTTGGTTCTTAAAAAATCTTTCCACCAGCAATCCCTGATTTTTTTTTTCCTCCATAGTTTGTACTTGTGAACCAGGATTTACTAAAAAGAATACACATGGACAGTAAGATTTAGAGGAATAGTGTTTATCACCTCCCTGCCAGACACAATACATATTAGCAGTTTCTTATTCGCAGGAGACTTCAAGGAAGCAGGTGAAATTAGTTTCATTTATGGAGAAGAAAGTGAATTTCAGAGAGGTCTAAGGTTGAAAAGTTAATAAGTGATAGTAGGAATTTTTAACTCTAAAATCATTCTTTCTACACTATTAATATGAAAATGAACCTGTAAGTAGTTGTCACAATAATTTTACGTTTCGTGATCAAAGAAATGGATTACCACGATTTAGCATTTATTATCAGCATGCGCTAATGAAGTTCATCAGTCAAAGGAAACTGGATGGTGTGAAACGCAAGGACTAGCATAAGGATCCTGGTTCCAGCCCCAGGGTCCCCACCTGCAGGGAGGGGGTTTGCTTCACCATCGGTGAAGCAGGTCTGCAGGTGTCTGTCTTTCTCTCTCCCTCTCTGTCTTCCCCTTCTCTCTCCATTTCTCTCTGTCCTATCCAACAATGACATCAATAATAACAACAATAAAAAAAACAAGGACAACAAAAGGGAAAATAAATAAATATAAAAAAATTTGAAAAAAAAAAAAAGGAAAGGAAACTGGAATGATGGTTCCTGCTCTAATCAGCCTTAGTCAATCTATAATTGTCAAGGAAGGAGGAGAGGACTGTTATGAAAGAAAACTTGCTGTGGACAAGACTGGTCATGAGGACATCCTATTTCAAATGGAAGTATTCCAAGTTTTCACTGCATGAAAAAAAATCAATAACAAGAGATGATTTGTGGTTTAGAGAAGTGGCTAGAAACAAGGAAACCAATAATCAACCTTACAAAAAAAAAAAATCAGGGCAAAAAGACATGAAATTCTCTATAAATTCAAGTCACTGGCCTACTTAAATGTATGTAGTAGGGGTGTGTATCTTTTGTTAGATGTTTGGAATATTAAGTAGCTCATAGGAACCTATAAAGAAAGCATTCTGGACATTTTACTCAGCCTCTCCTAAATTCAGCACATGGTAATTTTATAGGTAATATTAAAAAGTTTTTGTTTCCTTATTGACTTGAGAGAGAGTAGCAAGAGATACAGAGCATTATTCCGGCATCAGACTTGGAAACTTACCCTTGCAAGTCCTGCGTTCTAACACTGTACCATCTCCTAAGACACCAGACGCAATACTTTTGTGAGAAAACTATGTATTTTTATGCTTTACACTGTAGACTCTATCTGACATAATTCCACAGTAATGATGATTTCAAAACATGCTTCAGTATCATAAAACTACCAGGAGGAAAATTATGTAGCCTTAACCCCTTGAATCACATTTCAAATGTTAGAACAAAAGTGACCACCGACAACAGCCATATTTGAAAGGTGTTCTGATAAAAACAAACACAGACCTCTTTATTCTTTCTTTGTGTGTGTGTGTGTGTGTGTGTGTGTGTGTGTGTGTTATTTTGCTTCATTTGGCATTCAGGTCATTAATGATCTGACCCTTGACCTTTGCTCTTGAATCATCTGTCAGTCACGGTGACAGCTCCATTCATGCTAAGATACCCCATCTCTGCCCCCTATGCCAGCCCTTCTCTGTAAGTAGGGCACTAATTTTTTTTCCCATGGCTTTCATCTTTCCAGTCCCTACTCTTCCTAAGAAATATGTAGCCACGTGTCGACTTATGTAAATCTACTCTTTTTTTTTTTTACCAGAGCACACTGCTCAGCTCTGGCTTATGATGGTGTGGGGGATTGAACCTGGGATATGACGGAGCCTCAAGCTTGAGAGTCTGTTTGCATAACCATTATGCTACCTACCCCCACCCAATCTGCTCTTTTTATCATCCCATTTTCACCTTGATCTGAAAGTTACATCCCTATATTATATCTTTATTCATTACACGTCTTCATTAGTAACTAAGGAGTTCTTTCTCCTCCAGTCTTGGATGGCAAAGGGACAAATATGTAATTTATATCTGTTTCAGTATCTATGCTTAATGTTATGGGACAACATAGTTTGCATGAATGAAGAGTATTTGTGCACATATTTAAAATAATTTTTCTAATTAACAATTCAGTGGATTTTTGCCTTTTAGTTTAAGATTGTCCTTGAGTATTTTTTTTTCTTTTCTTTTTTTGCCTCTGTGTTTATCACTGGGGCTTGATGTCTGTACTACAAGTCTACTGCTCCTGGAGGCCATTTTTTTTTTCATTGTTGTTGTTATTTTTGTTGTTGCTGCTATTGTTAGTTGGGGCAGAGAGAAACTGAGAGAGGAGGGGAGAACAGAGAGAGGGATAGAATGACACCTGCAGATCTGCTTCACCACTTGTAAAGCGATCTCCCTGCAGGTGGGGGGCTCGAACCGGGATCTTTGTGCCCATCTTTCTTGAGTCCCTTTATTTGATAATTTTATTCTTAAATCTATCTGTAGAAACCCTGTGTTTTTATGAGACTTAAGCTTATAGAATAAAACTTCATGTATGAGCCCAGACATCACCAACTATAGAGTATCAGACATAATGGAAAATCTTTAATTACTTTCTCTGGGGCCAGGGGGAGGCAGCACCTAGTTGAACACAGATTACAATTCACAAGGAACCGGGTTCAATCCCCTGGTCCCCACCTTCAGGAGAAAAGCTTTGCCAGTGGTGAAGCAGTGCTGCAGGCGTCTCTCTTTCTCTCTCCCTCTCTATGTCCCCCTTCCCTCTCGATTTCTGGCTGTCTCTATCCAATTAATAAATAAAGATAACCAGTTACTTTTTCCTCTTGAAAAAATTAAATAATCTTTTAAAGATTTACAGGGGGGAGGGGCCCATTCCTGTATATGCAGAATTTGGGATCAGACTGGAAATTTCAGACAGGCAAGTCTTCCCTCAGGCATGTGAGTACTATGTTCTGCCAGTATTTAAAATTTATTTAAGACATAATGACCAGAAAGAACACTTCTTTGGCTTTTGGAAGTGCCAGAATTTGAACACAAGGCCTCTAGTCCTCAGACATGAAAGTATGGTACCTTACTATTTGTGCTATCTCGCAGGCTCTTAACTGAATTTTGACGTATGATATTTGTAACAAATTCTCATATCTCTAACTCTTAAAGTTGAGTTTCCACATCAAAATATTTATCTGATTCCTATAGCCAAGTCTAAATGGGAATCGAGCTCACACTTCGGTCTCTATCCCCCCATCTAGGCTGTTCTTAATTAATGCAGTTGTTATTCCTAACCCAGTTGTTGTGATTATATTTTTGTTGGCTTCATTATATTTCTTCTCCAGATGGTCTACAATTTGGCCTTTTGGCTTCATTCCTGATAAACTATAGGAATATTACACCCATATTTTAAAAAACAAATCTCAATTGGTTTCTTATTTGCCAATAGCTAGAACTTTAAAAAGTTCTCCTCTCTAGACCTCACATATCTCAATGATTTCATTATGGAAGATGATGTTTTTCATTTCAGTACGAACAACGTTCTGGCAAAGCTTAGCTTTGATACCATGGATTAGATTTTGACATCTTTACTTTTTATATAAAACAGTATCAAAGCATTCTCCTTTGAAAATTCTGCTGAATTGAAATTTGTGGATGACCTAAATCATGACAACACTATCCAGAAAACAAGGACATTTACTATTTTTTTTAAACATTCCAGTGAGAAGCTTTGAAGATTTTTTTCAGTTCAGATGCAAAAAGGCATGTTGAGTGTCTATCTAAATCATTTAACACAAGGGAGGCCAACCCAAGTCTATCAAGTCTATAGGCTCTGACTTCCTTCAGAATTAACATAGAAATAATAATTGTGGGGGCTGGGCGGTAGTGTAGCGGGTTAAACTAACATGGCAGGAAGCACAAGGACTGGCTTAAGGATTCCAGTTCGAGCCCCCTGGCTCCCCATCTGTGGGGGGGGGGGTCGCTTCACAAGCGGTGAAGCAGGTCTGCAGGTGACTATCTTTCTTTTCCCCTCCCTGTAGTCCCCTTTTCCATTTCTCTCTGTCCTATACAACAAAAAACAATAGCAATAGCAAAGCAACAACATTGATAGCAAGGGCAAATAAAAATAAAAATAGCCTCCAAAAAAATAAATAAAATAGACTCCAGGAGCACTGAACCCCAGTGATAACCCTGGGAAAAAAAGAAAAGAAAAGAAACAATAGTGCACATCACCTCCTTACCCCTCTGAAGATAAAATAAATTAATTCACGTAAGTGGCTTAGAAAAGAGATAAAAGAAAAAATAACTTCCAATCGCTTTTAACTTGCTTTTAGTAACAGTGTGCATAACTTGATATACAAGGGCTAGTACTGTTAGTTATAGACACAGAGTTGCTAACTGCTTATACGTAACTGATATATATCTCTTTGCTGATGTCTTCTTGTCATTCTTTCAAAGAAAATGAATAGAAATGGAAAAAAATATCTCAGAGTCAGCGCAGTAGCGCAGCTGATTAAGCGTATATGGCGCAAAGCGTAAGGACCGGCACAAGGAGCCCAGTTCGAGCCCCCAGCTGCCCACCTGCAGAGGAGTCACTTCACAGGTGGTGAAGCAGGTCTGCAGGTGTCTATCTTTCTCTCTCCCTCTCTGTCTTCCCCTCCTCTCTCCATTTCTCTTTGTCCAATATCAATAACAACAATAAAAATAAATTAAAAACATATTTAAAAAATCTCACCTGGATAGTGTACCTGCTTTATCATGTGTATGCTTTCAAGGTTGAGTCCAGTCCCAGTTGCACTGTAGGAAGCTCTGGTCAATCTCTGTCTCTCTATGTTTCTCTCTCTTCCCCTTCCCCTCCCCAGCCTCACCCCTCCTCTATTACACTCTCTTTAACTTCCATATAAAAAGTCATCCCACAGCAGTGAGACCTTGATAATAATAAAAAGAATGAAAGAAAAGAAGAAAGAAAGATTGAAATTGAATAAGAAGCAAAATTACATAAGTTTTTTTTTCCCCACAGTCAACTAATTTGACTTAGTTCATAAATGGAAATGTTACCTTAGGCAGGCATTTCCAAACTTAAGAATTTGACAATAAACGGATCATCAGAAGAGAAATAACATTCCTGATGAAAGAAGGGTGGAATTTAGAGTGCAAAGTAAAAGGAAATCTTACATAGTTTCCAGGGTGAACACAAGTGAAGGCATCTGGGGAAAGATACCCTTATCCTTCATAATATCTTGACACACCATGATTTCACTTCAGAAGCAACTGTCTCTTGGCTAGAAATGACTTTGAGCCATTTAAAAGCCAATCTTCTTTCTGAGTTGTCACACAGGTAGATCACAGTGTCATTCTGTAATCGAATCTACCACAAATGAACACAATATTGGCTTTGGTGGGTTCACACACCAGTAGTATCTACTAGCTGATAGTGTGCCTCTGGCATGGGGCTTGGGCCATTTACTGGGCTCAGACTCAGTCAATACGTATGAAATGAAAGAATGCATATAAACTAAATATCAGACAATTATAAATACATATTCTATTTATAAAATAAGGTGGTAAAAGTTTTAACACATTTTCAGATACAGATGAAGGCAGACACACAGAGAGGAAGAAAGACACCTGACCAGCAGCACTAAAACTTCCCCAAGGCCCTTGACACTCCTCTGTGCTTCTAGATCTGGAAACTGGACCCTGCACATGACAAGCCAGGTACTCGATGACAGAAGATACTTTCTGTCCATATAGATGCTCTTTCTTTCTTTCTTTCTTTCTTTCTTTCTTTCTTTCTTTCTTTCTTTCTTTCTTTCTTTTTCTTTCTTCCTTCCTTCCTTCCTTCCTTCCTTTCTTTCTACCTTCCTTTCTTTCTCTTGGTCACTTTGTCCACCCTTCCTCCTGAACTTCTCTCTGCCTCTCTCTTTCCTTCTTTCTTTTTCTTCCTGAGAAAGAGCTGCAAGGAGAGAGAGAGAGAGAGAGAGAGAGAGAGAGAGAGAGAGAGAGAGGACTGAAGCTTCCTTTGCTGCCATGGGACTGGACTCAAACATGCATCTCACGCATAGCAAAGCATACACTATCCAAGTGAGCTTTCAGCTTGTCTGGATATATAGTCTGTTGCTGTTGGATGGGGCCAGTGTATGAATATCTCATGTCCATTTGGTCTAGTGTTATTTCAGTTTATTTCATTTCCTTGCTGTTTTTCTGTCTGCATGATCTATTCATTGTTAAAACTTGGGGGTTGAATCTAGCCCCTACTATACCACATAATATTGGGGAAGCTATGGTCTCTCTCTCTCTCTCTCCCTCTCTCTCTTTCCTGCTGTCTGCAAAACAACCTGAATCAGTGATGTCAATGTGATGAAGAAAACAACAACAACAGCAACAACAACAAAAAACCGTAGGTTTTATCACTCCGTGATATTGCTATTTCTCCCTACATTTGTTTAGATTTCTTTACAATATTTAAGAGCTCTTGACACTGGGTGGACACTTAGTCTCTTATTGCTGATTTGTAAAACCTATTTTCTTTTATTTCTTTTTTAGTATAACTACCTATGCTCTCTTTTGGTTTCCACATATTGGGAGGTGTCTTTTCATTGTGAATGTATGTGCCTTTCAAGCTGGAGTCATTATAATGCATGCAGCATATTCTTTATTAATGACTGTGTGTCCGACACCGCTTTTCTCCGGATTTTTGTTTCTTTATTTAATCTATTTTACTGTTCTAGGTTTTTTATGGATAATTACTGATAGATGAGACATTAAGAATGTTTGTGGAGACTTCTGGAGGCGGGGCTACAGAGCAGCAGCAGCTGTGTTTCTCTCCTCTCCTCTTCCGGGTCAACTAGGAATACCAAAGGAGACCACCTGGGACCACAACAAGACAGGACTGGAACGACTTCAGCAACCCACCAAATCACCGGTGAGTACAAACACGTGTGGCTCCTGGACAGAGAGGAGAGATTAAGTGGCTGGTAACAGTCAGGCAGTTTGCCAGTTGAGACACCACTTCCAGTCTGTTTCACCAAAAAAAGATGGCTGAAGGGAGGCGAGGACTCCCCTAAAACTCACCAACCGCAACTGTGAGTCTCCACTGCTACTATCTGGAGCTGAGTGTGTGTGTGTGTGTGTGGGGGGGGCTGTGCTGATACCAGGGACAGAGAACTAAGGAGGAAACTCAGGAGAAGATTTATACTTCCATGGCCTAGCAATGGAGCTGTGAGAGTCTCTTTGCATAACCACTGGATTCTCTCTGCCCCAACTTGCTTATCTCTCAGGCAAGAGTCAGTAATTAAGCTAAAAAGCCTACTTATAGTTTAAAAGCCCTCAGGTTCCCATAGCCTGCAGGGAAGAAAAAGAACATAAGAGGCTTTTAAACCACTGAGCTCCAACTCAGAGATTAAAATAATATTGAAACAATTGTCAATTTCCACAACTGTGAACCTTTTAATTACCTTACTTAAACAGCCTGATTGAACATTTTAAAGATTTATAAGACAAAGAAGAACAAAGGAACCCTAAAGCAACCAGAAGGACAGAAATCACCAAAGTTTGTGTAAAAATAAATAACACTGAAAATAAGAAAAACATTTAAAAGATCAACGAAAGTAGATGTTGGTTCTTCAAAAGAGTGAACAAAATTGACAAACCTTTAGACAGACTCAAAACAAAAAAGGGAGAAGACCCAAATAAATCGGATCATAAATGAAAGAGGAGATATCACAAAAGACACCACAGAAATTCAGCATATCATGCGAGCTTCTACAAACAACTATATGCCACCAAGTTAGAGAACCTGGAAGAAATGGACAATTTCCTAGATACCTGTGAACTTCCAAAATTAAGAGGAACTAGGTAACATGAATAGGCCCATCACAGCTAATGAAATTGAAACAGTTATCAAAAACCTTCCCAAGAATAAAAGTCCTGGACCAGATAGTTTTACAAATGAATTCTACAAAACCTTCATAGAAGAACTAATGCCTCTACTTTTAAAAGTCTTCCAGAAGATTGAAGACACTGGAATACTCCCTTCCAGCTTCTATGAAGACAACATCACTCTGATAGCAAAAGCAGACAGGAGCACACCCAAAAAGAAAACTACAGACCAATACTTCTGATGAACATAGATGCTAAAATATTGAACAAAATTCTAGCCAACTGCATACAGCAGTACACTGAAAAGATTGTTCATTGTGACCAAGTGGGGTTTATCCCAGGGATGCAAGGTTGGTTTAATATATCAATCACTGTGATCTACCACATCAATAAAAGCAAGGCCAAAAACCACATCGTCATATCAATAGATGCAAAGAAAACCTTTAACAAAATACAACCTCCCTTTATGGTCAAAACACTACAAAAAAATGGGAATAGTTGGAAAATTCCTGAAGATAGTGGAGAGAATACAGGTCCAAGAAGGATGACAGAGGACCTAGTGGGGGTTGTATTGTTATGTGGAAAACTGGGAAATGTTATGCATGTACAAACTATTGTATTTACTATCTAATGCAAAACATTGATTCCTCAATAAAGAAATTATAAAAAAGTTTGTTATTTTCTAATTCCCTGGTTTTTTTCTTCCTTTCTTGCTGTTCTTATTTGTGAGTTGGTGATTTTCTATAGTAGCAAGTTTTTATTCTAGTATCAATATATACAGTAAATTTTTTATAAAGCACCTCTTGCTTTCATGGCTACCATGAAACTTACATAAAACATTCTGGAAATACAAAAAGCCCATTTTATATTGCTTAATTTTTTTTTTTTTTTTGCCTCCAGGGTTACTGCTATGGCTCAGTGCCTGCACCATGAATCCACTGCTCCTGGAGGCCATTTTTCCCCCCTTTTGTTGCCCTTGTTGTTGTAGCCTTGTTGTGGTTATTATTGTTGTTGTTGATGTTGTTTGTTGTTGGATAGGACAGAGAGAAATGGAGAGAGGAGGGGAAGACAGAGAGGGGGAGAGAAAGACAGACACCTGCAGACCTGCTTCACCGCCTATGAAGCGACTCCCCTGCAGGTAGGGAGCCGGGGGCTAGAACCGGGATCCTTACGCTTGTCCTTGCGCTTTGTGTCATGTGTGCTTAACCCGCTGCACTACTACCCGACCCCCTTATATTGCTTACTTTTAATTACATACAAAGCTCCATCTTTATTTATTTATTTATTTATTTATTTATTTACTTATTTATTTTATTACCTCCATGGCCAACATTACCTGTCCTGCACCTAGTAGTAAACATAAATATTTATAAGCATATATTTATTATAAACGCACACACATACACATATATATGTGTGTATATATATATACACACACACATATATATATATACATATATATATATACATATGGCTAAGTCTATTTTATGCTCTAAGTATTGTTACAAATATATAAAATTGAAAATAAGTCACTTAAGTCAGAAGGATTTATTCAAATTATGAATAGGAAACTGAGGCTCAGAAAACTCTAAGTCAGTTTTCTTTTTTTTTTTTTTGACTCACAACAACCTTTATTCACTCTTGTACAATGCCCAGGCCCCCGTCTAACGCGGCGTGCCGCAGGGCACGGCCAGGCGGACGTCCCACCATCTGCACACACTCCCGGGGCAGCTGCTAGTGATGGCCATGGCCCGTAGTCTGCTTAGAGGCTTTCAAAGCTTTACTTTTCTTATCTGCACTCCTGATCTTATAAACAATGAAGCCCATCAAGCCCATTCCTACCCAGATCTTCTAAGTCAGTTTTCTGAAGGAACACTGAACATATCACTAATAGGATTAAACTCTTTCTGCATAGATACAAAGTCGTCTTTCTGTACACTAAATCAGACTGGTTTGGCCGCCCTAACGCTTCCACTTAAGTATGTATGTACCTTTAATAAGCATCTGTCAGTGAGTGACCAGTCATTTCTTAGCTGGTGAGGTAGGTTCAGCTTGTGATAGCATCTGCTTTATATGGCATGAGAGTAAACATGAACCACTTGGCTGCTAATTGTCTCAAAAGCAGACTCAACTTTCATATATCAAAGAGATATATGAAAGTTCCAATCACGCACAGCAAAGTATTTGATATATGTATTTTCTGAACATTCTTTACTACTAGTTATGATAAAGAGAAACAAAAAATAATAATCTATTGGCTGGGGCGGGTGTGGGGGGAAGCTTCCCAGCAAAACACACTACAGACCTTATAGACAATAAAACATTGAATTACTTTTATGACCTTAGTTTATCTGAGTTTGGCTTGGCTGAATTTTAGCTAATATACTTTGCAAACAATTTGTATTTTAAGTAAGTGCCTCTTAAGAACTGCCCCTGCGGCTACAGACAGACTATGACCCACATAGTCAACGACTGCCACCTCTCCAGATTCAAAGGAGGTCTCGAAACTTTACATCAGGCTCAACCTGACGCTGTTGACTGGCTACGGAAGAAGGGCAAACGCTAGAAGAAGAAGTGCCTCTTATATTTCACTGCTGCTTCTTTATAGAGGTGTTTGGGAGAACAAAGAGAAGACTGTGTGTGCATGAATCTTGACCTTAGAGAGATTGCTTTCTGACACAGGGAAGTCCTGCAGAAGGGTAAAGGCTGGGAGTCAGGTGGTAGCGCAGTGGATTAAGCGTACTTGGCCCCAAGCACAAGGACTGGAGTAAGGATCCTGGTTCAAGCCCCCGGATCCCCATCTACAGGGGATTCGTTTCACAGGTGGTGAAGCATTTCTTCAGGTGTCTATCTTTCTCTCCCCCTCTCTGTCTTCCCCTCCTCTCTCCATTTCTCTATATCCTATCCAACAATGAAGACATCAACAATAATAACTACAACAACAATAAAAAAAACAACAAGGGCAACAAAAGGGAAAATAAATAAGTAAATATTAAAAAATATTTTTTAAAAAAAGGGTAATGTTTGCCCCAGGACTGGAGGAACACAGATAATGCTGATCAAGTTTGCTCCTAGGGAAATTCATAGAGCCAAATGGACTGTCCCTGGGAAAGGAAGCAATGTTTAGGAGAGTCTCAGTGAATATAAATATTGACCATCTTTAGACCCTCATAATCCCTATGCATTGCTAGGTGTGTGGGAGAGTGACTCTGGCATTCATTGCAGTGATGGCATTTTTTATGTATTTTGGAGGGTGTATATTGATTTTAACAGAATGAAAGTCGCTAAGTGTGCTATATCGGTCAGGTCTTGTTATGATATTCCTTAAACAAACAAACAAATAAGAAAGTTAAGCTTAAAAGCTGACATCACATCTTACTTGATACATTTTGTATAAGAATGAACCAGGAATTCTTGTACTCAATACAGGGATTGTACTAACTTTTTTATGTACTGGTTTCACACATTTCTTTTTTTAAAATTTTTATTTATGAAAAGGAAACACTGACAAAGCCATAGGATAAGAGGGGTGCAACTTCACACAATTCCCACCATCAGAACTCCGTATCCCATCCCCTCCCCTGATAGCTTTCCTATTCTCTATCCCTCTGGGAGTATGGACCCAGGGTCATTGTGGGGTGCAGAAGGTGGAAGGTCTGGCTTCTGTAACTGCTTCCTCACTGAACATGGGCATTGGCAGGTGGATCCATACTCCCAACCTGTCTCTCTCTTTCCCTAGTGGGGAAGGCCTCTGAGGAAGCTCAGAGCTCCAAGGCACATTGGTGGGGTTGTCTGTCCAGGGAAATCTGGATGGCATCCTGTTAGCATCTGGAACATGGTGGCTGGAAAGAGAGTTAACATACAAAACCAAACAAATTGTTGAACAATCATGGACCTAAAGGCTGAAATAGTGCAGATGAAGTGTTGGGAGGAGGGGTCCTCCATTTTGTAGATAGCTAGTAGGCCTATTTTAGTTATATTTCAAAGGGCCTGTAGCTATACTAGTTTTTTGTTTTGTTTTGTTTTGTTTTTGTTTTTGTTTTTGTTTTTGCCTGAGCCTGAAATCTGATATTCAGGTGGATCCAAGTTATTGTCTGGGGAGATGATGTCAGTACTGGCAAAAGGACCAGAAAGTTGGATCAGGGAAGAGAGTAGCTCCTTAATATGGGAAAGGGGTATAAATATTGTTGACTGTAAACCCCATCGATTTGATGGGTTTCACACGTTTTTAGGGTATGTTGCATAGTTCAGCAAGTCCTTTATTGTGACTAAGATTCTCCCCAGAATCACATGGAAACACTGTGTTCAATACCAAGAATAAACTTCATGGGTAGTGAAACAGTATTTTTGTGTCTCTCTTGCCTTCACATCTTTCTCTAATATGGGGGGGGGGGGCGTATCTGGATCTGGAGAGCCGGGAGGGAGTGCACTGGGTTAAGCACACATAGTGTGAAGTGCAGGGAACCAGGCAAGGTTCCAGGTTAGAATCCCCAGCTTTCCATCTGCCGGGGGGGGGGGGGGGGGGGGGTTCGCGTCACAAGCAGTGAAGCAGGTCTTCAGGTGTCTGTCTTTCTCTCACCCTCTCTGACTTCCCACCTGTTTCAGTTTCTCTCTGTTCTATCCAACAACAACAGCAACAACAATAATAACAGCAATAACAACAACAATGGAAAAAAGATGGCCGCCAGAAACAGTGGATTCATGATGCAGGCACCAAATCCCAGTGATGATATTGAAGAAAAAATCAAATTTGGAAGACCAAGTATCTGTATTGCAGAAGACACCATTTTCTGTCTTGACTTTAAAACATAGTAAAATGAAGTGAAAGTACAATTTAAAACATAAATATTCATTTAACAAAGATAACAAAGACTTAGTACCTGTTCTATACAGGCTCTAGTTGTAGTTAGTGTACTAATAGGAATAGGTTGAAATCCTTTTTATGTGAAGTCAATACTCTCGTTGGTAACATACTTCAAGCAAACAATCATTAAAATGTATATGACTCAAAAACTTGTGATAAATGCCTAAAAGGCCAGGATAAAAGATAGTGGTATTGCGCCTTTTCTTTTTTTGATTAATAAAGCCCCCTTTAAGGATATATAAAACTGATATTTGGCTTCACAGAAAATGTTAGAAAGTGTTCTTGTGTCTGTGTTTTGGATGAACTTGCCAAGTATAGAGAGTAACTTTTTATAAAACGTAAGGGCTGGGATATAGTTGACCTAGTTAGCAGATCTGGAATCCTTCACTTTACCATCTACAAAGCCTCCAGTTTTATTTATTTTTTCCTGTGTCAAATGTATCAGGTGAAAAATAGGAGAGGAAAGTGTTGAAGATGAACTTAGCCAACATGATTTTGCAAATATATCGTTTAGAAATCTAATTGTTTCCCCAAAGATGAAAACTTTAGAGACTGACAAGGAATCTGTTTAGAGACAGTTTCTCCATGTGGACGTGAGAAAGTTGAGACAGAGAAGCTTCTCTATGAGAAACAGAATGTGTGCATTAGATCTGAAAATAAATTTTAGATCTCTGAAGAATGTTAGGGTCTCAGAAAAATTGAGTGAGAAGCATAGAAAATTTTCACATCTATTCCAAAGAAGCAGATGTTTTCATTTTAGATTTCATATGGCTTATGAAATTTGAACAGTTAATTTTTTTTGCTATGAATATTGTTCTATGTGTCGGCTCTACCTTATGATAGAGATAATATTACTGTTACTATTTTACAAAAGGAAGGAATAAAGGCATGGAAAAAAAAAGTAACCTATATGGTGGTAGCTGTAAGAAACAGAGCTGAAGTCCATGAATCCCAGCACTGGAACCCATACTCCTAATTCTCAGTACTGCGTTTTACCTATAACTTAAAATGTTAAAGTACAAAGTGTTAACTAACTGTAATCAGTAAGGCTCACTCACTAATGAAAGAGTCCATGACTTTACACAGACACCTGCTTTCCAAGGAATCAGGGAGCTGAGCCCAGGTAGACTGTTAAGAGGGATGGGTGTGTCTGTCGGTGGCCCTCATGGAGTTTTGAAACTTGGGCTCCAAAAGATGAAGCTTAATTTGGTCCTGGGGGAACAAGATGACCTGAGATTGACTCAATGAGCTGAACTGCACCCCAGTACTTACTATGTTAGACCTGATTCTGGAAAGACAAGAAAGGGATAACGATTGGGGACTCACCACAATATTGCTTCTCCCCTTTCTCCTTCAAAATAACAATCACTGTACACGTGGCTATGCAAAAGACTTTCATACCTGACGCAAGAAGGTCCCAGGTTCAGTACTCAGTACCACCATAAGCCAGAGCTAAGTAGCATTCTGGCCTCTTTCTCTCTTCTTTTCTCTCCTTCTTCTCCTCTTCCTCCTCCTTCACCTCTTCCTTCATCTTCTTTTCCTTTCTTCTCCCTCTATATGTGTGTCTGTTTGTGTATCTTTCCCTCTGTATAGCATGTAAAATGAGTAAATAAACATTATTTAAGAAGTAACAATCATTGACACTTATGAGAGACTTTGTTCAGGAGGAAGTTCAAGAAGTGTCACAGTCCGGGACTGTTAACTCCTCCTGACTTGCCAAGTCCTTCCCCACTTCTATTTGCATAAATATCATTTCTTTTTAGAGGACAGGAAGGCTGCTTTGAATACTAATTCCTTCTTTTTTTTTTTATTTAAGAAAGGATAAATTAACAAATCCATAGGGTAGGAGGGGTACAACTCCACACAATTCCCACCACCCAATCTCCATATCCCACCCCCTCCCCTGATAGCTTTCCCATTCTCTATCCCTCTGGGAGCATGGACCCAGGGTCATTGTGGGTTGCAGAAGGTGGAAGGTCTGGCTTCTGTAATTGCTTCCCCTCTGAACATGGACGTTGACTGGTCGGTCCATACTCCCAGTCTGCCTCTCTCTTTCCCTAGTAGGGTGGGTCTCTGGGGAAGCTGAGCTCCAGGACACATTGGTGGGGTTTTCAATCCAGGGAAGCCTGGCCGCCATCCTGATGGCATCTGGAACCTGGTGACTGAAAAGAGAGTTAACATACGAAGCCAAACAAATTGTTGAGCAATCATGGACCCAAAGCTTGGAATAGTGGAGAGGAAGTGTTAGGGGGGTACTCACTGCAAACTCTAGTGTACTTCTGCTTTCAGGTATATATTTTGCACTAGTTTACGGATACGTGTGAACATATGCTCTCTCTCACAGAAACTGGTGTATATCTAGGTTTTGGGACTTTATTAGAAAGTGAACCACCTGAGATGGAATTAGAGTATACTATGAAAGGAAAGGTCTCACCTGAGTAATGAAGCTGAAGGGGTGTCATTCCACATGTGAAGTCTCTGGACACAGTCTGAAGTGAAGCATGTTGAGATGGCCATCGTTGTGTTGGTTAGGTTGTGATGGGCAGATGCAATATTATTTGGTATGGATTGGGAGAGGCATACGGAAAAGTGGGCCCTATCCAAGGGTTCCAGGACTGGGGGAAGTAGAGGCTCTATAGTGGAGATGTGAGGTTCCTGCTGTCTTAGGGTTCCAAAAGACAATGGATAGTTAATGTTATCATCACATTATTTGGTAATTGGGTTAATACTAATTCCTTCTAGAGTATATTCAAACAACAATAACGGCTACTGGAACAGTGTTTGTCTTCTGTGGTACTGGATATTATACTATTTTAAAGACAATTTAACAGTTCTTGGTAAAACATCTTAGGATATATTCTGAACATTTGAAAATGAACAGTTGCCTTTAACTTCCCACTGGGCCCATTAGCCATCTCTTAGAATACTTTGTTTTCTTGGTGACCTCCTATCGTTCCAGACTAGCCCATCTGAAACTCGTGCTCCCCCCCCTTTTTTTTTTTTAATATTTGTTTCCTTGTTTTTGCCCTTGTTTTTATTGTTTTTGTAGTTATTGTTGTTGATGTCGTCGTTGTTGGATAGGACAGAGAGAAATGGAGAGAAGAGGGGAAGACAGAGAGGGGGAGAGAAAGACAGACACCTGCAGACCTGCTTCACTGCCTGTGAAAGCGACTCCCCTGCAGGTGGGGAGCCGGGGGCTCAGACCCGGATCCTTGTGTTTTGCTCCACATGCGCTTAACCGGCTGCACTACCGCCCACACTCCCTCCACCTTTTTTTTTTTTGTAGTACAGATTGCTAAATGATTGCACATTCATTTTTCTCAGAGAAATGTAATTAATTATTGAGTCAACATGGCTTCCTATTGATTCTGGGTTGATTACTTTCTAATATGAAAAATGCACTCATGCCATAATGTCATTTGAGCTCAGTAAATTGGGGGCTTCATCAAGGAACAAATGAAATCAAAGATATTGACTTCTCTGGCAGAAGGAGAGTGTCTGTCTCCATGTGAAGGAGGTTATCTTTTTTTTTTGTTTTGTTTTCGCAAACTCAAAAATGAACAGTGGTGGGCAGGGAAAGTCACATCAGCAATGAGATTTGGATATTTGGATTACAGAGAGGATTTCATTACCCATTGATCTTCCTGCTGAGAGTGCAGTGCCTGTTAAACATTGTTAAAGTCTATTTACAGTAATGAGTCCTTGGAAACAGCTCTCACTACTCTTATGTAAGCTCTGCTTTTCAAATCAGATGAACTAGAAAGTGACTTGTAAGTAATAACATATCTTCATATAAAATAGTGCATAGGAGTTGAACTTCTTCAGAAATTCTTCCTACATATCTCCCCACCTAAGATCTGTGTGCTTAAAGTGAGTAAAGAAAAGCGTGTTTGGAGCCAGGTGGTAGCGGACCTGGTTGAGCACACAAGGTTCGAGCCCCCAGTCACCACCTATAGAGGGAAAGCTTTGCAAGTGGTGAAGCAGTGTTGCAGGTGTCTCCCTGTCTCTCCCTATCAACCCCTTCCCTCTCAATTTCTGGCTGTCTCTATCCAGTAAATAAAATAAAGATAGTAAAAAAAAATTTAATTTCTTAATAAAAAAGAAAAGCTTTCTTTACCAAATGCTACAGGAATAGAACATTGGTACATTTGTGGTAGTCAGCCTGTTCTGATGAATGTTCCATACACAGCATTGCTGGTTTCTCCTTTGGACTGAGTGGACCTGGCCTCAGGTAATATTGCTGAACACCTTCTTTGGCAAAAATCTGGGTTTTGTTTTGTTTTTAATGTGGAAGGAGAAAGAGATGTATCTTATTTATTAGGTAGAAACATTCAGGAATTGAGAGGGAAGGCAGAGAAAGAACAGGAGAGAGAGAGAAAGCAAGATACCTACAACAGTGCTTCACCACTTGCAAAGTTTTCCCCTGCAGGTGGGGAACAGGAGCATAACTCAACCGGCTGCGCCACCACACTGCCCCTGCATTCTCCCTTTGAGCAAAAGTATCCCCTCAGTTTATTTTGAAGGGTCAGACATGCAACTAGAAGAAAAATTGAAAGATTCTTTTTAAAACATATGGTGTTTACTAAATGTAGCAAAAAATGCAGGGGGTGGATTTCCACTAAGGGATAAATAGTAACTTCTTTTTATCTGTTTGCAATTAAAATGTCAGGTTATGTCTGACATGCTTCTATCAAGGCCTAGTCATTTGATTTCAAAGGATTATCGGTGTAACTTCATATTTCCAGAGGGATTTATGTGTTATAGTAATTTCTTTGCAGCTAAAATGTTTTTCTGTTTTTTTAATATTTATTTATGTATTCCCTTTTTGTTGCTCTTGATTTAGTGTTGTTGTTATTATTGCTGCCTGTTTTCATTGTTGGATAGGACAGAAAGAAGAGGAGAGAGGAGGGGAAGACAGAGAGGGGGAGAGAAAGACACCTGCAGACCTGCTTCACCACCTGTGAAGCGACTCTCCTGCAGGTGGGGAGCCGGGGGCTTGAACCGGGATCCTTATGCTGGTCCTTGTCCTTTGTGCCACGTGCACTCCACTGTGCTACTGCCTAACTCCCTAAAATGGTTTTTCTAACTTAAGTCAGTGATAGATATTTCTGCTTCTCTATACGCCTTTCCACAATCATGATATCTTCAAGTTGACTATTCAAGTCATTTTATTAAATTTAGGGGATGCATTGGATCGACCTTCCCGTGGTGCATCCCGTGAGTACCCATTCATTGGGAAAACTGACGATCCTTCCTAGCCAACTGAATCCACATGGATCCCAGTCACTTTCAAAGCCAGCAACAAGCAGCTCCTGACAGCTTTCAACCTGACGCTGTTGACTGGCTACGGAAGAAGGGCAAACTCTAGAAGAAGAAGAATTAAATTTAGAATTTGATTTGAAATGAATAAATTATGAAATCTAGTTTGTAAAACTTTTTAAAGGGCACTATTTATTTAAAATGGGAAACAAGCAATTTTCCTCATCTAAATACTATATTGTTTTTTATTTTTTATTTTTAAAATATTTTTAAATTACAGAATTACATGTCAATAGGGGTTTGAATCCACACCATTCCCACCACCAGAGCTCTGAATCCTAAGTCTCCCCACTGCAATCCACCACAGTTCCCCTAAAGTTGTAGACATGGGCTAACCATCTTCTCTACAACTATCTGTCCACATTTATACAAAGTTACCCCTTCTTTTCCTGATTCAGTCCTCTCTTTCCCTCAAAACCACTCATAACATCAAAGCTACCTCGATATGTCCCTCTCCTTGTTCTTCTCTCTCTCTCTCTCTCTCTCTCTCTCTCTGGGTGCTGATGAAGCTGGAGTGCAGAGACCCTTTATCTTTATCCTATCTCCCGTTGGGAGTCTGGATCAAGGTTGTTTACGGGGAGCAGAAGGTAGGACTTCTGGCTTCTGTAGTTGCTTCTCTGCTGAGCGTGGCCATTGACAAGTCGATCCATACCCCCAGCCTGTTACTATCTTTCCCTAGTGGACCAGAGCTCTGGAGGTTCGAGGTGAGGTTATCTGCCCATAGAAATCGGGGTGGAGTCATAGTAGCACCTGCAGCCTGGTGTCTGGAAGGCGGCATGACCTAAGTTGAGACAAGATGGTTAATGAACAGGAACCAGAAAGTAGGATCAGAGCAGATGAGATTAGGGATTTTAGGGTAGAGAAAAGCTAGGAGAACCATTTTAGGCACGTTACTGGGGGCATACAGCTATAATAGTTTTGCTTGAGTTTAGTAACTAGCCTGAGGTTGGATGAGAATGTTACAGAAACCGCACAAATACACAATAAAAAGAAATTATGTTAAGCCTCATGTCGAAAGTAAATTCGACATTACTAATCACTAATGACTTGACATGCGTAACCCACTCAATAACGTTTTCTTTCCATATATTTCCCACTGATGCTTTTGACAGCTATATACAGTAAAATGCTTTTTTTAATAGTTATTTTTTCCCTTTTGTTGCCCTTGTTATTTTATTGTTGTAGTCATTGTTGGATAGGACAGAGAAAAATGGAGAGAGGAAAGGAAGACAGAGAGGGGGAGAGAAATACACCTGCAGACACCTGCAGACCTGCTTCACCACCTGTGAAGCGACTCCCCTGCATGTGGGGAGCCAGGGGCTCGAACCGGGATCCTTGAGCCGGTCCTTGGTGGTCTTTGCGCTTTGTGCCACGTGCGCTTAACCTGCTGCGCTACCGCCCTACTCCCAGACACAGAAAATTTAAACATAATCATCCAGATAAATGACATCTAATCGAAGTCCATAAAGAATTAATTGGTTGTGATTTAAAAATTATATCCTCTAATACTTTGAGAAATTAAACCTTGACAGAGTTTACTCACAGATGAAATTTACCTGCAGCAAACCAGAGAAGGATAACTTTGGCTTAAAAATGAGTAATTTAAGTAATAAATGATGAACTCTACAGTTCTGTTCTTTTATGGTAACTAGTGAAGTGTTGACTCTGATAAACAAATCAGATCTAACCTAAAAGCATGTCAGTACCTCAAGATTAAGAGTCGTAGTACTGACTCATTTTACTGAGACGTTCCAAAGCTTGAAAGATTGCCTATGTGTTTATTATTAGCTAATCAAATGGAAGATGTAACCACAAAGAATGATCACCCAGCTCCTATGATATATCCTTTGAACAACCCCAGAAGAGTTGAGGAATAAATTAATCTGTGGCAGCAGGAGATCAGGAGAGTAATAGTCTTAGTGTCCCAATTGTTGGATGTCTATGTCAAGCTGTGTGTCCTGACAAACTTAGGCTTCTGGGCTGTTCCATCTTAAGTGTCCTTCACTTTCCTAATGATGGGATTTAACCTGGGTGAGAACAGCAATATGGTATAGATCTTTGGGTCATTGATCTCTCATCTTTAAAATTCTGAAATAAGAAATCACTGTCTTCATCTATTTAATGAAATGCTATGATTGGAAAAAATATAATAGCGATGCATATATTTGTGAGAAACTAAAAGTATCACAATATGCACACTCTTATCAATCACTGTATTATTATTCACAAATAAACTTATAAGGTGTTACTTACTGGTAGATCATGATTTGGTACTCTTAGGAAAAAAGAGCATTGATTTTGCTCTTTTTCAACAGGTTTTTGTGGTCATCTTTTCTCATCCTTGAATTTGCTTTTGTTGATTCAGTAGGGTGTATGGTAGCAAGATATATATCCTTTTATTTATGGTCAGGTTATGCATTAGCATAAGCAAGTCTTTTCAAACAATACGATCTGAACAAACATGATGGTTTCTGGTGGATGATATAAAACAACTCATCCATCTCTTAGGTTTTGAGAAATAGGAGTAACTTCCAGACTTCACAGTCTCACTAAATAATTATGACCTTGAAAACTAAGAGAAAGAAAGAGAAAGAAAGAAAGAGAAAAACAAATATCTAGTTGCCTAGACAATTTAGAACTGAAAGCTGGTTAGTGAAGGTGACCATTCTGAGCCTTTCCTCTTTTGTTCTTTGCATCCTTTCCTGGGGGAGGGGGGGGGTGGTGGCGATGGTGCTGGTGGTTCAGAGAGGTATTTCAACTGCAGTGCTGGCATTTACTTGTAGTTACGATGAATTGCAGTCATAATTGCAATTGTTTTGTGATGCCTCTGGTGTCATTACCAAGATGCGATTACCAATTGCTGTATGAAATTAGTTATGCATGAAATGAATAGGAAGCGTAAATACGAGGAGGGGAAGTCTGAGCCCACACTTCACCCTCATTGTCTTCCAGATTCACTGACGCCTTATGCATAATGTGGTCATAAAACTTTAATTTATTTCTGCGTCACAGGGCTAGAAGGGATCTTTAAAGGTCATGTAGGACATCCCCCTCTTTCCAGGCCCTTGAGCAAACCTAAAAAGTTAATGAATAAATCCTTTTACCCAGATGTATATTCAAAAAATAGAAAAGGTTTAATGGTTATAAGTTGAAAGGTGGCAAGAAGGAGAAATGAAGGGTCTATCCATTGGTCAATACCAAGTATTTGATACACAATATAGAGTCATTTAATGTAGATATGAATGTTCAATAGCTTAATGTCAAGATAGAAATTTGACTCACTTAAGGAATTTAATTGTCTGTATGTAATGCCCCTTTATAAAAAAAGCACGGGTTCTTGAAATTTTGTGCTCATTAACACTGTTCGACGGAGTTGTCATTAAAAGCTTTAGAGAAACATGGGAGTCATAAATACACAACTCATGCACTCTAATGTACGGGGCTACGCTGTAAACTGAGACAGTTAATGAAATTCCAAATAGTTAACTTTTGCCATTGAATGATTTAATGTAGGATATTGTTTTAATTATTTTAAAGATATTTATTATTATTTTTTCATAAAGACACGTGTGTGTGTGTGTGTGTGTGTGTGTGTGTGTGTGTGTGTGTGTGTGTTGACAGAGGCCAGAGCACTGCTCAGCCCTGGATGATGGAGGTGCTGGGGATTGAACCTGGGACTGCAAAATATAAAGAATGAAAATCTTGGTGGTGTATCCAGTTAAGTGCACGTATGACCAAGCCCTGGTTCCTCACCTGCAGAGGGTCTGCTTCAGGAGGTCTGCCTTTCTCTCTCTCTCTCTCTCTCTGTCTCCCTGTCCTCTCTCAATTTCTCTGTTCTATCTAAAAAAGATAAGAATGAAAATCTTTTACTGAACAATTATACTGTTTCCTTGGCCCAGTTTTAACTGTTCTAATATAAAAACAGTACTAATATTTTGTTCAGTGAGTGGAGGAGATTTCTTGAAGGCATTGACAGCTTCTAAAATAATTATATTACAATTGTCTATTAATGTATATAGCCAACCAGTGTCTCCTTTGTGATTATTTACTATGAATCCATGTGATCTGGTTAAGGGCTTGGTATAAGGAAACAATCATATTCCAAAATTCATCTTCCAAGTCACATAGGCTAATAAAAAAGTGAATTGAAGGTCTTGCTGAAACCGTAAGACTCTGGTATCTTAAAATAAGTCTCCTTCTCCTCCCCCTTTCCTCTCCCTTCCGCCTCTGCCTCCCTCCCCCTCCTTCTTTTCTTGCTCAACTCTGACTCAGTGTTGATTTTATTAATACATCAATTTTCTTCCAAGGTTGTGAATTTTTAAAAAATTTTATTTACTTAGTTTCCCTTTTGTTGCCCTTGTTGTCTTTTTGTTGTTGTAGTTATTGTTGTTGTTTTTATTGATGTCATTGTTGTTAGATAGAACAGAGAGAAATGGAGAGAGGAGGGGAAGACAGAGAGGGGGAGAGAAAGACAGACACCTGTAGACCTGCTTCACTGCCTGTGAAGCGACTCCCCTGCCGGTGGGGAGCTGGGGGCTCGAACCCGGATCCTTGCCCTGGTCCTTGAGCTTTGCTTTGCTCCGCCTGTGCTATCGCCGGATGCCTGAAGAACAATCCATTTCTAAATAAAGTAAGGAATAGAAAAAAAAAAATAAATTTTGTGCAATGGGGGTGGTGACATAGTAAATTTTGTTAAATACTACTGATGGATAAGTCAGGTAAGAGCTAGGAACTGACTGTAAAAGTTGAAATTTTAACTGTGTTTATGACTTTTACATCCTTGAATTTAAGAGAAAAAAAGGGATGGGGGAGAGGCATGGAAATCCAATAGAGTAGTATTGAGAAAATAGTAAAAGATGAATTGGAAATAAGAAATATTTTGAAGAAATTTTACTGTGAAGAGCTAGGACTAGTACCTGGGATAGTTGATTTTTGGGGGAAAAAAATAGGACAAAAATCACATCTGTGGATAGACAGATGTGGAACCAGCTACTTGCGTGCTCTGTTAAAAATTAATGTTACCTCATTAAATCTTTTGCAATGAACACACTTTACAATTTGTTTTGAATCATAAGGAATTCTTATTTTTATATTAAAAATATTTGCATTTATTTATTTAAATGAGAGTTAACAGTGAAAAAAGAGTGAGAGAAAGATACAGACAGACCAGAGCACTGCTCAACTCTGGCTAAGGTGGTGATGGGGGGTTGAACCTGAAATTTTTGAGCCTCAGGCATGAGAGTCAATTTGCATAACCATTATGCTATCTACCCTCTGCCGCAGGATATCTTTGTCCATCATCTACCTACCTATCTATGTATCTATTTTTCACACTGTGGACCATTCGAAGCAAGTACCTGAGACTTCTGGTTCTCCTCCCCTTTTCTCAGATCACATCACAGAGGTTTTGGATAAACACTTCTAAAGTTACATTTAACTTTCTTCAAAAATGTACTATGAAAATTTCCACTATATAGACTATAAAGATGTGGGGTTGTCTCTGAACTTGAAGTATTTATCTTCTTTAATGTCTCTGCTTTGTCCTTTGTTCTCAAAGTTAAAGTCCTCACACCCGTTAAAACTCGCCTTTAAATATAGCCTAAAGGTTGTATGCTAATGACCCTTAGGTTTGCAAAGCGATTGGGATGTGCTCAGAAAGATGAATTGTAGGTTTTATGTGGTTTACAGTCTCTCAGTTGCAAATAATTTAGTGGTACTTTCACCTAATATTTATCTTGTTATATTTATTGATGAGGACTTTTCTCCTAGGGCAGTAAAACTGATAGCTTGAATAGTAGCACTTGGATTAACACTACTCAAATCACCTGTTAAGGAAATTCCAAGAAACATAAGTGATCAATTTCAAACATACTTGACCCAGCATTTGGAGAGTCTCTTTACAGGGATTCATTTACCAAAAAATGGCCTATCTTCATATGTTGATCTGTTTGACTCTAACTGTATACAAACACAATTCCTGAGAATTAAAATTTTAAAAAACAAATAAGTTAGTTATTTTATTGAAGTCAGTTTATTTAACCTTTTTTTTTTTGCCTCCAGGGTTATCTTTGGGGCTCAGTACCTGCACTGTGAATCCACTGCTCCTGGAGGCCATTTTTCTGATTTTGTTTTTGCTATTGCATAGGACAGAGAGAAATTGAGTCGGGAGGGAGAGACAGAGAGGGGGAGAGAAAGACACCTGCAGACCTGCTTCACCACTTGTAAAGGGAACTCCCCCTTGAGGTGGGGCTCGAACTATGTGTGCTTAACCCAGTGTGCTACAACCTGGCCTCCCGTTCCCTGAATTTCTAAGTATTTTCCACAACTACAGCCTTATACTTATTGTAAAGGTTTGACGTACTATTTATTCTAAGTGTTTTTAAAGATGAATTTATTGAATCCTCACAACAGTCTTATGAGATCATTCGTATTCAGCCACTTACTGCTTTATGATCATATAGTCACCTCTTCTTATCTCTGTCCTTTAGAAATGTTATCATATGCTAAACATTGAAATAATAATTGCATGTAATCAACACATATTCATCCATATCATCTTTATTCTGTAATATTTAACACTAGGTTTCTGAAATACAACACAGCTGGAGTGAGTAAACGTGTATTTTGACTTCACATCAAGGGGGAAGAAAAAAACACATCAGGGAGATCACATTTTAACTGCGAGAATGTTACCATGTTTTTAAAGTGGGGTACAGAGATGACTACCCTTTCTTGACTTAACAGTGTCGTATTTCAAAATGTCTTACATTCCCTTCAGGATAAATGATGAATTTCAATTATCTCAGGTTCGGGCTGGGTGGTAGCGCAGTGGGTTAAGCGCACATGGTGCAAAGCGCAAGGACTGGCATAAGGATAAGGGCTCCCCACCTGCAGGGGGGTCGCTTCACAATCAGTGAAGAGCCCCAGCGATTTCCCTGGAGGCAAAAAAAAAAAAATCTCAGTCTCAGGAAATGGCACACCCAGTGGAATGCATACCCATGTGAAAGAACACAGGAGTTCATGGCCATTTTGCAGGGGGAAAGCTTCTTGAGTGGTGGAACAGTGCGGTAGGTTTCTCTCTGTCTCTCTCCCCTACTATTTATCTCTGTCTCTATAAGCAAAGCAAAAAAAGAAAAAAGTCAATGTGAGCAGTGGAATTGTGTAGGCACCAAACCTTAGTCATAACAACACTAACGGAAAAAGATGAGAGGGGCCAGGTGGTGGTGCACCTGGTTAAGCACACACATTCCAGTACATAAGGACCCAGGTTCAAGCCCCTAGTCCCTACCTGCAGGGGGAAAGCTTCAGGAGTGGTGAAGCAGGGCTGCAGGCGTCTCTCTCTCTCTCTCTCTCTCTCTTTCTCCCTCTCTATTTCCCACACCCCTCTCAATTTCTCTCTGTCTCTGTCCAATAATAAGTAAAAAATATTTTCAATGCTTTCGGTGGGGGGATTAATTCATCCTCTCTCTTGAAGTGAGCTCACAGATCTCTTCTCAAAGTGAATGTTATAGTTTATCCACATTACCTGATAGTTAGCTTTAAGGAAAATATCTAAGAACCATGAATATTTCTCCCTTTTGTAACCTTGAGCATGTAATGAATAACAATCACTAAGGCTTTGTTACTGTCTCACCTGACACATCTTTAAAAATAGCCTTGTGATTCACCTTCTTTTCTTTTATTATTATTATTAATATTATTATTATTATTTGCCTCCAGGGTTATTGGTGGGGCTCAGTGCCTGCACCATGAATCCACTGCTCCTGGAGGCCATTTTCTCCCCTTTTGTTGCCCTTATTGTTGTAGCCTTGTTGTCGTTATTATTGCTATTGTTGATGTCATCCGTTGTTGGATAGGACAGAGAGAGAAATGGAGAGAGGAGGGGAAGACAGAGGGGGAAGAGAAAGACAGACACCTGCAGACCTGCTTCACTGCTTGTGAAGCGACTCCCCTGCAGGTGGGGAGCTGGGGGCTCGAACCGGGATCCTTAAGCTGGTCCTTGCGCTTTGTGCCACGTATGATTAACCCACTGCTCTACTGTCTGACCCTAGATTCGCCTTCTTTTACGTCACAATTCAGGGTAATGTTATTGCCAATTGCCTTTCAAAGCATTTTTATTTATGAAACATTTTTCTTCTGAGTAGATTCTGCTTCAGTTGTGCCTCTCGTGAGTATCCGTGTCTTTGCAACAAGGAAATGTATATGTACAGTCATTAAATTGACTGGCTGCCTCAACCAAAATTATGAGTCACACATTGTCTGAAGGAATAGCTGAGGTGGCCTGGTACTAATATTATTTGATTTAATCTGGATGGAGTGAGAGACATGTTTAAAATAATACTTTAAAATTTTTTTGTTAGAGTTTTCCGAATAAATAGGTTATATAATTTTTGAGCTCATTTATTTTCTTAAATTTTAGTTTCGCAAGCATGTGTCAGACACAAGTGTATAAAATATGCCAACAGGACTGTGAGAATGCCAACTTGAATACAACACTGAGTCCTTTGTTCCAGAAACTTGAACTGTCTAGTTAGGGAGTTTGTCTAGTGCAACTACAAGGGTATAGGATATTCTCTGAGCAGAATATAAATACCAGATAGGTAAAGATTAAGAAGAGTTTAGACTTAAGGGATTATATATGGAAATTTTAAATTTCCATTTTATATTAAAAATGAGAGAGAGAGAGAGAGAGAGAGAGAGAAAAGGAGAGGGAAGTGGAGATGGTGGCTGGAAACAGCAGACTCTATGCAGGCACTGAACTCCAGTGATAGCCCTGGTGGCTAGAAAAATAAAATATTTTTAACTTATTTTTTAAAAATTTTATATTTATTTTCCCTTTTGTTGCCCTTTTTTATTATTGTGGTTATTATTATTATTTTTGTTATTGATGTCATCATTGTTGGATAGGACAGAAAGAAATAGAGAGAGGAGGGGAAGACAGAGAGGGGGAGAGAAAGATAGACACCTGCAGACCTGTTTCGCCACCTGTGAAGCGACTCCCCTGCAGGTGGGGAGCCGGAGGGTCAAACCCGGATTTTTACGCTGGTCCTTGTGCTTCAAGCCATGTGCTCTTAATGCAATGCGCTACTGCCCGACTTTCAAAATATTTTTTAAAACATAATAAAGCAGGGCCTTAGCAGACAGCTCAGGAGATGCCAGAGAGGTGGCAGAGTGGTGCTTTGGTGTCTCTTGCGCTCTCTCAACAAAAATAAAATAAAATTAGATATATAAAAAAGAAAATGTTACTCTAGTTTCCATGAGAAACAGAACATTGGAAAACTCAAATTCTGTCTGATATGAAAGTCCTGGACTTCTCTCTCCTTTTGTATCTTTCTCGCTCATTAAAAGCTAAATAAATAAAATATTAAAAAATGAAAGGGGGGAATGTGGAAGAACAACAAAGGGAGAGAGAGAGGGAGAAGGAGAGACCTCAACAAGTTCTGGCACTCACAGTGGCCCATCACCCTTGCTGCTGTTTGTAGTTGAAGTTCACATGTGGTGCTGGGAAATAAACTCAAGAGGTCACAAACTGAAGGCATATTTTCCACCCATACCGCCTTTTGGATATTACTTAAAAAAAAAAAAAAAGAAAGAAAGAAAAAGTAGGCTGGTAAGATAGCTCCCTTGATTAATGCACTGTTTTGCCATCTGTTTGACCCAGGTTGGAGCCTGGCTCCCAGCACACTGAAGCGAGTTTAGGTGCTATGGTCTCCTTCACTTGTGCTCTGCCTTCTCTTGTCTCTATTAAGTAAAAATGAGGGAGTCAGCTGGTAGCGCCACGGGTTAAGCACATGGGGCTCGAAGCTCAAGGACCTGTGTAAGGATCCCAGTTCTAGGCCCCGGCTCCCCACCTGCAGGGGAGTGTCACTTCACAGGCGGTGAAGCAGGTCTGCAGGTGGTCTGTCTTTCTCTCCCTCTCTGTCTTCCCCCCTCTCTCTATTTCTCTCTGTCCCCTCCAATAACGACTACAACAATAAAAAACAAGGGCAACAAAAGGGAAAACAAATATTTAAAAAAAGAAAACTGAAGGAATAAATAATAGAGTTATTTTTTAGAAGTTTATTTTGGAGCCAGTGGGGTCTGTATATTCTCAAGAATGGAGCACCAAAGAACAGAATGAACGCTCCACCCAGTTCTCAGTCCCCATGCTGGAAGCATATGCCTTTTGCTTTCTGATTTTTAATATAATATAGAACTCCTTTACTGGAGCCTTCTTTTTAAAACCTTGGTTTGATTAAGCAGAACTTGGACTTGCACGAAAGTAAAAGACTCTGGGACAGGGTGAAGGTTCAGATCCTGGATCCTGGTGGCAGAGAAGGACCTAGTGGGGGCTGTATTGTTATGTGGAAATGTTATACACATGCAAACTATTGCATTCTACTTTTTGACTGTAAGCCATGAATTCCCCCAATAAAGCAATAAACAAATAAAATAAATAGATAAAATTGGGGTTTGGTAAACAACCCTCAGAAGTACTATTAGCATCTCCCAGCTTGCTTTCTGGAAATGTGTCTGTCTGTGTGTGAACAAGTTAAGCATGGGACTTAAGCAATTCCACCACTGTGTGAACAGCTTAGGGGATAATTACACAAACCGAGATGGTTGAATCTTCTATGTTCTTTTAAAAATTTATTTATTTATAAGATGGAAACATTGACAAGACCATAGGATAAGAGGGGTACATTTCCACACATTACCCATCCCCGGAGCTCCATATCCAATCCCCTCCCTTGATAGAAATATATATATATATATAAAATTTATTTTTAATTTTATTTACTTTCCCTTTTGCTGTCCTTTTTAAAATTGTTGTTGTAGTTATTACTGTTGTTATTGATGTTGTCATTGTTAGATAGGACAGAGAGAAATGGAGAGAGGAGGGGAAGACGGGGAGAGAAAGACAGACACCTGCAGACCTGCTTCACCGCCTGTGAAGCGACTGCCTGGAACGGGAATCCTTATGCTGGTCCTTGTGCTTTGTGCCATATTCACTTAACCCGCTGCGCTACCGCCCGACCCCTGAACCTTATATATTTTTAAGCTGGATGGTGTATAGCCCAGTGAGATTCCCCTGTGATGTGCGCTCCCGAGCTGCCCAAATGTCTCTGGGAAACTGAAGATAAGCTCTTTACAACTGGCTTCAGGCTTTAAACAATTGAAGGGCCGAGTCCTGACTGCCAATAATTTGAACTGTGTAAAATACTCCTTCTATGATTGATGAGATAAGGATAAAAATAATAATCCATGCCCAAAGCGGACATAGACACTGACTCCTGCCAGGAGTGGAAGTCCTGCTCCCAGTGCTGGTGAGTGGGAGGCCACCTGGACGGCTTGGGTGCTCTGCTGCATTTTTTTTATTCCTTTCAGCCCTGCAGTAACCGCTGTCATCACTCCTCAGAAGTCATTTGGCCCAACTCTAATTAATGCTTCACCTAATCTTCTAGTAATACCACTAATTGTTCACAAACCAGCAATTTAATCAACACTTGGCTAACAGGCAAAGTTTTTTTTTTTTCTTCCTCACCATTTTTTTTTTTTTTTGGTGCTCTGACACAGTGTGAACTTAGGCAAGTATGTCCCAATTGCTTTGTTTCCATGTAATTGAACAGCAAGACATTATTTTCTCATAAGAGGAGCTTTGAATTTTTACTGCTAATGAATAAATTAACAAAAAAAAGGTTAATCTGCCTCCATGTTTATGAAACATTATGCAAATCTTTCTCCGAAAGGTTTAATGGTAATTGAAAGCAATTGAAAACCATGGTACATTTCCCTCGATTTTTATTTATTTTTCTAAAGTCTACAGATTCCACAGATTCTTTTTTTTTTTTTTTTTTTTTTTACATTTTACACATGTGTATGCTGAGGGAAGTTTGTGAGGCTGTGACATCACCTGCATGGTTTAAATACACCATGAGCACATGCTGCACCATCATTTTTTTTTTTTCTTAACATCACTGGTACTGGCTGTGGCGATTGATGCTAAAACAGTGCTGTAAAAATGAAAAAGGAGGGAGTCAGGCGCTAGTGCACCAGGATAAGCGCAGGTGGCACAAAGCGCAAGGACCGGAGGAAGGATCCCAGTTGGAGCCCTCAGCTTCCACCTACAGAGGAGTCGCTTCACAAGTGGTGAAGTAGGTCTGCAGGTGTCTATCTTTCTTTCTCCCTCTCTGTCTTCCCCTCCTCTCTCCATTTCTCTCTGTCCCATCCAACAATAATGCCATCAATAATAACTACAACAATGAAACAACAAGGGCAACACAAGGGAATCAAAATTTAAAAGGGGAGTTGGGCGGTAGCGCAGTGGGTTAAGCGCTGGTGGCGCAAAGCGCAAGGACCGGCGTAAGGATCCGGGTTCCAGCCCCCGGCTCCCCACCTGCAGGGGAGTCGCTTCACAGGCGGTGAAGCAGGTCTGCAGGTGTCTGTCTTTCTCTCCCCCTCTGTCTTCCCCTGCTCTCTCCATTTCTCTCTGTCCTATCCAATAACAACCACATCAATAACAACAACAATAAGAACTACAACAACAATTAAAAAAAAGACAAGGGCAACAAAAGGGAAAATAAATAAATTTTAAAAAAAATTTAAAAGAAAAAGAAATAAAAAAATGAAAAAGGATTCATGGGATTAATGTTATTAGAGAGAACAGTAAAGAAAGTGATTCAGTTCAGACAACGTGAGGAAAAGCTGTGACAAAATGGTTCTGGAACTGAGTTCAAATTGCATGTAGTTTATGGCCTGCTATTCACTTTGGAGGCATTTTTCATAAAAGGCACAGTTGCCAAAGACTGAAAAGACTCAGATCATTAAGTATAAAGGACTTATTCTCTTGTATATCCTTTCCTTGCTCACCACCTCATTAAGCTCTCTCTCTGCTTACTTACTTTTGGATAGAGACAAAGAGAAATTGAGAGGGAATGGAGAGATAGATAGAGAGAGAGACAGAGAGAGACAGAGAAGCTTTCTCCCTGCAGGTGGGAACCAGGGGCTTGAACCTGGGTCCTTGCATACTGTAATGTGTGCCCTTACCCAGGTGCGCCATCACGTGGCCCCCTGCTCTCTCCTCTCTTATAGTGAATGCAGGCTGATGTACTAAATGGTTAGGCTCACTTTTGAAAGAGAATATGGACGCATGCATGTGTGTATGTGGTGTGTGTGTCTTGGGAGGTATATATTGAGACTTAAATACTGAAATAAATTGAGCTGGGGACATAGTTCTGTCTGTTATAGCATGAGATCTCATGCCTGAGCTTCCAGAGACTAGAAGTTCAATGTCTGTCAACGTCTTTCTTTTAAATATTCTTTATTATTTTTATTTATTTATTGGATAGAGACAGACAGAAATCAAGAGGGAAGGGGGTAGTAGAGAGACACCTGCAGCCCTGCTTCACCACTTGCAAAGCTTTCCCCCTGCAGGTGGGGACTGGGGGTTCGAACCGGGGCCCTTGCTCATTGTAACATGAGTGCTTAATCAGGTGCGCCACCACTCGGCTCTGTCTGTCAACATCTTATGCCAGAGCTGAGAGGTGCTTTGCTACTCTCTTCTCCAATAAATAAACAAATAATCTTAAACGTGGAAAGTTTCCTTGTTCTACTAGAAAGAATGGGGGAAAGAACCATTAGAAATAAAGAAAATGGGGAGTCGGGCGGTAGTGTATCAAGTTAAGTGCACATGGCGCAAAGCATAATGACCAACATAAGGATCCCAGTTCGAGCCCCCAGCTCCCCACCTGCAGGGGAGTCACTTCACAGGCAGTGAAGCAGGTCTGCAGGTGTCTTTCTCTCCCCCTCTCTGTCTTCCCCTCCTCTCTCCACTTCTCTCTGTCCTATCCAACAACAACATCAGTAACAACAACATTAAGAACTACAACAATAAAACAACAAGGTCAACAAAAGGGAATAAATAAATAAATAAATATTTAAAAAAAACAAAACAAATTGAAAAAAAAAAGATTTACACATATTCACCCAAATGGCAGAACCTCCTTTGTCAAAAGACCGAACAACGTCCCAATTCATGTACAGATACCTCACGTCTTCCCTTTACTCATCTCTCTCCAGACACGTGTGTTGAATATTCTGCTTATTGTGAATAACGGTGCAATAAACATGGTATATTTCTTTCAGATTCAACTTTCCTTTGGATAAATATCCAGAAAGACAATTAAATCATAAGAGTTGTATTTTTGTTTTAATTTTTGAAAATCCCCCGTAGTCTTTTCTTTAATTACTCTATCAATTTGTATGCTAGGTCTAAAGGAGAACTTTGTGCTAGGATAGCACAGAGACATAGTCCCTACCAGGGCTATCATGACTATAAGAAAAACACTGAGCATATCTATAATCTATACATCTTTTCTAGTGTTTTCAGAGAGAAAGATAGGAAGCTTGATAAGGACACACCCTGAGGCCTATTCTCTTTTAAGCAGGTTTTAAAATGCAAACTATTGTGTTGTCAGTTCTAGGTGTGGTTGTGTACAATAATATCTTTAGATATTATTTATCTGTTGAGAAACAATTCTTCCTTTCATAATCCCCAATGACTGCTGCACCAATCTACAGGTTTCCTCACAGACTATTGTAGATGGCATGTGACATCATACAGTGTGTATTTCCTTGTCTGGCCTGTTGCTGTCCTAATGTTCTCCCAGTTCACCCACTTGGTGGAGAATAGCAGCATTTCCTTTTTAATAAATAAGTGTGTGCATATGTTTTCATTTCTTTTCTTTCTTCTTCTTCTTCTTTTTTTTTTTTTTTAGTATTCCTTTTTGTTGCCCTTGTTGTTTTATTGTTGTTGTTATTGATGTCGTCATTGTTGGATAGGACAGAGAGAAATGGGGAGAGGAGAGGGAGACAGAGAGGGGGAGAGAAAGATAGACACCTGCAGACCTGCTTCACCGCCTGTGAAGCAAACCCCCCACCCCCTGCAGGTGGGTTGCTGGAGCCTTGAACCGGGATCCTTACACCGGATCCTAGCGCTTTGCATCATGTGCACTTAACCCACTGTGCTATCGCCCGACTCCCTGTTTTCTTTCTTTTTTTAAGTGCAAGCTAATGCCATCAAAAGAAAAAGAAAATTAAATAAATTAACATGAATATTCATCATCATTTTCACTTTGGACAATACCATCTTTAAATTAAAACAAGATGATGGGGGCCGGCGGTAACGCAGTGTGTTAGCGCACATGGCACAAAGCCAAGGATGGGAGGAAGGTTCGAGTCCTGGGCTCCCCACCTGCAAGGGCGTCGCTTTACAAGAAGCGAAGCAGGTCTGCAGGTGTCTTTCTCTCACTCTGTCTTCCCCATCTCTCTCCATTTTTCTCTGTCCTATCCAACAACAATAACAACAACAATAATAACCACAACACCGATAAACCAAGGACAACAAAAGGGAAAAAATAGGCACCGAGGCCCAGCAATAACCCTAGAGACAAAAAACCTAAGATCATTAGACTGCTATGTGGAACCACTGAAATTACATAAATTGTATTTCACTGCTCATTCTTTTTATGAGAGCTATCAAATTCACAGTGGCTTATAAAAATTTTCAAAATTTATAATAGATTTCCGTTTAAATCTCACATTTTATCATTGACAACAAATGCTGTCAGTTAGTTGTCTTCTTTGAAGTGGGATGAGATTCCTTTTATGTTTGAGAAAACATCTATCTACTAAGTCTGATTATGCGTCATTTGTCAATAACTTTTAAAAATATTTCTAAAGGTTTTCTTTTCTAAAATTTTTAAAATATTCCCTTTTGTTGCCCTTGTTTTATTGTCATAGTTATTATTGTTGTCGTTGTTGCTGGATAGGACAGAGAGAAATGGAGAGAGGAGGGAAAGATAGAGGGGGAGAGAAAGACAGACACCTGCAGACCTGCTTCACCACCTGTGAAGTGACTCCCCTGCAGGTGGGGAACTGGGGACTCCAACCGGGATCCTGATGTTGGTGCTTGCACTTGGCACCACGTGTGCTTAACCCACTGTGCTACCTACCAACTCTCTAGAATATTTTTATTTATTTCCTACTGGATAGAGACAGAGAAATTGAGAGGCAAGGGGAAGATAGAGAGGGAAAGAGACAGAGAAACACATACAGCCCTGCTTCACCACTCATGATACTTTCCTCCTGCAGCTGGGGACTAGGGATTTGAACCTGGCTCCTTGTGCACTGTAATGTGTGTATTTAACCAAGTGTGACACTACCTGGTCCCTTCAATAACTTTTTAAAGTAAAAATTACATACCATAAAAATCTAGTTTATTAGACAACTCAAGAAATTCAAAAATATTTTTATATACATAAATATTTGTAAGAGAACCATCACTCATGATATAGTGTAGACATTTTGAAACTCACTTCTCATTTCATCACACAGCATTTAACAAAGAAATCAGCTGATTGCTCAAAATTTAGTCTTACTTTGTTTTACTGATTTCTAAAGGACTTTTTTTAAAAAAAAATTTATTTAGTCCCTTTTGTTGCCCTTGTGTTTTATGGTTGTAGTTATTGTTGTTATTAATGTCGTCGTTGTTGGATAGGACAGAGAGAAATGGAGAGAGGAGGGGAAGACAGAGAGGGGGAGACAAAGACAGACACCTGCAGACCTGTTTCACCGCCTGTGAAGCGACTCCCCTACAGGTGGGGAGCCGGGGGCTCTAACCCGGATCCTTAGGCAGGTCCTGGTGCTTTGAGCCACATGCGCTTAACTCGCTGCACTACTGTCCAACTCCCCTAAAGGACTTTTTAAAGTGAAAAGTGCTTCTTCACTTTGCCCAGTTTCTGTAGCAGTGGAGAGGAAGGTGACTACTAATTCTGTTTTGATTCACAGTTGAATGTGTGCTGACGTGCCAGAAATTGTATCTACCTTTCTTTGTTTTTATAACACTCAGTGAAAATGTTAACATAGTTTAGTCTTTTTATAGTTTGTTTTTGTTTTTGATATTGTGGACACTACAAGTGGATTTTTGAAATCCAGAAGCCACAGGATCGGGCCAGTCTGTACGAAAACATCACAGTACAATATTTTAATCTGAAACCTCAAAGAAATGAAACACCTTTCTCTGCCTGAATCTCTTTCTAAACATCAGTTTTGTCTTTCATCAAGTAAAGGTTATAGATTTTTTTCTTTTTGGCTAACATATTTGTTCTATGAATCAAATAACAACATGGACTAAAAGAGTATTGAAAATATAAAAGTTGGGAGTCAGGTAGTAGCGCAGTGGGTTAAGCACACGTGGAGCAAAGCGCAAAGGCCAGCATAAAAATCCTGGTTCAAGCCCCCGGCTCCCCACCTGCAGGGGAGTCGCTTCACAAATGGTGAAGCAGGTCTGCAGGTGTCTGTCTTTCACTCCCCCTCTGTCTTCCCCTCCTCTTTCCATTTCTCTCTGTTCTATCCAACAACAACAATAATAACTACAATAATAAAACAACAAGGGCAATAAAAGGGAATAAGTAAATAAATATTTAAAAAGAAAATATAAAAGCTGTATTTGTTTCTATTTTCTGGAGATCCATATTGGCTACATTTTTTTCTAGTACCATTTACATTTTTATTTATTATATCCCATGCAGTTATTAGTGACTCTTACATCTAAGTATGTCTTTATTTATTTATTTATTTATTTGTCACCAGAGCGTTACCACTTCGTTCAGACATTTTTCATACAGGAGAGAAACAAAGAGAATGACTCACAGGGTGGAAGGTTTCCTCCTGTGCAGTGTGGCCCAGGTTTGAGCCTGGGTTGTGTGCGTGAAAAAGCACTACCCAACTGAACCATTTCTCTGACCTTGCCTTTAATGTTTATCAATATTTCCTGGTGATGGCAGTCAATGCTGGAACTTGACGCAGAAGTTCATGCAGTCCCATGTCATGATATTTCCTTTAAAAGCTAAAAATAAATTACAGAGAGACAATATCAAGTTGGATAAGATCTATTTTGATTGGTGAACTTTAGTTTTGTAAAATGAATGACTGAAAATTGGTAAAGATCTGTAAATAAAGTATATTCTGCCTTAAACAAAAGTCAGAGTAAGGAAATGCATTGTGGCTCAAGTAATTGTTACAACTAAAATATCCAGACATTTCACTTTGAGCTTTCTGTGAAAAAAATACCGCAGACGTGTAATGCACCAAAGAACTTTGACATGACAGCTCTTGCTGTTTTGATTAAGTATTTCTTTAATTTGTTTGATTTGTAGCATTTACACAAAAGAACAAATCTGGGAATACTTTGTTACTGTGTAGCTGTTCATGAAGTAGAAGAGTTTTTGTTTGTTTGCCGTAAAGACACTCTCTATGTAGTCTTGTGAGAAAACGATAAGCTTTAAATTTGCAGACTCACCAAAGAATGTGAGCTGAGAGTAGGAAATGAGGAAAAAAACCATCTAGTATATCACAAACCACAGATGCCATCACTGAAACTTTTTTGTGGCAGGTTTAAGTTTAGGATAAGTCACTGGGGTTTTAGGAAAGCTTCTCAAAATCTGACAAGAGAGATTTGTACTGTAGTCCATTCTGACTGAAATAAAATAGTTCCCCACAACACAAACTTACTGTAGACTGTCAACTAACAACTCAAACAGTCAAATTATTAGTGTGGCATTTATCTATAACCAGAAATTATTTATGTGCTTCATTGGATTTTTCAACTCTAAAACATCTATTTTTTAATAACTTAGGACTTTTTTTTTCTAGGAGCACTGACCAGCTGGCAGTGAACCTGGGACTTCAGAGCCTCAGGCATGACTCACTTTGCATAACCATTACACTATTTACCTTTACTCTAAATAAGAAGTTTCAGATGAAAAAGAATCTCCGTCTGTCCTCCTAACTCAGTTTTGATATTGAACACTGGACAAGGTGAAAATTTAAAATTAGTCTTCAAAGTGAGGATTAAAGCATCACCTTTGACTAGCAGAATATAAAGTAAACCTTACTAGTAAAACATTATCATTCTTCTGTGTACTATTCTAATTGAAAGACTGAAATCAGAATTGTGGTGTTGTTTTTCTTGCATCTATCTCAAAGTCTATATACTTTTTTAAAAATGACATTATCTAAAGCAAAAACTAATAACAACTCCAAAGCTTGGAGTTTCCCATGTGTAGTTGATTTTCCTCATCTGCTTCAGCCTAATAGACATGAAGGGGGGGGGGTAGTGCTGAGAGACAAAATACAATGAATGCACAGTTGATTTTTTAATTTTTTTCATCTTAATTTATTGGATAGAGACATCCAGAAATTGAGAGGGTTAGGGAGATAGCGAGAGAGAAAGAGAGACACCTGCAGCCTTGCTTCACCACTAACAAAGCTTTCCCCCTGCATCTGGGACTGGGGGCTTGAACCTCGGTCCTTGTGCATTGTAACATGTTTGCTCAACCAGGTGAGCCACCACCCAGCCCCTCATTCTCAATACATTATTTTGTGTACACATTTAGCTTGCATTATATAATGAGTATGATATGGAGAACTTTATTTGTTGTTGTATTAGTATAAGCGTAGGGTATATTATAGCACTTATATGTGTCCTATAATAACTACAGAAATCAAGTGAAAGACAATGATCCTGAAGGCACTACAAGTTAGGCACAAGCAGTGAGACTCATGCTTGTAAGACAGCATGGTTATGTTAATTGAAACTGTAACGATATTTTCAATATAATATACACAGAGATTGTGAATACAGAAGAGTGTCCTGAAACTTTATACAAATAAGAAACATTTCATTGGAATACGAACCCTTAAAGTACAGCAAACGATGTTGATGATTTCTAGAGAATGGATGTTAGGGTTAGGATGGTTAGGGTTAGGGTTAGGGTTAGGGTTGCTAAGTTCTATGAACCGGATAGCTGACAATATTATCTTTCATCACAATTGCCATTGACAGCTAAAATTATTAAATTTTGTTCCATACAAAGATACAACCAGCAAATAATTTGCTAGTGTATGTCTAATTCCTTATTTGACTTGAAATAAACTGTGATTAACGTAAAATTTAGGTGTGTGTTTGTGAGAAGTTGCTTTTTATTGCTTTTTCCCAAACTTTCTTCTACCACACAACTATTTTTAAAAGCTTTCATTGATTTTTTCCAACATATTTTGCAGTTCTTAAGTCATGGTGGTCTCCAAATCCAAACCATCCAAGTCTCTGGTTTTATTTTCACCCTGCATAATCGAACCATGCATAGTCTCAAGATGTCAGAGAACAGATGAGATTCATGTCTTGTATCAAAATAAAGTCCCTAAAAATGTAAGAGATTGAAACAAGAAAACTCACATTTTTTTTATATCTTTTCCCCTTTAATTTCTTTCTCTAACTCATAAAACCATGAACCAATTTGAGTGTTTAGCTTCCCTTCTGGTTTGATTTCTTTCATGCCAAGTGATGCCCAAGGGAGCTTTCCACCTGGTGTTATAATGAGAAACTTGGCAGACCTTAATATATCACTGCAATGTTTTTCTCAATTATATACTTTTTCCTTGTATTTTTTGGACATATTTCAGATGGTCTGGCCATTAAGTTTCTGTAAATGAATATTTTTAGAAAGTTACTTTAAAAATATAGCTATATAGCAATTTAATAACCTCGCGATAGATTGCGTTATCAAGATAGACAAGATTTCCTGTTGTTTAGTGCTTGACAATGCCCTGTAGTGTTGGAGCTGACTGACTGACCAGTTGTGGATGTGTTAGATAAAGAAAGTAATCACGTTATCCTTTTTCTGAATGCTTCTAAACTTAATTGTTCAAGAAATGTGAATATTGGAATGGCATATTTTTTTTGAAATATAGTAACAGTTCATGATTGGCTCATAATTTAGAAGTTCTATAACAAAGATCATGAATCTGGATTAATACAGGTTTTATTTTACCTTATTTTAAACATTTCATGCTTTGTTGTATCATAAAACTAGAATTCTATATTTCTATTTACTCATTAACACAACAATTATCTATCATATGGCAGACAATATGAGATTCTGAAGCAGAGCAGCAAATATTAAGTAAACAGGATAACTAAGGTAAGTTACAACAAATGCCAAGAGCAAAATAGAAGCAAAAGAGATTGAATAGTGAACCCAGACTTTGTAATAATAGTTCCCTTCAGATTCTAGTCAGTGAGAGGCATACTGTCATTGCCTATTTAGGGGAATTTTTAACCACTTGTTGGACCCTGTGCAGTGAACTAAATAGATGAGGGGGCATAAAAAATCATGGCTCTAAATGTCTCCATTTACTGCTTTTACTTTATAGTTTTGGTGGGGGGGGCTGATCATTTACATTATGGTGTTTACCAATAAGCATAACTGTTCATCTCCCCTTGATGGGTGTCTTGGAGACACACCAGGACTCAGGTGTCCCTTCATCCTGTCCTCTTCCCTCTTTCCCCAGATCCTTTGTTTTGGTGCCACATTCAATCCAAGTTTCAACTAATGTCATCCCTGTATAATTATTATTTTTTCTGAGAGTGAGAGATAAACTAGGGCACTACCCTGTCATGTGAATATAGTGTTTCTCACACGCTAGACACTCAAAACTCTACCACAGGTCCACCTTCCTAACCAACTAAAGATTTCCTTAGAATGCCATTAATTTATCCTCCTCCTCCTCCTCCTCCTCCTCCTCCTCCTCCTCCTCCTCCTCCTTCTTCTTCTTCTTCTAGCGTTTGCCCTTCTTCCGTAGCCAGTCAACAGCGTCAGGTTGAACGCTGTCAGGAGCTGCTTGTTGCTGGCTTTGAAAGTGACTGGGATCCATGTGGATTCAGTGGGCTAGGAAGGATCCTCAGTTTCCCCAATGAATGCGTACTCACAGGATGCACCATGAGAAGGTCGATCCAATGCATCCCAATTTATCCTCATAGACAGAAACAAATTTTGTTTGTTTGTTTTACCAGAGCACTGCACAGCTTTGGCTTAAGGTGGTGCTGGGGACTGAACCTGGTACCACTGGTACCTCAGGCATGAAAGACTCTTTGCATAACCATTGTGCTATATCCCCAGCCAGAAACAGATTCTATACATGCTATTATTTGAAGATTGATTCTTGTTTATTTCATTGGTTCTTGTTTATTTCATGTTTGTGTATTTCATGTGTGTGTGAGAGAGGAGTCAAGGCACCTCTTCAGGACTTCAGTACATGTGACATGCACTCAGACCAGTTATTTCCCTGGCCACTCCACACATGTTAAATGCCTTTCAACCATTTGTAGATAGTGTAGCGCTTAATGCCATTAGTTTCTTGTTTAAAAATCACGGCTGACATGTTCTGCTTCCCAAGAAGAGGGGAAGATGTGGAAATTCTCTTTTTTGAAAAATAATTTTGTAATATTCTCCCAAAGAGATTGTTGCATAGTAGAAAGGAGAGATTAAAACTTTAAGATCAACCTGCCAACGTCCATGTTCAGCAGAGAAGCAATTATAGAAGCCAGACCTCCCACCTTCTGTACCTCATAAAGAATTTGGTCCATACTCCTAGAAGGATAGAGAATAGGGTAGCTTTCCAGTGCAGGGGATGGGACAGGGAACTCTGGTGGTGGGAACTATGCGGAACCTACATCTCTTATCTTACAATCTTGTTATCATCATCATCATCATCATCATCATCATTTTACCTCTAGGATTATCTATCATTGGGGCTCAGTGGCTGCACTACAAATCCACTGCTCCTGGCAGCCATTTTTTTCCCATTTTATTAGCTATAACAGAGAAACATTGAGAGGGGAGCTGGAGAAAGAGGAGAGAGAAAGATACACACCTGTAGACCTGTTTCACAAAGTGTGAAACTTCTCTGTAGGTGGGGAGTGGGGCTCCAACCCAGCTCCTGGTGAGAGTCCTTGTGCTTAGTACTACATGCACTTAACTGGATGTGTCACTGCTGAGCCCCACCCCCCATGTTAATCACTGTTAAGTGACTAATAATAAAGAAGAAAACTAGACTTCACTTGATGATGGGTGTGGTGTACAGACACCTATCACTGAAAGATAAAGAAACAAAACTGTACTCATGTGGCAATCCCTGTCTTGTAAATCATTATCTCCCCCAAATAAAATTATTTAACAAATGTATAGGGAAATAGACTTTACAGAGATGTCTTTATTTATGTATTTTTGTTATTTATTTATTTATTTATTTATTCATTCCCTTTTGTTGCCCTTGTTGTAGTCACTATTGCTGTTGTTACTGATGTTGTCGTTGTTGGATAGGACAGAGAGAAATGGAGAGTGGGGGAAGACAGAGAGGGGGAGAGAAAGACAGACACCTGCAGACCTGCTTCACCTCCTGTGAAGCGACTCCCCTGCAGGTGGGAAGCCGGCTCCAAGTGGGATCCTTCTGCGGTTCCTTGTGCTTTGCGCCACGTGCTTAACCCGCTGAGCTACTGCCCGGCTCTTTACAGAGATGTCTTAAACATTTAATAACATGTTTTATTTTTTTTCTGCAAAGTAAAAGCCCATGTCTTCTACAAATTCTGCTCCCCACACTTTTCTCCCTACTCCTACAAATTCTTCACTACTGTTAAATTGTCAGGATTAGAAAAAAAAAGTAAGTTTTATTCAAAACAGTGATAAGGTAAAGCCTAAGAAATAGAAATCTAGGTAACCTTTAATAAAAAATAAAAATGGAAGGAAAATATGAAGGGGCGGAGATCTTAAAGAGGAGACAATATTAGATAGTTATCATTTGTGACAAGAACACTGCTTACTTATGGCTCTTTGTATTGTCCCAGATTAAACCATTAAACCGGGACCTCTATTCACTGATCTAAACAGCAACTATTTGTACAGATAGACAAAGCCACTTAGGAATCAAGATAGCTATATTTTATTTCTTCATGTTTTATAATCACATACTCTGGCATATAGCAAACACCCGTCTTACTTAAAAACAAACAACAACAACAACAAAAACTAAACTAAACAGACATCTAGACGCCATGAGGCCACTGAAAAAAATGAAGCACAATGTTTTCACACATCTAAGAGCATTATAAGGTCAAACTCTTAATGTTTTGTATTAATAAAACTAAGTAACCCCAGCAAGAGACTCAGATTGTTAAAATCCATTTTGTAGAAGGATATTTTTATGCTTGGTTTTAAGTGTATTTCTCAGTTGATTTAACTACTTAATTATATTTTTGCTTCAGCGTATACTAGAACGTTTTTTCTTTCTAAGAATTGTTTGGTTAGGTATAGGAAAAGAAGGCTAACCCACTTTATAAACGGGATATTATCTAAATGTGTGTTAACTGTCCATTGATTGCATTTTGAATATTTTGAAAATTTAAACAGTTGCATTTCTATTTTATCTATCTATCTATCTATCTATCTACTTTATTTATTTATTGTAATAGAAACTAAGAAACTAAGAGAAATTGCAAGGGAGGGGAGATGGGTAGAGAAAGAGTCAACTGCAGCCCTGCTTCACTGCTCAGGAAGCTTCTCCCCTGCAGGTACGGACTATGGGCTCAAACTCAGGTCCTTGAAATGGGTCCCCCATTTTGATTTTTTAAGAAGAAATCTCTATACTATTTTCTATTTTAAAATGTGTAAAGAAAAAAAATCTTTTCTACACCATTGAATTTTGCTAAAAGGACATGAAAAAAAATCATTGATTAGTCATTGCATACTTGTGCTGAAACCAATTGGCTCAATATTCTGATTTCCAGCAATTAGTAGTACTATGTTGAAAAATAAATTCTCGGCAGATAAGTACACAATTCATTATTTTGTTGCGGCGGTCTGCCTGCTTGGAACTCTTTTGGGTTATGAAGATAAGTATTCATGTTCACAGACTAAAAAGTGAAGTTTAGTTAAGGATCTTACAAGAACAGTGCTTGATCTTTTCACTGGCATAAACAGTTACACAATTTCCTCAAAACTGAACACAATCAAATAATCTTGTTTGCATTTTATCCTTCACAGTGGTTACTTTTTGGAGTTTATTTGGTCAGTAAAAACCCTGGAGTCTTCCTATTGTAATCATTCTTTTACTCTGTTATGTTTCAAACACTCAGCGTGAACATGAAACCATTCTCAATGGGTCTCTAGTATAACTTGGAGAAATAAAAAAAAAAAAGACAACACACACACACACACACACCAAAATCTGTTTTAAGTTAATATCAAAAGTAAGCTCATGGAATGATGTTCTCCTTAGCTTTCTAGTTCTTTAATCTCCATTCTTCTATGAAGCTGAAATTAAGGATCAGAGCTAACTAGTCCCTTTTTAATTTTAAAAACGTGCTATCATTAGTAACTGACCTCGGCTCTACGGCATTTAGTTGTGATGGTATTATTCACAGTATATGACTTACTATACCATTTGTCCACAAATGCATTTTGGAATAGAGATGACACCAAACTATCTTCCTGCAAATGTAAGTCTTAATGGATTACTTTTGTGTGAAATTTAATTAAGTTAACTCTTAGCATTCGTTTTTCTCCTTGTCTTGCATTTATTGCTTCAGAGTACAACTTTTTTGTTTTTATGGCAAATGATTTATTGATGAAAAAAAGAGGGAAGATGTGTCTAAATATACTGGAATGCTGTTAAAAATTTTCTGGGTCCTTGTCCTCCCTAAGGGTTTGGAGGAAACTTCTAAGTCCTAAATAACTGTCAGCCTCTTTAGTTCAGCTCTGAATTGCATTTAATTGAAAAATGGAGTGAGGAAACAGCAAAAAGCAAAACTGATGAGATTTCTATGGTCAGAGAATGTTAACTCATTTGATTTTCCTGAAATTCTAGACACAAAGCAACTCCACACACATTGCTTGATGTTGCCTGTGGCTTATATTCGAAATGTCACTTGGCTGAAGCCCTTTGAGGGAATTACGTATGTGTACAATACAGCATTGAGCCTCTGGGGGGAGGGTTTCATTGTATGATCAATGGCCTAAGGACTCTTGAATTGGACTTGGAAAGTATTGTTTGGTCAAACTGTGATACTTTGAAAACTCTCAGCAATTCAGATTTTATATATATATTTAAAATGCTCAACTTCCATTATCATGCTCATAGAGAGAGAAGCATGTCTCGACTTTAAATGAAAAATAAGATGTCGAATTAGAAAGGAAACACAAAGCTTGAAAATCACTCCTGACCCACTTCAACACCCCTTCCCCACCCCCCCCCCAAAAAACCCAGAAAAACCAGAGCAGTATTAACAAAAGAAAAATTTATAGACATAGTTACAAATGTCCAATTCCGAAGGCTTTCTTTGTTCCCATACTTTTTTCATGTACTCAGATCACCAAGTCAACAGCAAGGGGCGGGCAAGTGGTACACCTAGATAGAGTGTACAAGTTCCCAGTCACAAAGACCTGAGTTTGAGTCTTAAGCCATCGCATGGGAGTACTTGCAGGAGGAAGCTTCAGCCGTTGTTGGAACAGTGCTGTGGTGTATCTCCTTTTTTCTCTCCTTCTATGTCTGTGTCCCTGTTTCATTGGTTAGCTAGAACAAAAATAAAATGGTTGCAAGGAGTGGTAGAAGTCATGAAGTTGCCCAGTCCAGTCCAACACATAACAGACGGTCTGAAAATAGCTGGAGAACTTTTCATATGTGTCCATTATGGCCATTGTTGGTGGATCATTTTATTTAAATGTATGTGACACGAATACTCGAAATGATTTTAACAGTAAAATTCTGTTTATTTTAGAATCCAGGACAAGTAGCTTCTTTAACAATCTGTGAGAGAGCTGAAATATGGACATCAATAAAGATGGAAATAAAAATGTGTAAGATTTAATTTTCAATTTACTATTAAATATATATATATATATATATATATAGCTGGTGATAGAGAGAACCTGATAAGAGAGGGGGGAGGGAGAGAGGCAGAGAGAAAGAAAGACACCTGCAACACTATTCCATAGCGCATGAATCTTCCCCGCCTGTAAGTGGGAATGAAGGTTTTGAACCTGGGTCCTTGCAAATTGTAACATGTATGCTCTACCATATGTACTCCCACCTGGTCTCCAAAGTTTTAGTTTAAAGATAAAAATATCTATCAAAATAATCTGAGTCACTCTAACTATTAAACTAATGTTATTTGAAGGAATCAATAGCAATTCCAACAAACAATTTGGCAATTGTGAGAGCGAATTTTTTGTGTATTAGTCAATGGTCAGGCTAAATGAACATTAAATCATATGAGCTCTGGGCTTTATGACTTTTTTTTTTTGCCTCCAGGGTTATTACTGGGGCTCGGTGCCTGCACTACAAATCCGCTACTCCTGGAAGGTATTTTTCCCATTTTGTTGTCCTTGTTGTTGTGCTTATTGTACTTATTATTGTTGTCATAGCTGTTGTTGTTGGATAGAACAGAGAGAAATGGAGAGAGGAGGGGAAGACAGAGTGGGGGAGAGAAAAATAAACACCTGCAGACCTGCTTTACGGCTTGCGAAGCAACCTCCTGCAGATGGGGAGCCAGAGACTCGAACTAGGATCCTTACGCCGGCCCTTGTGCTTTGGCTTTATGACTTTTTATTGTGACTGTTGTCATCACAGGTGCTTCACTACTCTGGACTGATTTGTTTTTATAAAGATAAAGAGAGAAAGATCCTGAGAGAGAGACAGAGATAGAGAGATACTCTACAGCATTGAAATTTTCTCCATTGCGATGGGGGTTGGGCTTGAATCAGACACACTAAGTGAGCTCATTTTCTGGACTTTGATTTGAAGTTAATTTTAATAATTTCATGTAACCCGTTGGAAAGTACTCACATGTCTGTTCCTGTTTGCTTTGCAAAGAGTTTACACTGAACCCACATTATCCTAAGCATTTTATTTACAGTATCTCCTTAAATTTCCCCAATACTCATGACATCAGACCTCTTCCAAATAGGAAAATTAAATTATTGTGCTATTTGGAAGATTTTTCTAGCTCTAAAATTCCAATATATTTAAATCATACCATTTATTTCTGTAAGGAATACAAAAAAGAAACAGTCCGTGTTGGTAGCTGACCAGGAAAGAAATCTGATGTCCTTTCATCACTTGCCTTCACATCTTAATAGCTACATGAATATTGAACTGAAATTTTGATGCATAGTCTAGATTTTTCAACCTCTGGCTATAGACTTGGGTATTTGTACATGAAATATGATGTCCAACTGGAATAATAGAATCACCGGGGGAATGTGAGTTAATTAGAATATTGCTGCAAAAGCTTGGGCAATAGCCCATTAAATGTCACAACTTTAGTTAGCTCAGATTATGGGAAAAAATGTAAGTTTCTGAGAATAGGTTCATATAATCTTGTTATGGGACAACGTATAACTCCTGTTACCACCATAACCCTTACCAAATAGTCATTTGCTGCTTGCCCCGAGGGAGCAGAATTGTTCACTGTAGCAACACAAGACAACTGTGCCAAGTATACTAACCCATGATACAAGTTACATACACTACATTGCTGAACCCTGTAAAGTGCGCACTTAAGAAGCTGGACTCAAGCCCCAGTCCCCACCTGCAAGGGCTTCATGTGTGGTCAGACAGTGTTGTAGGTATCTCTCTTTCTCTCTCCTCTATATCTCCCCTTTCTCTCTCGAATTCTCTCTGTCTTTATTAAAAAACCAACTATGGAGTCGGGCTGTAGCGCAGCGGGTTAAGCACAGGTGACACAAAGCACAAGGACCGGCGTAAGGATCCCAGTTCGAACCCCGGCTCCCCACCTGCAGGGGAGTCACTTCACAGGTGGTGAAGCAGGTCTGCAAGTGTCTATCTATCTCTCCTCCTCTCTGTCTTCCCCTCCTCTCTCCATTTCTCTCTGTCCTATCCAACAACGACAACAACAATAATTACAACAATAAAACAACAAGGGCAACAAAAGGGAATAAATAAATAAAATAAATATTAAAAAAAACAACTAAATAAAAAAGATCAAGTGACATCCACTAAATGAACTGTGTGACTCTGCCTTTCCTACCAATAATTGTGACCTTTCTTTTTTTTGATGTGAAGTATTTTTATTATAAATGCTGTTTTTTCAAACCTTTATTTATTTATTTTCCCTGTTGTTGCCCTTGTTGTCTTTTTATTGTTGTTGTAGTTATTATTGATGTCGTTGTTGTTAGATAGGACAGAGAGAAATGGAGAGGGGAGGGGAAGACACAGAGGGGGAGAGAAAGACAGACACCTGCAGACCTGCTTCACCAATTGTGAGGTGACTCCCCTGCAGGTGGGGAGCCGGGATCCTTATACCTGTCCTTGCGCTTTGCGCCACAGCGCTTAACCTGCTGTGTTACCGACCCACTCCCGAACCGCTGTGCTAGGAGATGCTACTATGTCTTCCTAGGAGTCGAGAAGTGAAGAAACATTTAAGTAGGTAATAGTGAGACAATATGTTTAAGCACCAAGGGAGAAGGGAAAGCAACGTATTATTTAATAAAGGCTTCGATTCCTGTTACCAGTAACCATTACCTAATTTGATAAGCCAGCAAATTGGAAAACGTTTGTGAAAATATCGTATCAGTCTACTATCATCCTCCTGTAGCTGCCAACATCAGTAGTCCTCATTCTTCCTTACTGATTTGACTTGCTTTGACTCAGGAGGAAAGGCAACACTTGCGTACTGAATTCTAAGAATAGAGAAGTTCAACAGTCATTCAGACTATTTGAATCCCAGGGGACCAGAACATACACAAATGATTGGTATCGATTCAAGAAATAAACCTCAAATGAACTGGTTTTGCTGGCTCAAAATTAATCCCTCCTGAAATAAAATCGCAATGGAATCTAGCCAAAGGCTTGTCTAATAATAACGAGATCACTAAGATCGATGATAACTTTTAATATTCATTCTAATAATTAACAACAGAAGCTTGTGTTGGGAGAGTTGAACTGAGAGAGACATTTAGAGGAGACAGGTGGCACAGGGACAGATGTAGAGGAAAATCAAGAGAGAATATTTGATATTAGAAGAGTATCTGGGTAGTAAATGTCTCCCAGGTTTAAAGTAGTGCATTGGCTCTTCACAGAGACTGCACCATGAAATTCAAGCTTTTCACAGGCTTTGTGTTTTGAATAACCTACTCTCTGAATTATGCATTTTCCAAATCATTTAACGGGGGTGGGGGGGGCATGATGTGTTTTATATACAATGATAATACACAGAAAAATGCAGCTATGAAAGCTTCTAAAGGTATGAACAAGTCTTTAACTATAAGAAGAATTCATTAAAACCAGGAAAGAAAAAAATAATAACTGCATAAATAAGGAACATTCGAAACAACCATTAAAGAGATTGCTTATGGAAGCCAGGTGGTGGCGCACCTGATTAGGTGCAAATAGGAAAAAAGCACAAGGACCAGGCTTCAAGCTCCTCATCTGCAGGGAGAAGGCTTCACAAGGCTGTTTGCAACTGTCTCTTTCTCTCTCCCTCTCCAGATCTCCTCCCACCTCCATTTATCTATGTTCTAGCAAGTATAATAGAACGGAAAAAAGAAAACGAAAGAAAAAAAAATGACTATGGAATGTGTTGATTCATAGTGCTGGCACAAAGCCCCAGCTATAACTTTGGTGGTTTTGTGTGCGTGTGTGCAAGAGAGACAGAGAGACAGAGAGAGAGAGAGAGAGAGAGAGAGACTGCCTATACATTTGTATACTAGAGCCACTTGAATTAGAGGAGGGTAGAAAGTATTATCTTGCTTGGCATTAGGATTGTGACTCCTGAAATTTTGGAAAACCGAGTTTTTTTTTTTTTTTTTTAATCTCAAAAGCGATGGATTTGATAGTAATGGAAGCAACTACAACGGAATAATGGCGTTTCATCACAAGATCCAGATTTAATGCCAACAGGAGGCAGGAGGACAGAAGATATTACTATGGGACTTGACATGTGCCATCTTTAGGGATGGCCAAAGCATTTTTTATAGCTGACTTGAGTTATCTTGATGGGCTTGAATTATCGCAGATAACAATGGAGGAGTATCAGTTTTCCTATTATTGGCGAGTTTGAGTTTTCTACAAAAAACAAAAAAGTTTTTTTTTTCAAGTTAGTTAAGGTTCAAACTCAGAGTCTCTGGATTTAATTTCCAACTCTTTACCCTTCTCCCCAAGTCACTTTGCATGAGAAGAAAAATTGCTCAGTCTTCAAATGTATCCTGTGAGTTTGTCACAAAGATTCAAATGTACTTTAAATGTACATTTTTGATTTTTTTAAAAAATATTTATTTATTCCCTTTTGTTGCCCTTGTTGTTTTATTGTTGTTATTGATGTCGTCGTTGTTGGATAGGACAGAGAGAAAATGGAGAGAGGAGGGGAAGACAGAGAGGGGGAGAGAAAGACAGACACCTGCAGACCTGCTTCACTGCCTGTGAAGCGACTCCCCTGCAGGTGGGGAGCCAGGGGCTTGAACCGGGATCCTTATGCCGGTCCTTGTGCTTTGCCCACATGCGCTTAACTCGCTGTGCTACTGCCTGACCCCCTATTTTTGATTTTTGATAGGTGGCCTCAAAGTGTTAGATTTTTTTTTTTTTAAGAAATGAAGAAGTGGATGGTTGACTGGTTGACATTATATACTTTTCTCTCTGTATTTCTTTTTCAAACCATAAACTCTCTCACACACATGCTTACAAGCACTTAAGGTAAAACACATTGCTTCTAGGTGTCGATCTGTGCCAAATGAGCCCAGATTTTCCATATTTAGACCCAATCTTTCATATTTCGTGTAAGCAGATGGTTCACATGTGTCAACTAATTAATTAAAAATGTTTGTCTGTACAATAGGTTCAGATTTAGTCCACATAGCTCCAGACCATATGCCGGAGACTTCTGCTACAAGCATTCACATTTTCTCTGACTTTTTAAAAGCAGGCTTATTGAAATTGAAATAAATCCACATGCTATAAGTTATTCACTCATTTAGGAGTACAAGCAGTAACTATTTTTTTATTCTGAGACTTGTACAAACATTAGCATAATCTGCTCTAGGACATTTTCATTCACTCCATTTCTTCCCTTCTCCTCTATATATGAAAGAAAGTAAACACTGATATGCTACCTCTCTGGAATTTTCACATAAATGAAATAAAAATACGCAGCTTTATGTGATTGGCTTTTTTTTTTTTGCTATTTTTCCATGTTGTTGCCCTTGTTGTTTATCGTTATTATTATTGTTGTTGTTGTTATTGCTGTCGTCATTGTTGGATAGGACAGAGAGAAATGGAGAGAGGAGGGAAGACAGAGAGGGAGAGAGAAAGACACCTGCAGACCTGCTTCACCGCCTGTGAAGCGACCTCCCTGCAGGTGGGGAGCTGGGGCCTCCAACTAGCTCCTTAAGCCTGTCCTTGTGCTTTGCGCCATATGCGCTTAGCCCGCTGTGCTACCGCCCTGGACCTGGTGATTGGCTTTTTTTTTTTTTTAGCACAACATTTTCAAGCCTCTTGCTTCAGCAAGCACACACATGCATTTCATTCCTTCTTGTAACTGAATATTCTTTAATTTTATGGATATTCCACATTTTGGTATAATGAATGAGTTGATAAGTCAACAGATTTTAAATTGTTTTCATTTGGGGGGTATTTGGAATAATGATACTATGAACAGTCATATGGATGACTACATGCACGGACACACACACACACACACACACACACACACACGCACACACACTGGATGTGATTTAAGAGAGGGATTACTGGCGTTTATGGTCCCTAAATTGAACCTTGTCAGCCTGTTTGTAAAAGAGGTTATCTCCTCTTGCTTTTCCAGTGGTAACGTTGAAGAGTTAGAGATTTTCTGAATTCTAACCCCTGATGGCTATTATCTCTCTTACTGTACTCATACTAGTGGGTGTGGCATGGCATTTCTTGATGGCTTTGATTTGCATATTCCTGTTAACAAATGTTATTTCACTTATTGATTTTTCAAACTAGGCACCATCTCAGAAAGTAGGACTTGAAATTATGTCTAGATTTAAATAATGACAATTTAAAGTAGATGGAGAATATTATATAAAACAAGGAAGTGTATGTTGTAAATCTAAAACGTGTGTGCTTGTGACATATAAAAGATGGAGTAATGGGAGTCGGGCGGCAGCGCAGCGGGTTAAGCGCAGGTGGCACAAAGCACAAGGACCGACGTAAGGATCCCGGTTTGAGCCCCCGGCTCCCCACCTGCAGGGGAGTCGCTTTACAGGCGGTGAAGCAGGTCTGCAGGTGTCTCTCTTTCTCTCCCCCTCTCTGTCTTCCCCTCCTCTCTTTCTCTCTGTCCTAACAGCAATGACATCAACAACAACAACAATAATAACTACAACAACAATAAAAAAAGAACAAGGGTAACAAAAGGGAAAATAATAAAAAAGTTTAAAAATATATTTTTTAAAATCTGTAGTAATGTGTAATAATTTTATAGTATTTGTAAGTGTATTAAATGCAGCACAGAAGATCTACTTGTCGCTGTTGCTTTCTGGTTTCTACTCATCTAATCAAACACTACAATTATCCTGCCCTGCAAAGAAGAAAGGAAAGCATCGACCTGCCAACGCCCATGTTCAGCGGGGAAGCAATTACAGAAGCCAGACCTTCCACCTTCTGCAACCCACAATGACCCTGGGTCCATACTCCCAGAGGGATAGAGAATGGGAAAGCTGTCAGGGGAGGGGATGGGATACGGAGTTCTGGTGGTGGGAATTGTGTGGAGTTGAACCCCTCTTATCCTATGGCTTTGTCAGTGTTTCCTTTTTATAAATAAAATAAAATAAAAAAGAAAAGCATCTTCTACCCTTCTTATATACCAAACAATACTTCATTTGCTCTGTGAGAGCTAAGTTGCTCACACACTTAGCAGTAAGGAAGTTTTCTCCACATACCCAGGGTTCAATATATTGAGAGGAGATGTGTGTGTTTTACTGGGAGCTCTGTGAAGGCATTTCTTTTAAATCGTGAACGAGAAGGGTAAGCTGGAAGCAATGCAGTTGTGGCATCTGCCCAGATCGATATCAGCAAAAATAAATCATCAAGAGATTTGACTTTATTCTTTCTCATTATTAGAAATATCACTCATTGCACTGCATGATATAAACACATGTGAGAGATTTAGATGGAGTGTGTTTAGTGTGTGTTAATAACATATGTATTATTTATACAATACACTGATCTTTTGCCTGAATTTATAACGATAAACTTCTGGAGCTGTGACTGTAGGAAAAAAAAAATGAACAATTTCTTTTTCTGTCTATTCTCCTCTTCCCCTAAGGTAACAGAGAACCACCTTATTCTTATTTTCCATTGCAGCTGAATATGACCACAGGTCTAAACTTTGACCAGTGGACGTACATGAAAGCATTTTTACTGTTTAGGTCTCAGATGATTTGAAGAACAAAATTCTCCATTATACACTACAGTATTTCTCAAATAGACTTTTTTTTCTGCCTAAACAATGTTTTTTTTAATTTAATTTTTTTCTGTTTTTTTTATTTACTTTCCCTTTTGTTGCCTTTGTTGTTTTTCATTATTGTTGTAGTTATTATTGTTTGTATTACTGATATCGTCATTGTTAGATAGGACAGAGAGAAATGGAGAGAGGAGGGGAAGACAGAGAAGGGGAGAGAAAGTCAGACACCTGCCGACCTGCCTCACTGTTTGTGAAGTGACTCCCCTGCAGATGGGGAGCCAGAGGGGGCTTGAACCAGGATCCTTCAGCCGGTCCTTGAGTTTTGCACCATGTGCGCTTAACCCACTGCGCTCCTGCCTGACCCCCCTAAGCAATACTTTTAAGTCTGCTTCCTAGTCCTGCTTTTTCTGGCCTTCTACACCTCTTCTGGAGTGGACGTGTGACGGTAGGAGCTGGTGCAGTGATTCTGAACCAAGTGAGGAAGATATTGTACATCATATGGGTGGACAAAATAGATCTTAGATCCCTACATCTTGAAGGTACTGTGTCAGCCTGTAACTGTTTTCTTTCTTCCTTTCTTTCTTTCTTCCTTTCTTTCTTTAATTTTTTAAATAAAATTTTATATTATCTTTATTTATTGGATAGAGACCGCCAGAAATCAAGAGAGAAGGGTATGACAGAGAAAGAGAGTCAGAAAGACATCTGCAGCCCGGCTTCACCACTTGTGCAACTTTCCTCTTGCAGGTGGGGCCTGAGGGCTCGAACCTGGGTCCTTGTGCACTGTAAAATGTGCAGTCAACCAGGTGCACTGCCACCTGGCCCCGCTTCTTTATTTTTACTGCTATTTGGCAATCAGATGTTCTGTCACTGAGCTATACCCCCAATACTGCTATTTTGGAATTCTGTTAGAGCTGCTGAAAGTGTTCTTACAAGAAAACAACCTTTGTTCTCCATAGCAACCCTTAAACATGCAGAAAAGAAGAAGAAGAAGAAGAAGAAGAAGAAGAAGAAGGAGGAGGAGGAGGAGGAGGAGGAGGAGGAGGAGGAGGAAGAGGAAGAGGAAGGATGAGGAGGAGGAGGAGAAGGAGGAGAAGAAGAAGGAGAAGGAGAAGGAGAAGGAGAAGGAGAAGGAGAGGGAGAAGAAGAAATATTGTTAGTCTTAAGTATATTCTACTCTAAGCATTTTTCTTCAGTCCGTCCACATGGATTGATTTAACAGGATTCATGATATTTTGCCTTCCTGCACTTGGAAATGTTTCTCTGAAATCTTGTTGCTTAAAATGAAAAAACACTACCCAGGATACAAACTGAGAAGCACAGGATAAAATGATTGTTCTCAAGATGAAGCCCCCTCATTCTTGAATTAGCTTATCTAATAGCCTCATTTGTCTGTGCAGCCAGTGATGAGGTGAAGATTACCTTGTATGATCGATCAGCTATGGGCGAGGAGCAGGGATAATGGAACAGAAATCCTTCCTGAATATTCATTACATTTTTTGTGAATTAAAACCTATCTTCATAGGCTGGTCCTCAGTCAGGACATCCCTTTGCCCTATGTGTAAGATTAATAAATAGGAGATTTTACATGCATTTCATATTTGCAAGAGTGCCTTACATAATTTGCTTATATTGACCCAACCTGTTAATTTCAAGAATTAGTTATGTTGGGACTGAAGAGGTAGGTCAATACTCCATGGTATTTCAAATGGGATTGAGACCCTTGGATTGGCCCCTAGCATTGCAAATCATGGAATGATGCTCTGGTCTTACTCTCTTTCTCTTTCAGTAAATAAATACAAGTATTTATTACTTATTTTAAAAGGAGTACAGGGCACACCTGGCCATATATTATGCACAAAGGACCCTGGGTTCAAATTTCTGGTCTCCACCTGCAAGAAGGAAGCTTCATGAACAGTAAAGCAGTGCTGCAGGTCCCTCTCTCTCTCTCTCTCTCTCTCTCTCTCCTCTATCTCCTCATCCCAGTTTCTCTGTTTCTACCCAAAATAAATTTAAAAACTACAATCAAGAGCTTACATTCAGATCAGGCACATGTAGGAAGAGACAAATATTTCTGTTGTTTTTGAATGTTCCTGGAACACAGAATGAGTATACAGAACTGGACTGCTAAGACAGAGGCAACTTAGTAACTCTCCCATGCACCCTCGCCAATGCCTTTCTTCCAAGGCTAAGGCATGGTGTACCCTAGTCATCAAAATTCTTGGGTCCATATATAGGTCTTCCTTCAGTGGTAGTTCCAAAGGAGGCTTTGCTGGCAAGGCCATTTTGAAAATGGGCTACTTTCCCTGAAGCCATTTACTATTCTATTCTGCTACAATTTAGAGCCCCTTTGAATTTCTCCCCCTTGTTGGCCTGTACTTTCTCCTTGAAAGCCCCTGTGCCAATAGTGTTGAATAATGTCATTTCCAATACATCATCCCCTTTCATTCCTTTATAGGGGAACTAGGACGAGAGTTAGTGAACAGCTGTGAGGCTCCAACCATTCAAACTGAAGAAAGTAAGAACAAGGTTGCTGTGAAGGGCTTTCACCAGGAGCATGTGTGTAGTTGTGGGCCATGGCAGGCTTTCTTTAGCTCTTAATTACCCCCTGCACAAAGGGCAGTGTTTATCCTTCCTGCACATGGGACTCGCCCGCCTACTTTTCATTAATGTTAATGGGGGTCTCTGTGAGCAAATACTTTCCCCTTCCCCCAGTATCATTTGTAGAAGAGATGCCAAGAGAGCTCTCTGCATTTTTTTTTCTCTTCTCACTGATTGGTTTCAGATGGAACACAAAAGCTACTCTCTGAGTGTGAGCATACACCCCCACCCCCCCCACCGGCACAGCACGCCCAGATTTCTTCACCCTCACGGGGCTTGTGTCTCGTTAACCACAAAAAACTCTCCCACTAAGCCCACCTCACCCCTAACCAAACCTTTGAAAGCCACTTATTTACGTTTTTTTTTTTCTCACACAAGCTTGAGGCATTCTGTTTCCCTTGCTATAAACAGACCAATATACGAAGACCAGAGACGTGAAGTGTACAAAACTGTGCATGTGTGCTTAGCTCCTCACACACTCTTGACTTCCTTGATGCCTTGTTTCATGTAGACGCCCTACCTCCCCTCACACTGATGACTGACTGGATCCTCCTGGCAACATGCTGGCAGGTATGTTCACTTCCCTAAAACCATTCCTGCCTGGGCTTTCAGGATCTTAGTACTAAAAACTTTGTAAGTTGCAGGGTTCCTGGAATCACTGAAAGGCCTCCCAAACATTTAGCTTTCACGTGTGTGTGTGTGTGTGTGTGTGTGTGTGTGTGTGTGTGTGTGTGTTACCAGGGTTTTGAGGATGTGTGATTTCAGCAACCCAGGATATAGAGACAGAGACAGAGACAGAGACAGGTATAGGAATAGATAAATACACAGAGAGGGTATAGAGTCAGCAAGACAAGACGCCATAGTGGTGAATCTTTTATAACACTCCGATGTGGTGTATCAGTGTCTTGAGCCAGGTCCTGAGTATGGCAAGACCTCCCCCATGTGACTTACCTCTCATTTCTTGATTTGCGTCTTGTGAGACTGTTATTTATGGGGCTGAGTGGCGGTGCACCTAGCTGAGCACACATGTTATAATGCCCAGGGTTCAAGCTGCCAGCACCCACCTGCAGGAGGAAATCTTTGCCAGTGGTGAAGTAGTGCTGCAAGCCCTCTCTCTCTCTTCCTCTCTCTCTCTTCCTCTCCCTCTCCCTCTCTGTTCCTGTTGGTATGCTTCTAATTCTGCTTCTAAAACCCCTTCTGTTTCATTGGTTTAATCCCCCCTGCTTAACGCTGTATTCTGTTTACATAACCACTGTTAACTAAGCACCACCCTGCCTCCAGGGCATTGGTTTAATCCTCACTAGTTCACAATGTATTTTTGCTCCGCCCCCTCTCCTTGTCACACCCTGATTTCCACCAGTCTATTTTCGCTCCACCCTCTCTATATCACATTCTGTTTCTACCCTACTTGGCTATATATAAGGACAGGATTGTGATTAGCTTAGCTTAGATTGCGCTGCGATCCACATGAATAAAGTTACACTGCTTCCCAGCTCATCCATCGGCCTCTGGTCGTCTGTCTCCCGCTGGTGAAGCTAGCCTGGCATAATGGCGCCTGAACAGGGACTGGCAATTCCTGGCTGTCTTTATCCAGTAAGTAAATAAAGATAACAAAAATTTTAAAAAGAATAGTATTTATTGATTTCTAGGAGCTGGCCAAGCTTTCCTTAATATTTCACAGTCAAATTGATTATTTTATGTTAGTTTTATTTAAAAAATGCGATATGGGACTGTGCAGTGCCACCTGGGAGTTCATTACTTTGAAATATGGATGGACCTGGGTTCCAGGCACTGGTCCCCAATGCGTGGGGGAAGACTTCACAGGTGGTAGAGCATAGCAGCAAGTGTCTCTCTTTCTCCCCTTCTCCCTCTCTTCTCAATTTCTGCTTCTATGCAATAAATAAATAGTTGGGGAAAAAAAAGATTGATGCAAAGTGATGAAAATTTCAGAATTTGGGGAATCAGGCCGTAGAGCAGTGGGTTAAGCGCAGATGGCACAAAGCGCAAGGACCCAGTTCGAGCCCCAGGCTCCCCACCTACAGGGGAGTCGCTTCACAGGCGGTGAAGCAGATCTGCAGGTGTCTTTCTTTCTCTCCCCCTCTCTGTCTTCCCCTCCTCTCTCCATTTCTATCTGTCCTATCCAACTATGACAACATCAATAACAACAACAATAATAAACACACACACACACACAACAAGGGTAACTAAAGGGAATAAAAAAAACTTAAAAATATTTCAGAATTCGAAATGATTATGGAAGCACTAACATTTGACTTCATTACTAATGAGAATGCATGTTCCTCTTTATAGTGTCACCACTGTGATGAATATCATTGTATTGATCACAGGTGACCTGCGTGGCGGTATTATCTAAGGGCCAAAGCCTGTTGAAACTTTGTGTCTCTTCACTAAAACAGATAAACTCACTGAGATTAAAGCAGCAAAAATAGACTTGCCGGAGACTTGTAGTTGGGATGAATTGACATCTCTCCTGGAAGCAGCTACATCATTTGACTTGGGTTAGAAAAGGGCAAAGTTTTACAAATACCTTTGTACTGATGGGACCCTGCACCCTAATATGGACAAAACTGGTCAATGGAAGCCTCCCTTGGATTTATAGACTCCGTTTCTTCTCCTCCTCGGGCTTAATCACCTCCTGTCCAGGTGTATGGTCATGGTAGGTGTTGGGACAAGGTTATACTTTGACTTCAAGCCCATGTTTTAGCCTTGGCTCAAAGCCCATTTTAATGCACCTGATACAAATGATATGAAAATAACTAAGTTGATTGTATTATCTGCCAATTTAAGAGGCTCAGCTGAGAACAATAAAGGACTCTGAGCCTATGGGGCTTGGCAGCCTGGCAGCCTGTGGCTCAGTTGCTCTCTCTCACTCTATTTCTCTCTCTCTTTCTCTCTCTCTCTCTCCCTCCCTCCCTGAATCCTTGGGCTTTCTTTTGTGTGCTAAGAACTTCACCTCCCTGAACCTCTCTTCAGCCTTCAAGCAGTGACCCTTGGCCTGATCCTTGGCTTGACAGTATGTTTCTTAAGTTGGTGTGCACAACTTTCCCTCTCGTAAATATGCATGATATTTCTTAGAAACTTCTTAAATATGCATAGAACTGCTATGTCACCTTAACTTGATTCCACATAAAAACAGGCTTCCACTTCAAAAAAAAAAAAAAAAAAAAGGAACATTACTGTGGGCCCAACAAACAAAATAACTCTCCTGGGAGGGCATAGGCAACCCAGGTGCGAGTCCCTGACACACCACGTGAGTGTTAGACACTAGAGGATGCTTCTCTGCTGTGATCTGTATCTAGTTCTTTGGCTCTCTCTTTCTGTCTATAAAAGCCAGCCTGGAGTCCGAGGCAACAGATAAATATAGGTATAAAGAAGGTTCGTTTTATAGTTGAATCTGTTTAGACATGTCTACCCACTTTACAGTTGCTTTCTAGTCGGTGAATACCTTTTTCTCTGTTCAGCTTTTGCTGTGGTTTTTGAGGAACTATTTCTCAGTGAAGGTTGGTGGCCTACATGGTGCAACATGGTTGGTTCTTTGAGCCTGATCACATATGCACCTGAGGTTTCTGGGTTGCTGGGGACAGAGTTTCAACATTAGATATACTGTCAAAGCTCTCGGGTATTCTCAATTTCTTATATTCTAAGGCTATAGGATATTTGTTATTTTTTCTCCAAGAATCTGATGCATTTGAGGAAATAATAGAGCTGGCTTACTGACAAAAGACATTTGAGGGGCTAGGTCGGTGGTGCACCTGGTTGAGCGCATGTGTTACAATGCACAAGGACCCAGGTTCCAGTCCCTGGACCCCACCTGTGGGGGGGAGGGAAGCTTCACGAGTGGTGAAGCAGGGCTGCAGGTGTCTCTCTTTCTCTCTACTCCCCTCCTTCTCCCTTGATTTCTGGCTGTCTCTAGCCAATAAATAAATAACTATTACTGTTGTTATTAATGTCTTCATGTTGGACAGGACAGAGAGAAATGGAGAGAGGAGGGGAAGACAGAGAGGGGGGAGAGAAAAATAGACACCTGCAGACCTGCTTCACTGCCTGTGAAGGGACTCCCCTGCAGGTGGGAGCCGGGGCTTGAACCGGGATCCTTAAGCAGTCCTTACACTTTGCGCCATGTGTGCTTAGCTCGCGGAGCTACCGCCCAATTCCCAGAAATTGTTTTTTAAAAAAGCCATTTGGCCAGCATCGAGGAATCCTGAGTGTATCTGGAAAACACACAGAATTCACCATCCTAAGAGCACTACAGTTGTTTAATAATTAAGAATAAATAGGGTTGCTGACAAGGCTTGCAGAATGGATCGGTTTTCTAAGAGGAAGATCTTTCTAAAAGATCATCATCGAGGGACTTGAGAAGAGGCTGTGAGAATTGCCAACATGGGGGAGAAGGGTGCCACTGCTACTGATGTGGACGGGGCGGGGGAGGGGGCAAGGGTTTTGAGGGACTCAGTCATGGGACAATCTGGCTGATTATGGAAAAGTGATAAATGCCTTAATGAAAGCAGGCATCGGAATTAGAAATGAAATGATTTGAAAGTCAATGTGGCATAGACATTAAATTGCTTTTGGCCTACAAGCTTAACACACTGGCACACTCGCATAATAATTAAGCCTGGGAGTGAAGTTCTTACAGAGCAGAGTGATCATTCTTCTTAGACAGGCAGGAAATCTGTGATCCTTATAGCCACACAGGACTTTTTTTTTTCTTTTTTAAGAGGATAAGCTGAAAAACACCTTTGTGTGTGTCTGTACACAAGAAGTATTAGCAATATAGTTCCTTTTCCATACGGGTTCCTCATTTATGTACAGAAATGACAAATGTCCAGGAGCTGAGTCTTCAAATTCAGCAGCTCCAAAGGATGTGGCTTGACTGGTTGTGGATTCAGCAGCCATGGTTTCCCACTTTGAAAACATTCCTTATTAAGGGTCTAATAAATACTTGTATTTATTTACTGAAAGAGAAAGAGAGTAAGACCAGAGCATCATTCCATGATTTGCAATGCTAGGGGCCAATCCGAAGGTCTCAATCCCATTTGAAATACCATGGAGTATTGACTTACCTCTTCAGTCCCAACACAACTAATTCTTGAACTTAACAGGCTGGGTCAATGTAAGCAAATAATAATATTCTTCCTGCCTGCCTTGATGGTCACCCATGACAGACCGCAGTGGGAAGTTAAATGAAGTGAACTAAAGAACAGAGGGAGGTCAGAGTCCTCTTATCCTCTTTGTCCTATCACTTCTCCCCCACTAAGAGTCTGGATCAAGGTTGTTTTGGGGGAGCAGAAGGTAGGAGTAGCTTCTGTAATTGCTTCTCCACTGAGCATGGCTATTGACAGGTTGATCCATACCACCCCCCCACCCCCCAGCCTGTTTCTGTCTTGCCCCAGTGGACTAGAGCTGTGGAGATGTGAGGGTCCAGGACACATTGGTGAGGTCGTCTGCCCAGAGAAGTCGGGATGGAGTCATGGTAGCATCTGTAACTTGGTGTCTGGAAGGTGGCATGACCTAAGTTGAGGCAAAATGGCTAATGAACAGGAACCAGAAAAGTAGGATTGGAGCGGATGAGATTAGGGACTTTAGGGTACAAGAGAAATATGTGAGAGGAAGGAGCAGTGAAGCTTCCTCCAGTGCAGTGGCACTTGAACTTGGGTCTCATACATGACAAAGCAAGCACAGTATCCTTGTGGGATCAAATTTAAAAGAAAATATTTAGGGTGAGGATGGATAGCATAATGGTTATGCAAAGAGACTCTCATGCCTGAGGCTTCAAAGTCCCAGGTTCAATCCCCTGCACCACCATAAGCCAGAGGTGAGAAATGCTCTAATAAATAATAGTAATAATAATAATAATAATAGGAATAATAAAATAAGACACAAGAGACTGACATTGTGGGGAAAAAAAGGTTGCTAATGGTCTTCTTATAAGTCTTGTTGAGGTATGAAAAGCTTGCTGGTGGCTTCTTTTCTGACTCTCAACTCCCAAATTTAATTAAATGTAGATAGATATACGAAATGGGGAAAGAATAATAAAATGATGGGAAAAGGTAAGAAAAAAGAAAGAAAGAAAGAAAGGAAAGAAGGAAGGGAGGAAGAAGTCATCCTAGGATAACATTAAGATCTCGTTTCTACACTCCACTCTGGAGGAGACATTCTAGTTATATGTCAAGGATTTATAGCTGAGCTGCTGCCCTCACCTCAGCCACTAGCCTGGCCATTATTCACAGGGAACAACCCTCACCAGCAGAGCCTTCACAGTGATCCACAATTCCTTCAGGCATCTCCCTCCATGTAACTACCTCCAGTCAATAGGAGTTAACCTGGGTGATGATATCTTTGTGCCACGTGGGGGGGGGGGGCATCTACAATTAATCCCTGTCTCTTTACAAAGAAACAAAGATGGCGCGAAGTGCAAGGACGGGAGTAAGAATCCCGGTTCAAGCCCCCGGCTCCCCACCTGCAGGGGAGTCGCTTCACAGGCGGTGAAGTAGGTCTGCAGGTGTCTGTCTTTCTCTCCCCCTCTCTGTCTTCCCCTCCTCTCTCCATTTCTCTCTGTCCTATCCAACAACGATGACATCAATAACAACAACACTAATAACTACAACAACAATAAAAAAACAAGGGCAACAAAAGGGAAAATAAGTAAATAAATATGATTAAAATAAAAAATAAAAAGAAACTAAGAGGCACAAATCTCTCTCCTCTGTAAGAAGTGTCTTGAGGGATACAAGCCCTCACTTCCCTTCCAGAGACACAGGGCTATAAAAGGGGTATGGACGTGTAGTCTGTTTGGAGTTACTTTTCCTGAAACTATAAGCATACAATCCCAGGTAGATTCTGAAGCTTTATAGTGAGTCCCAGGGTAGGGACAAATGCTGTGGGTGGTTTAGGCTGGTCTCAGCTCAATCTAGTGAGAAATCTTTATATGCTTGTGGTCACGTGGTGGCTGTGAGCACCTGCTACAGACATCCTTTCCCTGCTCAGCTCCTCAGATAGGGGAGGTGCCATTGCTTCAGCCATTTCCCTCCTGCTTCTTCATTTATGAAAGGAAGGTGACAATACTAGCTATTTAATTGATACCTGACTAGTCCTCAGTGAAGCAGAGCCATGTTTGGTACACAAAAGCTATTGATGATTCACTTACATTTCTGAGGTCCAGCAGGTCTAATTAGGACGTAGTGCTAAGTGTTTCAACAAGAAAGCCAAACCCAAAACAGAACTTAACTCCTTTTTATTTTTTGCATTTGAAGCTTAAGAGTTACCCATGGAGCGCATTAAATTGGCATTTGCTCCCATCCCACTCACCAGAGAAGAAGGAAACACAGGAGAGCAGAGTTCAAATCCAACCAGAGGGCAACAGGGATGACTGAGAGTCTGGGATTCCCAGCAGGGTTTAGAGTGACTGACTGAGTGATGATTTCAAACAAAAATGATTAATCATACACTGAAAACAAAAACAAACAAACAAAACCATCGTGGTTTGGTGTATTGCACTAAAGTAAAGGACTCTGGGACAAGGGGCAGTGTTCATTTCCTGGAACATTATGGTGGAAGAGGATCTAGGTGGGGAGTTACAGTATTATGTGGAAAACAGAAACATTATGCATGTACCGGCTGCTGTATTTTAATGTAAACCATTAACTTCCTCCCCCAGTAAAGGAAAAATATCATGGCATCATGGAAGATAGTCATACATCTTTCACACAATACACTGAAAGACACAGACGCTATCATTTTGCCTAGAATTTAAAATACATAAGCAGTGTAGGACTCTATCATATTCTTAAACTTTTTCTTTTTCTATCTTTCTCTTCTTTTATTTCTGACTATCTGGGATTTCACGGGAATTTCATGCCTGTCTGATTCCACCCTGTCTGGTAAGTAAACTGAACTCTTCTGATAGACAGAGCAGAGGGAGAGCTAGAGAATGGAAATAGTTAAAGAGAGAAGAGAGATACCAGTGCATAGCTTCTTTGCTCGTGAAACTTCCTCTCCCCATGTTGCTCCAATGTAGTGATTGGTGACTCAGAGCCACGTTTTGCACATGATAGGTGTTCACTCCATCAGAAGAGCTATCCACCAACTCTTTTCCGTTCCTTTAACAAGTTGCCTGCACTCATCTTTCAAGGTTTAGAGACTACTGCACAATCTGCTTTGCCCGAATGAGCATTGGCCATCTTCTTTTCTTGGTGTGCAGACAAAGTAATGAACTGTTAGTTATAAACAGTTCAAAACAAGTACCATAAGGTCATTGTGCTATTAAACTTTGATATATTGAGAAATGTGAACTTTCATGGGGCTGTGAAAGTATTGTCATGTAGGAAGCAGTAGAGTAAGTGGATTCATCTATCGCTGGTGGAAACACAGGCATCGCACCCCCGCTTGAAGGTTGAGCATGGAAATGTTGAACCCTGATTAAACGACCATAATTCCTCAAGGCTGTGATATGGCTGGCAGGCATGGGAAGCTGGGGCTTTGAATATAAATTGTTAGAATTTGGAACCCAACTGTCAGTGTCGGGGAGCAGGGGGCATATTTGGATTCTCTCTAAATTCAAAGTACTGGATAATTACTTTACTGTTTAGATGCTGGTTTGCAAATGTGTTTTGATTCCTGAGGGAGAAAGTCATTTTTTTTTTCTACTTTAACAGAAATGCTCTGGTTGGTTCGCATACATTGACAGTAGCGAATGTTTCCTTAAAATCCATGCCCTTGTTGATAGTTGATTTGTTGCCAGCGTTATATTAATGTATGGATTGCAAGGTTGGGGTAATTAGGGATGCTGACTTATCTTTGAAATTTCAGACACTCACACTGCCAAAATGAAAAATCAGCTGGTGAGTATATTTATTTTCTCCCATGAAGACGTGTCCCATTGACCTACTGCATTTATGTCAGTTCTTTCAAAGAATAAGAGGCCATGGGTGTAACTTCCTGGAGCAAAGAGAAGGCTTAAGCCTGACACTGAGATCTGAGACTTAGGTCATGACTGGTGGAATGATCTGGAATCATATCATGAGTGACAGGGGTGATGTCAACGTCCTTTCTATCTTACTCAGCCCTGGTATAGAGGGGTAAAACAGTAAATTCTACATTGGAAGAAGTCTGGATAAGAGACTTGCTATGATAAATGAACATGAATCCTTACAGACAGAAATTTGAAAAGAATGCCTTTATCAGTAGATGCTGTCTTCTGAGAACAATAAAGACCTATCTGGCTCTTAGGTGTCTTGCTACATGCCAGGAAAGATGGAGAGAATACTAAGAGGAGGACTCTCCCAAGTAGTTTAACATCTGGAAGAGACAAAAATTCAAATCAGACAAAGCATTAAGTACAAGTGACTGTATCTATGACTATTTGAACAGCTAAATGGAGTTGTGTATATTCTAAGCAAGGGAAGTATAGTTTCTAATTAGTCTTGAGAGGACAAAGTAGGTAGAAAGGGGTTCACAGGGACTTTGAATGATACAGACAATTATTAAATCCGACAGGACAATCTTTAGATACGAAGTGTCAGAGTTAGAGGTACTCAAAGACCCTACATGGTATTAAGGCTTTTTATAATTTTTTTCCTCATTTTGTGGTATTCTGTAACTTTGTCTGTCCTGAAAGTTATCTTTGAGGTTCTTTTGCTCACTCAACAGTTCCTAATCTACACTTTATCTAGTTATCATTTATTCCTTTAGGATGACTCTAATTGTGTTCTCCCATTCTGACATGTCTGCAGTGTTTTGCAAGGTTTTCATTAAATTTTGTTGTTGTGACAATCACCCCTCAAGGGATGGACTTCCTCTCTCCAAGGTCTCTTATTTTCTTACTTATATGTGTGTGTCTCCTTCTTTCTCTCTTTGATCATATTTTGGTCCCAGATAGTATCAGTCATCCCTGCATCCTGAAAAGTACATAGCATAGTCTTTTGCTTTTGAATAGATGTGGAGTAAATGCCTTTTGGGTTAAATTTATGACTCTCCAACGTTTTGTAAGTATCAAGAAAGTTAAAAAGTCGTGGATGATAATGGAAAAAGCAAATGTCATCTTCCTCAGGAATGAGCAGATGAGTGCTAGCAGATGACGATTCTCAAAAAGTGGGCTTGTCTTGTTCTACACTGTCTACCCAGTGCCTTTGTAGGTGCTGAAAACTCTCTGATGGATGGGTATGTGTATGTGGGTGGCCGTGACATTATCCATGCTCTTTATGGGAGGTCATGAGTGTGCCATTACTGTGCTTGTCAGCGTTGTCTGGCTCTGCCCAGTTCCCACAGGTGGTTTTAGGGCACGTTATGCCTACCCGCATAGTGCGTGACTGCTCAGCAAAGCCACTGTCCTTTCTCCCCTGGAGAGAGTTTCTAAAGACAGAGATGTGAAAAGATCAGCTACCATTAGAAGCTGACAGACATCAACTTGATGCCACATCTGAATTCTCATGGTCTGAAGGGCATGGTCTCCCTGTAAGGGGAGTCTTTTTCAAAACCTGGGATGTTTAACCTGCGACTTAAAGACAAAATGGCCGTGGTGTGTGTGTGTGTGTGTGTGTGTGTGTGTGTGTGTGTGTGTGTGTGTATGTATGTATGTGTTTCATTTTCTGAGGATAGAAAAAATCCAAAAATCTAGTCATGGCTACAACAACTAAAAATCTAAATACCCTACAGTTACAAATCATATATTTGCTATAGGATTTGTACCCTTTCTTGTTACAGATTCTAAAAAAGTATACGGACCATCCCCCCCCCCCCCCCCCCCGAGAAAACATACTTCCTATTTGAGGCTTCCAAGGACATCAGATTCTGTGATTACACAAAAACAAGACAGCAGGATTCTTCTTTTATAAAACACACAGACATATTATTTTCAAGCTCCTAAATGATATGCCAACAGACATGACAAATCTCATTTGGACCCAAGTATTCACATTTAGATGGAGGACTCCAGAGAAATTTATTGCTAAATGAATCGTGATAGTAATGGTTAGAGTTGTAATCACATTAATGAGAGTATTTAATTCCAGAAGCCAGCTCCAGTTGTGTTCATGGAGAACTCTGGGTATCTCTGAAAAGTATGTCCTTTCTTCTCCCTGTTTATTTTGTGCCTCAGTCCCTGGTGCTTCTCCACTCAGACCTAATGCCATAGCTCATGGTCTTGACAAAGCAAGGAAAAAGGAAGGCCTGCTTCCTCAGACTTCTTGATGCTCTTGACATCACACAATAGAATAGACTATCTGTGAGCAGGTGCAAGCCTTCAGCATGGTTTCGTGACACTAAACTCACATAAGGAATTCCACTCAATGGTGAGGACATCTCGGGCTAGTTCAAAGTGGTTCGTGAGCACAAAGAAATAGCAGAGTGGGAATAGTTCTCAGAGCCGCTGGCAAGCATGTTAAAGCAGACCCATGACAGATGAACTCAAATGAACCAACGGCTGAAATAGCAGTTGGGAGCTGGGAGAGCTGCGAAATGAATGTGTTGACCTTACAATAGTGAGTAAGACTTCATGCTTAGAAAACATAAACTTTCAAGCTCTTGTGGGAGAATGTAACCCATTATGAAAGGTGTAAGGGGAGGACAGGGGAATGTTACAAATAACATCGATTGGGAGTCGGGCTGTAGCGCAGCGGGTTAAGCGCAGATGGCGCAAAGCACAAGGACCGGCGTAAGGATCCCGGTTCGAACCCCGGCTCCCCACCTGCAGGGGAGTCGCTTCACAGGCGGTGAAGCAGCTCTGCAGGTGTCTGTCTTTCTCTCCTCCTCTCTGTCTTCCTCTCCTCTCTCCATTTCTCTCTGTCCTATCCAACAATGACAACAACAATAATAACTACAATAAAACAACAAGGGCAACAAAAGGGAATAAATAAATTAAATAGATATTAAAAAAATTAAAAAAAAATAACATCAATTAAACTTAGCAGTGAGAGGCCATGAATATGTGCTTTACTGCCTGATTAACATACTGGGTCAAGAACATGAGATATTTATCAACTGTTTTTGCTTCAGAAACCATTAGGGAAATGGCCCCTCAGAAAGATATTTATAATTCATCAACCAAATCAGAAACTGCGCATGTAGACTGCTATGCAATCTTCCCGTTCATCCAAGGGGGAGCCAGCCATGCATAAAGAAGGTGCTGTCATGCTGTGTGGTTCTATTTCTGCAGCTTTTTCAAGATGCTTTGGATATCTTGAGGTACTCAGCAAGGGCATGCAGGTTAAGCTAATAGCAGTTTGTTTATTTTAATGCATTTGAACCTGACTTGAAAGTAGCTAATTAGACAAAAAAAAAAATCAAAATGGTGATAGCCTAGATTTTGTGAAGATTTCACGCTGGCATCATTACCAGAATAAATGGTAAATAGATCCATGCAATATCTCTTATCTCTTTGATATGTTGACATTATTTAGTCTTATCTCTTTATCTCTCATCTCTTTGATATGTTGACGTTGTTTAGCCTTATCTCTTTATTTATCTCTCATCTCTTTGATATGTTGACATTGTTTAGTCTTATCTCTTTATTTATCTCTTATCTCTTTGATATGTTAACATTATTTAGTTTTCTACTATAGCTATCTTCTCAGACATAGTGGTATTTCACCTTCCCCCTCCCCAGTATCTGTATTGACCTTTATAACTTGTTATACAAAATGTTAATTCTTTGTGTAGTGTGTTTGGTATTTTGGAAATCTTGTTTCTCAGAAATTTTAGTTAACAGGTTTATGTTTTGTTAAAATCTATATATGTGTTTATTTGTTCTGCATTTGTTTTCAAGTAAAATATCTGTTTCTGATAACTAAGCAATAAACTAGATATTTTATAATCTTCTTACAAAATGAACACTTTTATTAAGGCATTCACAGAAAACAAGTGATCACAGGAGAAAGGGTATTCAAGTTGAACTTACAAACCATCTGTGAAAGCTGTCTGACTTTCACATTTAGTTTTACCATTAGATAAGCATCTCCTAACTATTTTTTCTAAGCACCAGGGAGCAGATTTCCATTCGTACTCAAGATTTGTGGGGCTAATCAAATCCCTGACCAGCACTGTGGGGGTGAGGCAACTACTTGAGAACAAGCCACACACACGTATCTGTAAACTACTGCAAAATATATACCTGAAAGCAGAAGTACACTAGAGTTTGCAGTGAGTACCCCCCTAACACTTCCTCTCCACTATTCCAAGCTTTGGGTCCATGATTGCTCAACAATTTGTTTGGCTTCGTATGTTAACTCTCTTTTCAGTCACCAGGTTCCAGATGCCATCAGGATGCCGGCCAGGCTTCCCTTCATTGAAGACCCCACCAATGTGTCCTGGAGATCAGCTTCCCCAGAGACACACCCTACTAGGGAAAGAGAGAGGCAGACTGGGAGTATGGACCGACCAGTCAACGCCCATGTTCAGCGGGGAAGCAATTACAGAAGCCAGACCTTCTACCTTCTGCAACCCTCAATGACCCTGGGTCCATGCTCCCAGAGGGATAGAGAGTGGGAAAGCTATCCGGGGAGGAGGTGGGATACGGAGATTGGGTGGTGGGAATTGTGTGGAGTTGTACCCATCCTACCCTATGGTTTTATTAATTAATCTTTTCTTAAATTAAAAAAAAAAAGAGAGAGAGAACTAGCCAAAGTCTGGGCTTGAGCATTGTTGGTGTAGAAAGGCAGAAAGTGTTAGTCACTAATATATATTAATATATAATATTATGTATATACATATATATATATTGCACTAAGTTCTGTTGAATTCACTTAAGTTTAATTAATTTGAAAGATAAAAACTAAAGCTTCGGCTGACTTAAATACAAGTCCTAAAAACAGATGGACTTATTGTGATCTGTTTCTGTCACTGTATCGCCACTTTCAGTCCACTGAACTGGTTCATATTTTGCCCAAACAATGAGTTTCCAGAAAAGATAATCACTCTTTGTCTTTTTTTGCCTTGTAATGATGTACGATGAGATAGAGGAGGATATGGTACTTGTTTAAAAATACTTTTTTTTTAAATTTATCTCCTGATGACTGTGAAGTGTTCAACTGCCTTCCCACCATTATGTAGTTCTGAGTTCAGTCAGGTTTTCCCTTGTTTTCTTCGGATGAAATTACTCTGCACGATGTGTTTGCCAAACTGCTGCCTAAAACTGACATTGTGGGAACATCACACTGCTCTTACCTAAATGACTTGAAGTCTGTTGACCCAGTGTCGGACTTCAATAAACCCCCACCAAATTTAAACTATAAAGTACCCTCTTGGTCTGTTTCCATAAGCCTGTAAGTATAGGAAAAACATAGAGACTTCCAAACAGACCAGAGAGTGTTGACAGGTGACATGAAGTTGGGTACACATTCAAAGATGTCTCTGCCTGTACCTACACTGGCTAAATGTGGGTAAATTGTCGACATGTGCATGCCACCTGTTACCTCCATCTGATGTAAATGTCTCAGGAGAAAAAAAAAAACAAAAAACTTTTCGGTTCTCTGTTCTACCCACATGTGGTGGTGCAAGTGTATCTGTGCCCAGTTCGACTGTCAGAATGCAGAGACGGAAGGTTAGCCATGTTAACCCCTTTTCCTATAATTTTATTTATCTGCGAATGTGTTTGTGTAGTTGTGTGTATTCGTTGAGACAAGCCTCCTAGGAACCGGAAGCCTTTGTTCTTTCTCTAAACAGCTGCAAGTCACCAGGAACAGCTAGACAAAATCCCAAGATGAAGCCCTTAGGTGCTGGTCATCATTTTGAGTTTGTCCAGATCTTGACCAATTACACTTGTTTAAAGAGACGAAAAAAATTGAAAGGCACACTATTCCTTCTGAGGATGGTTACCCCTGACTTCTGATGTGATCCCTGGAGAAAAGCATCAATCAAACTGGAAACCGATAGTGACATGGAAAAACAGAAAAGGATTAAAGTCCAGGAGAAATTTAGATGAAAAATGTGGGAGTTAGCAAAAAAAATATTAAGGGCATTAATAATAACTCTAGGATTTCTTTAGGAGGGTCAAGGATAATATGAAAAGGAAAAAGACAGATTTCTTTTGTGAGACAAGCAATCAGAGAGAATGAGCAAATCAAGCATTAATGAACAGACTGAGAGTCCCTTTGGGAAGTCTAAATTTGAGTTTCCTCCCAAGTCTCAACTCAGCTGTTAGTATGAAATCCTTTAACAGGCTCAGGCTAGAACCAAGCTGTATGGTAGCATGTTTTAACTTTTCTTCTTCAATCAAGTTTTCATAAGACCTTGGTCATCCCCCTCAACTGTTAGGGTAGGAGGTGGTAATACATCTCTCCCAAAGACTTATTTTGTTCAGAACTTTTCATCTATTTTAGTTCCCATTCTTAATTTACTTGCTCAGGACCACTTGAAGTATTATTTTCAACAGGGAAATCTCAGTATAATTAGTATAATTGCCCTGTGTCTTTTATCGAAGCACAAGTAAATATTCAGTAAAAAAGAAAAAAAATGAAATATATAGGGGAAAAAATAAGTAAAGCAATTTCTCGTGTGTTGTTGAGAATATTTGGAGGGCCTGGAAATCTTTTGATTCACTCTCCACATAAACTCGTTATTTTGCTTAAAATAAAGCTATCCACCTATCTGTATCAGCCTCTTGGCACTCCACTTAAAGGGAGGTAGTGTTACTTTTAAGACATAGAATATAGTTGTGTGAAAGACGCAAACAAGATGTAGTTTAGAATTTTGAAAATGAAGAAAATTCAAAAAGCATGTTTTTTGTTGTTGTTGTTCTCACAACAACAAAAAAACACAGCACAGAGGTAACATTCTAGAGATAGAAATAGAAAAGCATAGACAAAAATGAGAGATAGGGATAGATAGAGAGTACAAGAACAGATAGCAACACAGCTTCCTCCAGTGCAGTGAGCCCTGCCTTGAAGCTGGACTGTATGCAAAATAGGCACACTGAGGCTGGGGAGATAATGATTTTGCAAAAGACTTTCATACCCAAGGCTCTAAGTTCTCAGGTTCAATCCCCAGCATCACAATAAGCCAGAGCTAAGCAGTGTTCCGATGTTTCTCTCTATCTTTCTCATTAAAAACAAATAAAGAATTTTTATTTTTTTAAAAAAGCTGATACATTGTCCAGACTATCTATCTTTTGACCTTTATAACATTTTCAGAGACGTCAGATCCCTCTTTTTTTTTTTTGCCTCCAGGGTTATCGCTGGGGCTAGACGCCTGCTCTACGAACCCACTGCTCCTGGAGACCATTTCCCCCATTGTGTTGTCCTTGTTGTGGTTGTGATAGTTGTTGTTGTTGTTGGATAGAACAGATAGAAATCGAGAGAGGAGGAGAAGACAGAGAGGGGGAGAGAAAGACAGACACCTGCAGACCTGCTTCACTGCTCCCCGCCCAGGTGGAGAGCCCGGGGCTCGAACCGGAGCGGCTGGAACCCGAATCCTTCCACCTGTCCTTGCGCTTTCCGCCATATGCACTTAACCCGCTCACTGCGCTATCGCCTGGCCCCCAGCCAGGTCCCTTTCAAGATTTGTTATATCGAAATGATATTTGCTTGACTCTTTTGGGGCATAGCAAACAAGATGAATTAGCAATGTTCTTCCCCAACTGGCTTTATACAACCCAGTGGCTATTTTCTCATTAGTGAAAATTGTAAAATTATGCGAACTTACATCCCTGTGGGGACTTAGGATCTGCTTTTCTCTGATCTGTTATTTCTACCTTGATTCTATGAGCTTGGTTCTGGGTGATGGTTGCGCCATCGAAGTCTTAAAAATCGAACAGCTTCTTCATGTTAATTTGCCTCCCGATAATAATTTGCTTTCTTAATTAATTCTGTGAAAACACACATTTTGATTTTTACCTGAAACATGTTTTAATTAACACTGGTACCTATGACTTCAGTTGACTGGTCCTTTTTTTCCCCCCTGCAGAGAATCAGTGCTCTGTGACGCAGCTGTTTCATTTCACTCCAGAGGTTGCTGCTTTTTGCTGACTGTAAGAATCAGGTTTATTTATGATAGAGCTTGAGAAGCCCTTCCCATCACATGAAATAAGATCTCACTGCGCCAAGAGAGATACTTATCTCTTTATCATGACATCTTTCTTTTGTTCTCCTTCCCACACTGCCCACTTCTTTTAAGCCACCTTGGTATTTGTATAACTTCATATGGTAGAACATTACTGGACATTCTTGAAAAGCCACTTCTAATAATGACAATAAAAAGTGACTCTTTTTTTTTTGTGCAATTTCTGTGTATTTGGCTTTACTACAGAGTTTTTCTGTACATTACCTCACTTGTTTCCATGACAATCTTAAAAGGAGGGACTGGTATTATTATTACTTTTTTTTTACACAGAAGAAACCAAAATAACTTAGGTTCAAAATGGCTATACAGTTAATCAAGAGATAACTTTACTGTACCCACTCTGAATCTATCCAGACTTTGAGTTGAAATGAAGTATTTTAGCTTCCTGCATGACTACTATTCATTTTAAGCACCACTACCAAGAAAGACTAACTGATTTTCTGGTAGTATAATAAGCATTGTAAAGGCCAAATCTCATTGTGATAGTCTACCGACTTAAACAACAGACAAGCAGAACTATTTATTGGGGTGTACAAGCCTCTGGACACAACTGGGTATTTTCAATCAGACATTCAGCCACTGCATGCTGAGGTTTGATGAGTTACCTCATTTCTTGGATCTGAAGTGCCCAAGTTACTTCATGATTCTAGGACTATGAATTGAAGTCAAGAAAGTCAGAATCTGTATTTTTTGTTACTGTGACAGTAAGTCCATCCTTCAAAAGTCCTTCTCTAGTGAGTGGGCCTTGGAATGTACCTGCTTTATGATGCAATAATACTCTAACTACGTACAGTGCTTTTCATGTTCTCCAGAACTTTTATTTCTCTCTTCCCATGATTCTCTTCTCTAAAAATACAGAGATATTTTTTTTTTGTTTTCTGAAAACAGACTTGAGTTGCCAGAAAAAAAAATCTTTTATAATCTCAACATTCTGTGAGTACTGCAAAATGACTGTGCAAATGTTTCTTTTTAATCACTAAAATATCAGGAGCTTGTCCTCAAATGTATATTAAAGTAATCTCAATGAGCAGATATTCTTGTAAAATAGAAGTGTTAATAACTTAAATATACAATATACTTATTACATATATGTGTGGCATTGAAAATACAATTTTTTTCTTTTTTTTTTTTTTGCCTCCAGGGTTATTGCTGGGGCTGGGTGCCTGCACCACGAATCCACTGCTCCTGGAGACCATTTTTTCCCCTTTTGTTGCCCTTGTTGTTTTATTATTGTTGTGGTTCTTATTGTTGTTGCTGTCGTTGGATAGGACAGAGAGAAATGGAGAGAGGTGGGGAAGACAGAGAGGGGGAGAGAAAGACAGACACCTGCAGACCTGCTTCACAGCCTGTGAAGGGACTCCCCTGCAGGTGGGGAGCCTGGGGCTGGAATGGGATCCTTACGCCGGTCCTTGTGCTTTGTGCCACATGCGCTTAACCCTCTGCACTACCGCCTGACTCCTGATAATACAATTTCTAACCAATTGCACAGGTAGGAATAAATTTCATTTGAAATTTGAGGGAGTCGGGCAGTAGCGCAGTGGGTTAAGCACAGGTGGCACAAAGCCCAAAGACCAGTGTAAGGATCCTGGTTTGAGCCCCAGGTGCCCCACCTGCAGGGGAGTCACTTCACAGGCGGTGAAGCAGGTCTGCAGGTGTCTGTCTTTCTCTCCCCCTCTCTGTCTTCCCCTCCTCTCTCCATTTCTCTTTGTCCTATCCAACAATGACGACATCAATAATAACTACAACAATAAAACAACAAGGACAACCAAAGGGAATAAATAAATAAATATTACACAACAAAATCAGCTTTTGTTCAAGATGAATAGATTTCAACCTTTTTCAATAACAAAAAGGGGATACAATTCAAGTGAAAATTCTATCTAAAATGTTTCTTATTTAGTTTTTGTGAGATGACTTAATTTTGTGAGATGACTTTTTTAAAAAATTGTTTTTGCTCATATAGTAAGTGTTCACTTGTCAGTCAAGACAGTAGCAATTCAAACTATAAAATTAAGGTAAAATTATTCAGTCCTTTCCATCTTTCCTCAAAGTCCAGCTCAAGTTATTTCCTGGGGCATCTTCAACCTTCACAGCCTGGATTTGATAGGTGTCTTTCTTTTAAGTTGGTCAGACTTAGGATGAGGGTACTTCCTGTTTGTCTGCTTACAACTTGCTGTTTCCCCCATGTGACCGGACCCTACACTTTGTCAATTATCCATTTGTATGATTCTTGTGAATAACCGATCTTGTAATTTCTGCTTCACCCTCAGTTTGGTATTTCTTTGTGGTCTCACAGCACCGGAGTCTTGTGTTCGCCTACTGACTTTCCCTTTTTTAATTAGCAGATGAGGAGACCCCTAGAATCTGAGACACTGTCTCCATCCATTCAGTGGAATATATGCATGATCAGTGAATAAGAAAAGACTCAGGGTAAAACTCGAGTAATAATACCTCAGTAAAGCTTAAAAACATGAATGTGTGTTGATGATGATGACTTGAGACTCAGGCATAGAAAAATGAGCTTGCTTCTTTTTTTTTTAAATAATAATTAGTGTTGCCATTTTACTACTGGGTTTATCAGAGGACTCAGTGTCTACTGAACTCCACTCATCCTAGTGGTTGTTTTTTTTCTTCCCTCTAGTTAAAAGAGTGAGGGACAGTAAAAGGGACAAGGCAGTGAGAGAAAGAGAATATGAGAGAAAGAGAGGGAGAGAGAGAGAAGGAGAGAGAGAGTGAACCCAGGGCACTGAAACACGTTTCTGCTGTGAAACGTCTTTCTGCAGGCACACCCATGTGGTGGCTGGAGGCTCGAACTCTGGCTCCTGTGCAGAGCAACATATTCATTCTACTGGGTGAGCTATCTGCTGCCTCTGAGCCTGGTTTCGTTATAGATCTGTACATTAGCATTAATCTGGAGTGGCTTGAGTAAGAAGCCAGGCAAATAAGTCTGACTTCTTTGGCTGGAAATACTGAAAAGCATATATTTTCCTACTGGGGACACTGAGTTGGGTAAATCAATCTCTAGATTTGCAGATGGCCTCCCGATGGGTAAGCCTTATTTGATAGGTAGGTTAAAGATAGATGTGTAGGGGCCAGGCAATGGCATAGCTTGTTAGGCGGCGCACGCATTACAGTGCACAAGAACACAGGTTCAAGGCCCAGGTCCTCACTTGCAAGGGAAAACCTTTACGAGTGGTGAAGCAGGTCTGCAGGTGTCTCTGTCTGTCTCCCTCTCTGTCTCCTCCTCCCCTCTCAAGTTTTCTCTGTCTCTATCCAATAATATGTGAATAAAAAATTTAAGATTATATATATGCATATATATACACACACACACACATTGTAGATTATCTAACAAGAAGAGAGGATACTAGAATTATTCTAATAGTGTTATAGAAACCCAGCTTGAATAGTCTCAGGAAATCTAATACATGCGCGTTAACTTCAGTACAAATGTCAGTCGCCTTTAATCTTATGAATGGATTTTCACACACAAAACCTTTATATTCCAGATAATGTTCCCACTTCCCTCATCTTTTCTAAGTTGTAGCTTTCTCCAATTCCCTCATTTAAAAATCAAACCAATTCCTTCTAGCCATGATTGTACTACGCTATAGTTGCTTTACTTCATGACTTTATTTCTACTGGTCTTTCCACACTTAAGAGGCAATTTTTGTGTCTCATCTTCTTTGTAGACAAATTGTATAAGACATTCTTGAAACATCAAATTTGGCAGTGGTACTCAGGATACTGCCAAATCAATATAAAACCCGAGTTAGTTAGAAAATATCTGATGATAAATATGTGTACTTTTCAGGCTATATTATTTCTGTCTCAAGTGGTAAATTTGCATTTTAGAACACATGCACTCACAGACAACACATAAACAAAGGAACATGACTCAGTTCCCAAAACAAAATCATTTAAAAAAATAACTAACTGTGGAGCTAGAAGATCGGTCCCCATCCCACAAGAAACTGAAGAATCCTGCAGGCCCAACGCACGCCTGAAATTCATGGCAGCGAAATAAATAAATAAGTAAATAATTAATTCATTAAATGCACAAGCAAACAAACATAGGTGTATTCTGAGTCTTAGTTTGTCAACCTCTGTTAAAACAGAGAGGAAACAGAACAAGCTCTTAAACTGATTAGTTAAATTTGGGAGAGAAAAAAAACCTGTATGAATAGGAGTTGGGGGAGGCATGTGTTTTTAGGATAACGTAGGTTTTAGTATAATCGAATTTAATTTCTCATCCTTGATGTTGAAAAACTGATTTGTAGCCTCTTTAATAGATTATTTCTTATCAAATGGCTCTATCCATCCGCAAAATTCCTATGTTGATTAAAAGCTAATCAGACTCTGTGAAGGAATTCCAGATGAAATGTTCAAATTGATCATGGAGGATACTTTGTCAGTAGAAGACGCTGTCTTTATTTTTTTTTAATTAAGACTAATTTATTTATGAGAAAGATAGGAGGAGAGAGAAAGAACCAGAGACTACTCTGGCACATGTGCTGCCGGGATTGAACTCAGGACCTCATGCTTAAGAATCCAAAGCTTTATCACTGTGCCACCTCCTGGACCACTCTTTTTTTTTTTTGTAATTTCTTTTTTTTTTAATATTTATTTATTTGTTTTCCCTTTTTGTTGCCCTTATTGTTTTAGTTATTATTGTTGTTATTGATGTCATTGTTTTTTTTTTTTTCAGAGACAAATGGAGAGAGGAGGGGAAGACAGGGAGAGAGAAAGAGAGACGCCTGCAGACCTGCTTCACCGCCTGTGAAGCGACTCCCCTGCAGGTGGGGAGCCAGGGGGCTCCAACAGGGATGCTTATGTAGTCCTTGTGCTTGGCGCCACATGCGCTTAACCCGCTGCGCTACCACCCTACTCTCGAAGCTGTCTTTGTTAAAATTTGGAAGATACCTAATCTCTTTCAGAAATGTTGAGTGTCTTTGACTTTCCCTTAGCCTTTAATGGCATGTTATTTTTTTTAAACAATTTTATTCTTTACACTGTTTCCACTAATCCAAAGCCAAATGAGGTCCAGCTCACCTAAAATATGTCTAATGCCATCATATCTAGGAAGAGCTCTATTTTGAAGATTGAGTCACGTATTTTCGAAGCCATTCAATTATAGAATATGTGATGGTTTTCCGTGGTGAGTTTCCTCTAAGCTCTGGGCCAGCTTAGAAACAGTGAGCTTGGAAAGAGATGGCGAAAGTGGAATTAGAAGGCTATCCATAAGAAAACATATGGAAAACGTTTAATTATTTGGAGGTTGTCTTTTGGACTTTTGTCTGCTGGACCCAACTGGAGCTTAATGCAACAGCTCTGGCCATACCCTCTCTCCCCCTTCAGTGTTTTTCACTGAAATGCCACACAGATCTACATTCTAATAATGTTAAGCTTTTGACTAGATTTGCCCAAACCAACAAAGGCACTTTTACCCAGATATCAACATTGTCATGGCAGCATCCTTGTTTCTGTATTTTTTCTCCAATGCCAAATCACCCATATTATGCTTTTTGTTTTGTTTTCATTCTGTTTGTGCAGCTTGCTAGACACCTGATGGAATTTTGGGAGCTTCACTTTTACAGAAATATCACCACACACAAGTGTTTTTTTTATATGAATAGTATACAGTATATTTTTTGTTTTCTAGGTTTCCAAGAGACTTAGAATCAGTGTTCAAAAGGCTATATTTTTAAAGGCCATATTTCTACACAGCTAGATATGTTTGAAACCATTGAATTCATGAAACATGCACAATTTAGACCTTTCAAAAAGGTAGCATTTCATTAGTGGACACACCCTGTATCTGGCATTGCTCCCTAGGAAACAGAAGCAATGTTGTCTACTACTTGCCAATATCGAATATATAAAAAGGAAGACAAGAGTTTAGACGGAGAATTTCGTCTCTCGAAAATTTTAGACTTTGCTTGTCAGGACTTCCCTAGGATGATACTCTGAGGGTAATCATTTTTCTAAATTTAACTAATTTATGTAAATGTTAACTACAACTCTAAAACACTCACTCATCCAGTAACTGTTCCTGAGTCTGGGTGGTGGTGCACATGGTAGATGCAAGGACTCGGGTTCAGGCTCCCAGTCCCCACCTGAGTCAGAAGCTTTAGTCATAGTGGGGCAGTGCTGTGGGCGGGGCTTGCTTTCTTTCTTTTCCATGTTTCTCTGTCAAAAAAAGGAGAGAAAAGAAATAAGTAAAGAAAGGAAGAAAGAGAGAGAGAGAGAGAGAGAGAGAGAGGGTGTCTATGAGTTGTGGATTCATTGTGCAGGCACTAAACTCTAGCAATAACCCTAGTGGGAAAGGAAGAAAGAAAGAAAGAAAGAAAGAAAGAAAGAAAGAAAGAAAGAAAGAAAGAAAGAAAGAAAGAAAAGCAAAACAAAACAATGAACTTCACATCCCAAACAAGTTGAAGCATTACAATAACCATCACATCTCCCAAAAGGCAGGAAGTCAGAAGAACACATTTCTGATACACATATTGCCTTTAAAGAGCTATAGGAAGCTGGATGATAATATCAATAAGAAGTATGGGAAATCCATATACTTTATTTATTTTGTATACATTTATGAGATGTACCACGAAGAAATTTAATTTGACCACTAAGAAAGGAAAAAAAAAAGAACTTTGGGGTATCCAATCTTTTTAATATAAAACATATCTTGCAAACTCACAGCATTTCATATTCATAAAGGAATAAGACCCTGAAATCAGATCTGAAAGCTAAGCAAACTAATTTGTCAGAACTGCATAGACCCTGATAAAGGAACAGGTACAAGTGCCTGTGTTTATTTCAGAAATATTATGAATCATTACCGAGAATATGACCTCCATTTTCTGTCTTCTTGAATACAAGAATTACTAGTTGCATTCCTGTCTCTTCCTTACAATCACCCTCTTGGAAGGACAAAAGAGGCATTTTGTCCCTTTGCTCACTCACAGTATTTTGGATTGAGAAGAACCTCTCCTGAGTAGTTCTGTTCCCATTGGTCCCAGAAATAGATTCTGTGAATTTTGTCTTCCCGTCTTTTGGTATAATGGGGTCAGCCTGAGAGTTTTAGAATGATATAAGTACATTTTGCTCAAAAATAATTTGTGTAGTCAGAGGGAAGACCATATTGGTTTAGATATCCCCGAAAATCTTTCTTTTGCCTCCTTACAAGATGACTAGAATTTATTTTGTCTTCTCTCCAATGTAGGTAACCATTGTGAATTCTTCATTAATAGACAGAAGTAGAAATGGCATTGCCACTGTTCTAGCTTCATGCAATTGCATTTATTTACATATTCATTATATTTTGAAGAAAATAGTCTATAGTTCTATCATCTAGCAAGGTAGTTGTCTCTTCAGAGCGCAGCTTCACAAAGAGGGTAGTTCTGTGGAAAGAGAAACACTTGTGTTTCGCTAAGACATTTAGTTAAATATACAACACATTTATTTTCAGTCTACTATAATGAAAACAAACTTTGAAGAGTTGTTTAACGATCAGTACCCTCTTGAAATATTTAGAACTGATTACTAAAGCCTTGATTGAACACAAAATTTATTTTGTAAGCTTGACTCATCATACTATATTAAAATATCCCAGGAATATGTTCACCATGACAACATGGGAAACTACTAAGAAGCTACATATACTAAAAGACAGAAAAATAGCTATGTCCGAACGTAGGTAGTCATATAAAGGTTGGACTGCTTCCTTGGACAAGCCGTGTGGAGAAGAGAAGCATGGAAAGCTTATGGCAAGGTGAGATGTATAATCTTCTTAGCATTCTACAGGCTCAAAGAATTCAGAATCCATGGAAGCCGTAAAACCACCAATACATAAATAAGTAAAATGTCTGCTAGAATATTTTGGTCCACTAAGATTCACAAGATCATTATGCTATAAAGTTGGATAGTAAGATGAATATAAAGCTGAATAGTAAGAAGCCTAACACTTTCTTGAAAAAACCAATTTTCTTACACACAGAAAAATAAAATAAAATAAGCATCAACGAAGATAAATTCTGCGACTTTAAAGCTCCTGTCTGATTTTTAATTTTGACCTGATTATAACTTTGACAGACATTGCAGCATAAGGTTAGGCTGTAAATTGAGGGGGAATCTTTAAAAAAATTTTCTGATTCTGTCAAATGTAAACTTCAACAAATAAAATGAACTATTTTGATTGACTTTTACAGTCAACTGATGCATTTTGTTTCAATCTGGCTATCTCTTAGCTTTTAGATTTAATTCACTTAGATTAGAATTTCTCAAAGAGAGGAAAGTGTTCATATTGAAGGCATTTTCTTTTCAAAATGATAAGTTTTGTCTTTTAGCTTCTTTCTCCATTGTAAAGCTACCCCTTCCTCACACATTCCATGTGCACATCTCCAGTCTCTCCCAGACTGCATTATAATCTACAACTCATAGACTATCCTCCCTCCCTCCTTTCCTTCCTTCCTCCCTCCCTCCCTCCCTCCCTTCCTTCCTTCCTTCCTTCCTTCCTTTCTTCCTTCCTCCCTCCTTCTTTTACTTCCACCAGGGTTATGGCTGGAGCTTGGTGCCTGCACAGTGAATTTACTGCTCATTGGAACTACTGTTTATTTATTGATTTTTCTTTTTTTTTATTTATAGAAAGGAAATATTGACAAAACCATAGGATAAGAGGAGTACAACTCCACACAATTCCGACCACCAGAACTCCGTAGCCCCTCCCCTCCCCTGATATTCCGGATTCTGGTATTGGTAGGGTTGAAACTCAGAATCTCAGGCATGAAAACAATTGTACTATCTCTGTTCTCTTACAAATATATTTTGTATTTACTTTATAGAAAATTATGTATGCTACATAACCCACTAATGTATGCTCAATAGTTATTTTGTTGAACTAGATCATTTTGTTATCCTTAGAAGCAATACGATGGTTGATTGCATTTAGTCTTTTTTCTTATTCATTCTTCTTCTTTTTTCTTATTCATTCATTCTTATTGTTCTTCTTCTAGCATTTGCCCTTCTTCCGTAGCCAGTCAACAGCGTCAGGTTGAGCCTGATGTCAAGTTTCGAGACCTCCTCTTATTCATTCTCTACTATTTTCACTTCTTTCCTTTCACTTTTTGTCTGTATGTTTTTTTCTTTTAGACTTCGTTTAGAGAAGAATCTTCATCAATAGTCTCTGAAAAATATTTCACTCTCACACGGTATTTTTAACCATTTCTTTAACCATGAAGGGTCAGTTAGCTTTCAGTAAAGATTCAGATAGTAAATACCACAGGCTGTGGAAGATATCTAATCTCCATTGTCACTACTCAGCTCTGCTTAACATAAAAAGTACCATAAGTCAGACAGATAGCTCACCTGCAACTGTGAGGTGCCTGCTTTTCTACTGGTGTCAATTCCTCTGTCTCTATCCAATGATAAAAATTAACTAATTAATTTAAAAAATGTCCATACACTTTGACTTCCTATGCCTCTCTGCTTTCTAGTGACAGGAGTAAAACTTCCTATCACATCTTTTAACTGTTGATGAAGATGTGACCAAAGAATGTTTTAATTGACAGCTTTCTGGTTGTCCAGAGCCTGTAAAGTACAATCACATTAACAGGAAGCGCCTGAAACTCTTGATCTGCCCATCACTTCACCTTATCTGCATAATCCTCTGACTTCATGAGCGTCTGCATTTCTGTGCTCAGATGCTAGCATTCAGCAGCTAAAACATGAGTGGCTGTGTAGCAACAGCACAAAGATGAGAGGTCTTCATAAAAGACTGGTGTGTGGGGAGTCTGGCGGTAGTGCAGCAGGTTAAGCGCAGGTGGTGCAAAGCACAAGAACCGGCATAAGGATCCCGGTTCGAGCCCTGGCTCCCCACCTGCAGGGGAGTCGCTTCACAGGCGGTGAAGCAGGTTTGCAGGTGTCTGTCTTTCTCTCCCTTTCTCTGTCTTCCCCTCTTCTCTGCATTTCTCTCTGTCCTGTCCAACAATGACAACAATAATAACCACAACAATAAAACAACAAGGGCAACAAAAGGGAATAAATCAATATTAAAAATAAATACATACATAAACAAACATTAAAAAAAAAGACTGGTGTGTGCCAGAGGTCCCCAAGTTAGGAAACCATCCTTGATAATATATGGAATATTCATGTCAAATGTGACATTGATATCTGAGGTAAAATTCCGCAGTTAAGTAATAAGCTATAAAGACACTCACTTTTGCAGTCACAAAGAGAGACAGTAAATCCAGTTGAGATAAAGAATGAATTGGGATGTAAGATGAACAAGTGAAAGAAAAAGTGCAGCCTGTGAACCCCAGAGGAAATGTAGAAGTAGAAATTCCAGAGAAGAACTAGATTGTGTCCGCCCTGTGCTTATATATGAATGCAGAAGGGGTGTTATAACCTGTTCAGGGTCTGGCTGTGTAAGTGAAGGACCAGAGACCCACTTAGGATTCAAGACCCATTTAAGCTCACCCTGGGAGGAGTGATTTATGGCACGATGTCAATATAGTGCCATTGAGAACCGAAAGATAAATATCAGGGCATCCCTAGGTCTCATGGCAAATGGGGCCAAGGGACGATTTAACAAGACGAAGATAGGTGGTGGAATCCTGAGGGCCACTGCAAAACTGAGGATGTATGAGCTAACGCAGCTATTCCTTATTTGTGAGCAAGTGGGCAAAAAGTGACCGGAAAGGATTTTTTTTTTCATTTATATGCATACCACATACTAGCAAAAGAATGAATGAGTGTTGTTTTGTTTTGGGGTCTGTATGGAGAAACAGATCTTGGTTAAGGAACTAGAATTTAGCTCTACTTCAAGTCTACATTTTAAAATTTCTCCCTGAGGCCATTGAAGTGAAGTTAAAAAAATTCCCGAGGGGTATGTAGGGTGGGCATTATGGACTGGCAGCAGGGATGGACCCGATCTATGAGAATATAAGAAGTCAGATTTCACCTGAGCTAACAGCAAATTACTTTTATTCAGTTCAGTGGTTTTTATGTTGTCTTTTATTTTTTTAGGATTGGTATTCTTGTCAGTTATCTGACATTTTTTTAAAATTCAGATTCCAGTATGTAACATTTTTTATTTATTTGGGTGTTTTATGCTGCTGCATCAATGTTTTGTTTTTAAATTATATTTTTCTGCCCCACGGTTCTGAGTCAGAACTGTGTTCAATCCTCCAAAGGGAGGCTGGACAACATACTCTATGCTACACCTGAGGAAGACGGGGCAGCTTGGAACATTCCTACTCATGACCACAGAATGTGAGCTCAGATCTACAGGGATGCAGAGGTCACACAGGCTCCTAAGCTAATTATGGGCCCCAGATCACATCAAATCAATGGGGTTTACAGTCAACAATACTTATACCCCTTTCCCATATTAGGGAGCTACTATCTTCCCTGATCTACCTTTCCGGTCCTTTTCCAGCCATGACATCATCTCCCAAGACAATAACTTGGACCCACCTGCATATCAGATTTCAGGCTCAGGCAAAAAACAAAACAAAAACGAACAAACAAAAACACTAGTAGCCCTTTGAAATATAACTAAAATATGCCTTCTAGCTATCTACAAAATGGAGTACACCCTAACACTTCATCTGCACTATTCCAGCCTTTAGGTCCATGATTGTTCAACAATTTGTTTAGCTTTGTATGTTAACTCTCTTTTCAGCCACCAGGTTCCAGATGCCAGCATGATACCGACCAGACTTCCCTGGACAGACAATATGTCCTGGAGCTCTGCTTCCCCAGAGCCCTTCCCCACTAGGGAACGAGAGAGACAGGCTGGGAGTATGGATTGACCTGTCAACACCCATGTTCATTGGGGAAGCAATTACAGAAGCCAGACCTTCCACCTTCTGCATCCCACAATGACCTTGGGTCCATACTCCCAGAGGGATAAAGAATAGGAAAGCTATCAGGGGAGGGGATGAGATATGGAGATCTGGTGGTAGGAACTGTGTGGAGTTGTAACTCTCTTATCCTATGGTTTTGTTAATGTCTCTTTTTAAAAAATAAACAAATTTTTAAAAATAAATAAAAATAGATAAATAAATAATACCTTATCAGCTGCAACAAAACTATTTTTAAAGATAAATGGATGTACTTTTTAAAATTAATGGATGTACTTTTTAAAAACTAATGGATGTACTTTTTAAAAATTAAGCTCAATCTCAAAAATGCCTAAAGACTTTTTAAACTTTCTTTTAATTTAATAGAACAGAAATTGAGGAGGAAAGAGGGGATAGGCAGAAAGACATCTGAAGCCCTACCTCATTGCTTGTGAAGTTTTTCCCTGCAGGTAAAAACCCAGGGCTTTAAGAAGGTTTTCCTGCTCCGTCAAGCCCAATTTTGTAAATATAAATAGTGTATTTCCTCATCTAGAGATGGTACCAACATTTATTCCTTTATGAAAATTACCACTTTCTCTTTACAGAAGTTGTTTCTCAGATCAGGTCACTTTTCCCTCCTACCTATTTCTCTCTCAAAATAGTTTAGAACCTGTGACATTACAAAAACCTTTGAGCTTAAAGAATTCTGAAATTTTCATAGCTTTCCAGATGTACATTTCCTGAATGGAAACTTTATTAAACCACAATCTGTGGGGACCTCAAAAAGTATTTGGTTGGTTGTTTTTCTTCTTCCTCTCTTTGCTCCAAATTGAAATTGAGTTCTAAGTCTTCTCTGGTTGGAAAGATTTTGCTGTCGTTTTTTTTCTTCCTCAGAGGACTGCACTACATGTTTAGAGTCATAAAACATCATTTAAATGAAATGTACAAAGCAATAAGCAGGGGAACTCAACGCCATTAAATATTTATCAGTACAATAGTACATGTTTGACTGCGAAATAAACTTGCTAAGTCCTGTAAATTTAATAGTTTCCTGTAATAGGGGAAAAAAATCTCTTCAAGCATCTGCAGCTCAAGGTACTGGACTTAACAAATAAATAGTTCATAGTGTGCCAAAAATGAATTACCAAGCCACTGACCACATCCTATATGGCATAAGGAAAAAGCTGCTATTGTTTGTACAAGTGTGTTTCATTCAGTGTTTGACTTTGGTAGATAAATAATAAGTAGTTGGCATTTCTAAATTAACCTTTGTTTTTAGCTACATACAGACAAGGGAGTGTGGGTGCAGGGAAAATTAGAAGGATTTCATGAAAGACACCAATACAGCCTGACTTGATATTTGGTTGGATGCTAAAATTACTGATTTAAGTTGGGTGCTACCAATCCAACTTACTGCATTCCTTTAGCAGCACTGATATATTAGAATATCACACACTGGGAGTTGGCTGTAGCTACGGGTTAAGCGCACGTGGCACAAAGCGCAAGGACCGGCTTAAGGATCTTGGTTCGCGCCCCTGGCTCTCCACCTTCAGGGGAGTCGCTTCACAGGTGGTGAATGAAGCAGGTCTGCAGGTGTCTGTCTTTCTCTCCCCCTCTCTGTCTTCCCCTCCTCTCTCCCTTTCTCTCTGTCCTATCCAACAACGATGACACCAATAACAACAACAATAAAAATGACAACAATAAAACAAGGACAACAAAAGGGAATAAATAAAAATTAAAAAGTGAAAAAAAAAAAAACCCAAACATTCTACATTATACATACAGGCCACAACTGGTCTATTGCTCCCTAAAGCAATGAATCATCTTTACACCATAGACAATACACATTAATATTATTGTGATACCTAATGTAATGTAAATACAAAGTAATGTAAAATATTTTATCCAGGTATTTGCTGCTGGCACACCAAGTAGAGTGTGCATGTTACCATGTTCACTGACTTGGGTTCAGACCCCCTAGTTCCAGCCTGCCGAAAAGCTTCATGAGTAGATAGAGCAGTACGGCAGGTGTCTTTCTCTCCCCTCTACCTCTTTAGGTCTCTTTCTGTCTCTATCAGAAAATGAAAGAAAGAGAAGAAGTCCACTGAGAGCTGGGAGATGCTTCATGCAGGCACTGAAATTTTTTTTGGGGGGAAAACAAAAACTTAAAAAAGAAAGGGGCCAGATTGTGGCACATGTTATCATATGGAAGGATCTGGGTTCAAGCCCTTGGTGGGGAGAGGAAAACCAGTGAATAAGTGATTCATACACAGTGAATCAGTGCTGCATGTGTCTTTCTTTCTTCCATTCTCTCCCTTCTTCCTCAGTTTGTCTCTATCTGTATCCAAAAGAGAAAGAGAGAAACATAAAGAGAGACAGAAAAAGAGAGACCACCAGAAGTGGTAGATTCATTATGGAGGCACCAAAACTCACTGATGGTCCTGGGTAGCAAAAGGGGGAAAAAGAAGGAGAGGAGAAAGATAGGAAGAAAGAAAGAAAGAAAGAAAGAAAGAAAGAAAGAAAGAAAGGAGGAAAGGGAAAATAAAGAAAGAAAGAAATACCTATAATAAATTATAGTGCACAAACATTTGTTGGCTTCCAACTTCACTAATGCATAGCCCTGCAAATAGAGAAATGAAAGTATTAGCATTCTAATTTACAGAAGAAGACTCAGAGAGATGAGGTTACTTGCCCAAGGTCACCACAATTAACAAATTCCAGAACCCAAACATAAACTCAGAGACACTTGTCTCTTGGCACTATAATTATTTCTCGTCAGAAAATTGTCTGTTTTTGTTGTATTCGTAAATGTTAGCAGAGGCTTTATGGCAATAGAAAAAATAAGATTATCTTGCCCATATACGTTGATGATACCAACAGCTTAGTCTGTTTTTCAAGTTACTTTCCCCAAAGGCAATTTAAGGTCATACAGAGAGAGGACTGATTATTCTGATGTGAAAGGTGGTTGGACAAACAGCATGTTTATTGCCAGTATGTTTTTTCTGAACCACAGAATTGATTTCCCAAACAGTGTGCTCAGAATTTTTTTTAATTTATTTTTTAATTTTATTTATTTATTTATTTATTTTTTTGCCACCGGTGTTGTGACTAGAGCTTGGTGCCTGCTCTATGAATCCACAGCTCCATGAATCCACAGCTCCCAGTGGCCATCTTTTTTTCCTTTTGTTTTTGTAACTATTTTTATTTGCTAGGGAAAGAGAAATTGGGAAGGGAGGAGGAGTTGGAGTGGGAGAGAGAAAGAGAGACACCTACAGACCTGCTTTACTGCTTGTTAAGCCTCCCCTGAGGAAAGAGTGGAGCCTCTAAGCTGGATCTGGCTATTTTTACAAAAATATAGTTTCATTCAATCTTTTTTTTTAATATGCTTTTATTTTATTTTCCTTTTTGTTGCCCTCATTGTTCTTCATTAGTGTCCTAGTTATTAGTAGTTATTCTTGTTGTTGTTGACGTCATCGTTGTTGGATAGGACAGAGAGAAGTAGAGAGAGGAGGGGAAGACAGATATGGGGTGAGAAAGATAGACACCTGCAGACCTGCTTCTCCGCCTGTGAAGCGACTCCCCTGCAGGTGGGAAGCCGGGGGCTGGTACTGAGTTTCATTCAATATTAATTCCCCCACAGTTTAAGCCCAACAGTGGAAGACAGAGGTTAAATATATTCCAGAAGACAAAAGGTGAGACATGGAGTGACGGGGAAGTGTAAACTATTATACCCGGTGTTCCAGCTAGCTCCTAAGACTTTGTGGTTTCCCAGTTTCAGCTTCAGCCTCTTCTTGCCTTTTTAACGTGACAGAGAGAATTTCACCCAAGAACTGGAACGAGGTCTTACTAGCACGTTCAGCATCCTATGGCTAATATAGAAATTTTCTAGTCCACATGCAAGAAGTTCTTTTGATATATGTAAACTGCCAATAAATATTCCATTACCCACCTTATGATTGTACACACATTCCAATAGGTGGGGGAAAAAAAGGAAAAAAAATGACTTGAAACCCAATTTCCCAATGTAGGATCTCTTTCAGAGTGACAGCAACTATGATATCAAAAAGATTCTCCTGAGGCTGAAGTTGTAAGCCTATATATAAATGCATTCTTTATTGATATGCATTGTGACGAGCAGAAGATCCTTTTCCACTCATTGATCTTGTTGCTTGTTAATCAGTGAGGTGAGTGTTGGGAGAAGATTCACTGCATAAATTATGATCATTCAAAATATGAAGACTAGAGCTACGGTAACAACTTCTTCTTTACCTGTGGGGACAATACTCAAAGTTAAATCCCCATATGCTTGTTTTCAGCTGTCAGGTCTACAGGATTCCAGGTGCCTTATGCCTTATACGGAGGAATGTTGCATCTGGAATGTGTGAGACCCTTCAGTGCAAATCAGGGAAGGCCTTGAGTATGTAAGACCAGTTCTGTGAACATTTTTTTTTGTTTGATTTGCTTATTAATGCACATGTGGGTAAATAGATGTATGCCTGACAAAATTTGATTGGGCTCATGTTCTTTTGAAGGAGGGGTTGTGGAGTATTTAATTTTACTCTTGGCAAAATTTCTTTGGCAGATCTTGTTAACAACCAAAAAAAAAAAAAAAAAAAGGAAAAAGACTTTCAAAGTTGTGCATGAACGGTTCTACGGGTCATCCTGCCTCCATGTGTCAGTGAATGACTAATTATAATGATTATTCATAGCAGTATTTCTTTCCAGGGGAGCTCATTGGGCTCAGAATTATCAGGGCATCTCTTTGTCTCTTGAGATTATATAAAGAAAATAGAAATATAAAACATACTCATTAGCTAAAATCCCATCCCAGTTAATTTGATTTGAATAAAAATTTTTACTAATTGTAAAAGTGTAAGTATTTTATTTCATCGCTGTCAGTACTTTGCCTATATATATATATATATATATATATATATATATTTTGGAGGTGTTATCTTATATCTTATTATATATACAATCCCTTTAGAAAATTAACAGTTCAAACAAATTTATTTTTTCTGGTTTGGTGTCTTCTCCATTTTTTTTTTATGATTAAGAGGCTGTTACAAGATTGCAAAAGTATAGCTATTGATACCACACCCACCAAAATGTTTATTACTTTTATGTAGTAAAAAGGAACTCAGCGCCTATGTGATTACTACATGGTTTCGTCCAGTCTTATGACTGAAAAAGACAAAGGAAAGAGAGAGAAATAGGAGAGACACTGCCGCATGGGTTCTCCCTGGTATAAGTCATGGGTTCTCCCTGGTATAAGGACACGGGACAAGCCATAACCCCAACCTGTTTCTATCTTTCCCAACAGGGGCTCGGTTCCGGGGAGGTGGGTTTCCACATCAGTGAGGTCATCCACCCAGGGAAGTCAGGGTGGCATCATAGTAACTTGGTGGTAACTTGGTGGCAGAAAGGTGGTTAAGATATAAAGCAAGACAGATTGTTTAATAACTAGGAGCCTAAAGGTAGAAATAGAGCAGATGAAATTAGGGTTCTTCGTGGAGGAAGAAGACAAGAAGTCCATTTTAGGTATGTTCCAAAGGGCCCATGACTTTAGTATATTTTGCCTGAGTCTGATAGATAATGAATCGTACCTGTTTTTGGAATAACTCACTTTCTTTCCTGTACTGCCTTTCCTTCTTCATAGATCTCTCTATTGTGGCTCTCCTTTCTGTCTCTTTCCAACTCTGCTCTTCTCTTCCTTCAGCATTTCAAATCACTTTCTATCTGATCTATGAACAGAACCCTGTTCTAATGCCCGGCTAGCGTGGGGGTGCCTCTTCCCAGGCACATACTCTCTGGGTTGGAGAGAACTCGACTGGAGCCAGCCTGGGCTGTTACTCACTAAGCGACACGGGAGATAAAGATGACCCAGGAACCAAGCTCGTGGTGGTAGCAATACAAATCTTTAATCATGCTGGAGCCCCAGAGCCCGGTGTCAGAGCACCTGGTTAAGCCATGTGACTCCAACCACAATGGCCAGCATCGGCCTCTGGGTCTGCACATCTGCCCTTCTCCTGGTCAAGACACGGAAGAGACCAGACAGAAGCAGAAGTGGCTTTACAATCCCATAAGTATTTAGGAGAGGGGTGGAGAAAGGTACCTCCCCAGCAATGGTTGCTAGGTACCACTGCTAGGATGGCAATACCCTGGGGGGAATCAGGAGGCCTTCAGTCATTTGTAAGAAGATTTGGTATGTAGATAACAAAGGGATGGGCCATACTAGCATAGAAATAGGGGGTTTGTGAGCCCTGCCAAGCTCAACCACATCTGCACAATTTCCCAACACTCTAAGAGTAAGGGAGTGGACATAGTTTGCTGTCTCTGCTAAATAAGTATTAATAGTAAAGCCTTCTAGGACAGAAGTGAAAGTGTCTGATTCCTGAAGGACAACCAAGTTTCTGGAGTAATCTGTTTCAGTGAATAGTGAATCTGTTTCAGTGATCTGTTTCAGTAATCTGTTTCAATGAATAGTCTCGATCCAATAATAAATACATAAATAATTTAAAGAATAAATAAAAATTCAAGACTTAGAGAGAAGGAAGTTCTGGCTCCTTGGTGGAGGTTTCCTAGGAACCCAGTGTTTCATTATATTTTTATATATTTATTTATTTTCCCTTTTATTGCCCTTGTTGTGTTATTGTTGTAGTTATTACTGATGTCAATGTCATTGCTGTTGGATAGGACAGAGAGAAATGGAGAGGGGAGGGGAAGACTGAGAGGGGGAGAGAAAGATAGACACCTGCAGACCTGCTTCCTGGATTGTGAAGCAACTCCCCTGCAGGTGGGGAGCCCAAGACTTGAACCGGGGTCCTCAAGCTGGTCCTTGTGCTTCGCGCCATGTGTGCTTAACCAGCTGTGCTACTGCCCAACCCCTTTCTCTGTGATTCTTAAAGATAGTTTGTTTGCCTTCAGCTTTTTTCATTCTGCATGTCTGTGTGTTTCAGTCCTCTAGATTCCTGTATGAATGAAACTGTCTGGTAGTTGTCTCACCTCTTCACTCGCTGCACTGAACATTATCACCTCCAGTTCTATTTTGTTCCAGAGAACACGATATCATCTTTTCTGATGACAGACTAGTATTCCATGGAGTGTATATCCCATAACTTCAACATTTAGCTACTTCCAATCTTTGACTAGTGTGAATAATGCAGCTATGACCATAGGTGTGCTTCTGTCTGTTCAGTTTAGTGTTTGCAAGGGATGCATTGGATCGACCTTCTCGTGGTGCATCCCGTGAGTACCCATTTATTGGGGAAACTGACAATCCTTTCTAGCCGACTGAATCCACATGGATCCCAGTCACTTTCAAAGCCAGCAACAAGCAGACATCAGGCTCAACCTGACGCTGTTGACTGGCTACGGAAGAAGGGCAAACGCTAGAAGAAGAAGTGTTTGCAAGTCCTTTGAATAAATGCCTGCAAGTTGGATTTGTAACAGCAAAGACAGGTAAGTAACTCAGATGTCTAAGGACAGATGATTACTTAAGAAAGTTGTATATATGTACAATGGAATACTGTCCATCTGTCAGAAATATGGAAATCCTATCATTTGTCTAATTCCTGATGGAAATTGAAGGAATCATGATAAGTGAAATAAGACACAAGTAGAAGGAGGGGGACTTGGACAAGGCAGGGTCTGTTTCAGCAAGGTCAAGGAATCAGTAGTGGCTCTGTGGGCACTGCACTTAACTGTAGAAACGGACTTGAATTGATGGTGGGCGTGGTGTGCAGACAGAAAGGTGAGAACTTCTACCCATGTGACAACAACTGTTTTACAAATTATTATGTTCGTAATAAAACAATAAGAAGTGAAAAAGTTCGTAATAAAACAATAAGAAGTGAAATGTCATTGGGAACTGTTAAAATATCTACATTCTTATCAGCAAATCATAGTTTTCTATGTATTTATTGATATTCGAAATCTTTAGTCTATTTGAACCTCAGAAATAATAAAAGCATTTTTCTCAAAGGAGTATTTTGATCCCACTTCTGCATAAGTTCTGATCTCCATTGATAAGTATATATATATATATATGTATATATATATGTATGTCTATCCTTTTATATCTAGCTATCTATCTTATCTATCTATATGTTTAAAATAGTGCCTAATCTCATAATTAAAGCTACAGTAGTGCATGTATATGGCATTGCTATTTTATTTATCACTGACATCCTTGTAGTTTACTAAAGACATTTTTATAATGTCTCAAAAGTAAAAGCCAAAACAGAGTATGACTTAGTTTAAATCTAGCTCTAGAGAGATCATAATTTATTTAAAGTAGTCAAAGGAGGTTATGGTATTGGTATTTTTTTTTGCCTCTCTAATAGATTTGGTAAAACTCAAGGGTAGCCCCTTGACCTTGGGGTGCACCCCAAGAAAAAAGTCTTATCTCCATCAAAACCTCTGCCTTCTCTCAGCTCCCACTTGGAGGCGATGATCAGATGATCTATTCTTTCACTTGGTAAGTGTCAAAATTTGCATAGGAACGTGAATAGCAAGCTGTCATTGCATTGCTCCAGGCATCTTGCCAGGTTGTGAAGTTGAATATTCAGTCGGGTTAGTATCTCATCATTACAGCAGTGGCCTTCCTGGGGGGGAACCAGAGGGGCCAGACAGCTATGAATTAATGAAGCTCTGTGGGACGCCTAAATAGAGACAAAAGTTTTCATCTATATTTGTTTAAGGATGTTGAAGTAGAGCCTGCTTTCCAAATGCCATGTCTAATTTAAGAGTAGGCCTGCAGAGGTAATAAGCCAATAGCACTGTGTCTCTACTGCGTGCTAAAACCAATACCAAAGGACACCACGCTGTGGAAACAATTATATCAACGTAATTGGAATATATTTTCTTCAGTGCAGTTTGGTCTTAATTAAAGCTCATTTTACATCCGGGGCAAGGAAATGTCTTCTCAACACTTTGAGTTATCTTCAGTCTTCCTTTAAAAAATAAAGCTGGGGAGCCAGGTGGTGGCACACCTGGTTAAGCACACCTATCGCCATATGCAAGGACATGGCTTCGAGCCCTTGCACTCCACCTTCAGGGGGAACGCTTCGTGAGTGGTGAAGTAGGTCTGCAGAGGTCTAATGTTCCCACTCTCTATTTCTTCTTTCTTCTTAGTCTCTCTGTGTCCTATCAAATAAATAGAAAGGGGGAAAATGGAAAAAAAGACCATCAGGAGTGGTGGGTTCATAGTGCAGGCACTGAGCCCCTGTGGTAACCTTGGTGGCAACAAAGTAAAATGAAATAAAATAAAATAAAATAAAATACAACACACAAATAAATATAACGTAATAAAATGGACGAAACACACACACAAAAAGGCAGCGTTAAGCTAGGGAGACAGAGACTCAATTAGAGTTTTTCCATTTGATAGTCCAGGTTTTGGATTCAGACTTTGTCAGTTTTGGCTATAGGACCTTGGGCAGGTAACTTGAAATCTGTCAGTTTAAGACTTCCCCATGAAAATGTCCATGAAACATGAGTACTTCTGAATTTTGCTGTAAGGATTCATAACCTTCTTAGGAAAACATTTTGAGTGAGAAATATAAAGATAGGCCACTCTGCATGAGAAAATAAGAAAAATTCAAAATAGGATCCTGAGAAGAGCATAGAGAATAAAAAAGGATTTGAGAAGAGAAAGGAGGAAGCATAGTGGCAGGTTCCCCCTGCAGATGAGGAGCTGGGGCTCAAACCCAGGGCACATGGTGATCAGTGAGTGAGGTTCACAGCTCTCAGTCAGGAACTTTAAAAAAAAAAATTATTTATTTATTCATGAGGATAGGAGGAGAGAAAGAGCCAGCCATCTGTCTGGTACATGTGCTGCCAGGGATCGAACTTGGGACTTCACGCTTGAAAGTCCAGTGCCTTAGCCATTGTACCACCTCCCGGACCACATGTCAGGAACTTTTTAACACAAAAACAAAATAAATAAACAGTTCTAACATAAAGTCTGTCACAGTGAATTACTGATGTTGTCCTACTCCCTCTCATTTCTTCAGAATCATCAATGCTACCTAGCTATGACATCAGTCACTCCTGAGTCATTTTGTTGGTTCATGAGATAGAGACAAAGAGAGAAATAGAATTAGAGGAGGAAGGAGAGATAGCACAGTACTGCTCCATCCCTTCAGCCACTCCCAGATTGTGACTCGGGTCTAATACCTGGGTCCTTGCCATGGCAACATGTCTACTATGTATGAGCTACCTGCCAGTCCATATTCATAAGGCATTTATTGGTGTTACTCAAGACATCCATGGAATTAAAGATGGCAACTGAAGAATTGAGCTGAGTTTTATCTCCAGCTCATCATGGAAGAGAATAATACTGTTGGAAATGGGTGTGGTTCCAGATCCATAGTGAGAATGTGAGGAACTAGAGAAAATAGGGAATCTTGTGAATGAACAGGAGAAGCGCATGTTGATATTCCTATGTGACCTAAATCATTTGAGAGCTGGTGGCTCGGTACCAGACTTTTTTTTTTTTTTTTTTAATTTTTTATTTAAGAAAGGATTAGTGAACAAAAGCATAAGGTAGAAGGGGTACAACTCCACACAATTCTCAACACCCAATCCCCATAACCCACCCCATCCCATGGTAGCTTTCCCATTCTCTATCCCTCTGGGAGCATGGACCCAGGGTCATTGAGGGTTGCAGAAGGTAGAAGGTCTGGCTTCTGTAATTGCTTCCCCGCTGAACATGGGCGTTGACTGGTCGGTCCATACCCCCAGTCTGCCTCTCTCTTTCCCTAGTAGGGTGTGACTCTGGGGAAGCTGAGTTCCAGGACACATTGGTGGGGTCTTCAATCCAGGAAAGCCTAGCCAGCATCCTGGTGGCATCTGGAACCTGGTGATTGAAAAGAGAGTTAACATATGAAGCCAAACAATTTGTTGAGCAATCATGGATCCCAAGCTTGGAATAGTGGAGAGGAAGTGTTAGGGAGGTACTCACTGCAAACTCTAGTGTAGTCCTGCTTTCAGGTATATATTTTGCAGTAGTTTATGGATACGTGTGCACATAAGCTCTCTCTCACAGAAACTGGTGTATATCTAGGTTATGGGACTTTGTTGGAAAGTGAACTACCTGAGATGAAATTAGAGTGTACTATTAAAGGAAAGGTCTCACCCGAGTAATGAAGCTGAAGGGTTGTCATTCCACACGTGAAGTCTCTGGATACATTCTGAGGTGAAGCATGTTGAGGTAGCAATCGTTGCTTTGGTAAGGTTGTGATCAGCAGATGCAATGTTATTTGGTTTGGATTGGGAGATGCATACGGGAAAGTGGGCCCTATCCAAGGGTTCCTGGACTGGGGGAAGTAGGGGCTCTATAGTGAAAATGTGAGGTTCCTGCTGTCTTAGGGTTCAAAAAGACAATCAATAGTTAATATTATCATGACATTATTTGTTAATTGGGTTAACTTTGAAAAGTCCCTTTGTTATGGTTTGCTGGACAGTACCCAGTATCTTGTATATAGCTGTGCTATTGGAAGCTTCTAATCTACTTGGTCTAGGCTTTTGAGAGAGTCCGCATATCAAATACACAGCCTATATATTAAAAAGATTCAGTTTGTCTTTTGAGAAACTTTGAGACATACAATTGATTTCCCCCTCTCATATTAATTAGCTACTGATTTATATATCTACATTTTGCTAGGAGTGTACATAAACACCATTCCCACCACCAAAGGACTGTGACCCATCCCTCCCGCCCACTCCCACCCCCCACTGGCCCAGAAAGCTACATGCCTACCCCTCACCACTGGGTTTTTACTTTGGTGCCCTACTTACAATTTGATCAGGTCCTGCTTTTAGTTTCCCTTTCAGATCTTCTTAGTCAGCTTCTGTTGATGAGTGGGATCATCCCATACTCATCTTTATCTTTCTGACTTAGTTCACTTAACATAATTCCTTCTAGCTCTGTCCAAGATGGGTCAGAGAAGGTGGGTTCATTGTTCTTGATAGCTGCATAGTATTCCATTGTGTATATATACCACAGCTTTTTCAGCCACTCATCTGGTGTTGGGCACCTGGGTTGCTTCCAGGTTTTAGCTATTATGAATTGTGGTGCTATGAACATAGGAGTACACACCTCTTTTTGGTTGGGTGTTATGGAGTCCTTGGGGTATAACCCCAGGAGAGGAATTATTGGGTCATATGGAAGGTCCATGTCTAGCCTTCTGAGAGTTTTCCAGACTGCTCTCCACAGAGGCTGTACCAATTTACATTCCCACCAGCAATGTAAAAGGGTTCCTCTGTCCCCACAGCCTCTCCAGCATTTGTTGCTGCTGAGTACCAGACTTATAACAAGAACGCCTGGAAAATCATAAATGTCTTCACTTACCTAAAAGCAACCCACTCACCTGGACAAATCAACTTCTTCTTCTTCTAGCGTTTGCCCTTCTTCTGTAGCCAGTCAACAGCGTCAGGTTGCGCCTGATGTAAAGTTTCGAGACCTCCTTTGAATCTGGAGAGGTGGCAGTCGTTGACTATGTGGGTCATAGTCTGTCTGGAGCCGCAGGGGCAGTTCGGGTCGTCTCTGGCTCCCCAGCGATGGAACATAGCGGCGCACCAGCCATGGCCTGTTCCATAGCGATTGAGGAGGGCCCGATCATAACGTGCCAGGTCAAAGCCGGGTGGACGTTTGCAGGGGTCTGTGATGAGGTGTTTGTTCTTGACCTCAGCTGACTGCCAGCTCTGTTTCCAAGAGACTGGAACAGAGAAGTTCAGTGTAGGCGTAGTCACCAGATTGGGTGACGAGACGTCAAGCGTTGGACAGGGTGGGCGAAGATATCCGCGTAGATTGGCAGGTCCGGTCGAGCGTAGATGTGGGAAATGAACTTAGATGATGCCGCATCCCGAGGAATATCTGGCGGGGCGATGTTGCTAAGAGCTGGCAGCCATGGGACCGGGGTGGAACGGATGGTTCCAGAAATGATCCTCATGGAGGAATATAATTTGGAATCGACCAAGTGGACATGGGGGCTACGGAACCATCCTGGGGCACAGTATTCTGCTACAAAGAAGAGACAACTTATGGACATGAACTGAACAGCCACAAAAATCTGATTTGTGAGTCTGAACAAAAAACCTGCAATCTCATAGTGGGGGAAGAAAGAGAGGGTCAAGGGGCTAGTTTCTTTTCTACTCCTTAATGACATCAATGTCAAAATGACATGAGAAAAAAGCTTTGTGCCTTAGAGCAATCAGGTTTGCAACTGAAAATGCAAGAAGGATTTGTGATAAAGATCCTATAACTCGTGACATTCTTTGGATGCCTGCATTATATTCATAGCAGTCATTGCCCAGACAGGCATAAATGTATTCAATAAATTTTTTGTTATAGTTGTTAAATCAGTGAGACTGACTCTCAACAATGGTATTCCATTTGACTAAAGACATGTTTACCTTTGATAGTGTCATTTCACTTTTGTAACATCCTTAACCATTGGGTCAGGTTGCCTCCTTTGACCTAATAAATTTTCCAGTGTTAATTATCACAGCCAATTCAAATCTGGCTACATAGTTGTTCTAGGAGAGAATCATTAGGAGTGAGATTGTACCCATCTTATATATGTCTGTCTTCCCAAAGTGACATGTCTGATACATAGCTGACAATAAATTAACATATCTTGAATAAAATATTGAGTTTGACTCTCACAGTCATAGACAGGAGTGATGTTTCTCTCCAGTAGGCAAATTGAAGATCAAATTGATGTAGCCAAATTTACATCAGTATTAAGTGACTGACTTAGACCTAAGACTTCTGCCAGTTGAGAATAGTTCTTATCACATTCTTTTTCCACCAGAAAAAAAGAACAAAGTAATAGAATTGAAACTTTTTGAGATAATTATCTTAACTCTATGGAAAATAAGACAATTTCCTCTTCTTAATGGTTATTATCCTTAAAAAAATTAGGGAGATTGAATTTTAATGACAGATTCTTTAACTCTGTATCCCTTGGTGCTAGATTTAGCCTTTTTTTCTTCAGATGAAATTGCATGACTTTCCATTTGACATGCTCTTTCTAGCCTAGAAGAAATGAATGTTCTTTATATTTGATATAATGAATCCATGACCTTGAGATGTATCCTAAGATGTTGAAATTCTGTCGCTAGATTCTTATTCTATATTTTGTCAGATTCCAGTTACCCAGGACTTGGCCTTTATGTCTTAAAAACCATTCTGACTGTAGGAAGCAGGTGAATAAGGCAGTGCCAAGCATGCTTGAGAGCAGAATACTAATTGATTTCATGGAGATCTTTTATTTAGTTTCCATATTACTCTTCTCTGTCTTTGTCATTTAAATCTATTATCTCAGACAGTCTGCAAACAGGTGAAGAACTGGTTTGCACACAGTGTCCTCTCCTTGCTATTCCTTACATCTAAAAGTCATGAATTCTTATCCACATACCTTTGTGATTGTATACACCTTAGAGCTATTTGACTAAAAGTAAGAGAAAACCTATTTCCTCTCAGTAATAAGAAAGCCTGGTAAGCAGGTAACTTTACTATTTTCACAAAACATATAGTTCCGAGAGAGCAACATTAATGTTACAAGACTGTCTTTGAGAGTCAGTCAGAAAACTATTTAGTTTTCTTTCTGATGCAAACTAGTCACTTCTGCCAGCATGGTTTCAAGATAGCAGCAATGGTGAATCTCAAGCAAAATAAAGAGGTTGGGTTAACTCAGATGAAACCTGATCTCTTCTAATTATAGAGTGGCATAGTTCTGAGAGATTTAGTCTACACCTTTTGATCATATATATGTCAGATGACCAACTCTAAACGCTATCTAGATGGTGACAAGTGCACTTGTGGATACAAATAAAGGTTGGATTGAAAAAAAATTAAAAATTCTTCCCTGAAGAATCTTCTAACAGTTCACCCCGACACTGACTACTCTTTCTGTGCTGTTCTCACAGCTCTTTAAGAGCCAACTCTTGGGGAATGTTAAGCATGTACAAACTACTGTATTTACTGTTGAATGTAAAACATTAATTCCCCAATTAAAAAAAATGAAAAAAAAAAGAGCCAACTCTAATATGCCTCCTTTCAACAATAAAATTTTAAATGTGTCCCAGAATCCCAGAATCCCAGGATGGACAAGGACTTCAAAGGTCATCTGGAACAATCTGCTATTCGAAGTGGATTTTCATGAAAATGAATTTGCTCAGCCTGCCTTAGAAAATTTTCAGCAATTTCCATAAAGCCTGCTGCTGACTGAAACTGCCATCAGTGGAGTGTGACTTTTGATTTGCTCTAGCTCTCTCTAATGGAACCACCTACCAAGCAAAGTGTCTCTTTGGTCAGCATTCTTCCTGGGCTCAGATGGAAGGAAGAAGAACTTTCACAGTAGAATACACAATAGCTTATGTAGTTGTCACTGGCCTGGAATATCAACCAACAACTAGAATATTCTGAGGATGAAATAGTTGAAGTGTAAGATTGCCAAGTCCTTTTCTTTTTTTTTAATTTTTTTTAAAATCTGTATTTATTTATTGGATAGAGACAGCCAGATATGAAGAGGAAGAGGGGATATAGAAAGGGCGAGAGACATCGGCAGCCCTGTTTCACCACTCATGAAGCTTTCCCCCTGCAGGTGGAGGACAGGGGACTTGAACCTGGGTCCTTACGCAGCCAAGTCCTTTTCTTAACGTTAGCCACACTTTGAAAGTAATGTGGGTGGGTAGGCTAAATTGTCACTGTCTATTGTTGGATTAAAAAAGAATGTTAGAAATTAGGACTGTGAGGTTCTGAAGGTAAGTACAACACAGTATAACTGAGTGAAGACATTGTGAATAGACTGACAGCCTTCAATTACCTCAGCTAGGTGGAAACATTTTAATATTTCAGGGAAATGAGAATGAAAGTTTGTTTTCTCTAAATTTGTTTAATGAGAACATCAAATTTTGATATATGGACAATGTCTGTTCTCACAAATTATGTTACATAATATAAAAAAAAAAGATGCTCTTTTTTTTTTTTTTTTTGATTCCACGTTTATCCCTGGGGCTCAGTGTCTGCATGATGAAATCACTGCTCCTGGAGGCCATTTTTCCCATTCTGTTGCCCTTGTTGTAGTTGTCATAGCTGTTGTTGTTGGATAGGACAGAGAGAAACTGAGAGAAGAGGGGAAGACAGAGAGGAAGAGAGAAAGACACCTGCAGACCTGCCTCACAGCTTTCGAACCCCCTGAAGGTGGGGAGCGGAGTGCTCAAACCTGGGTCCTTACACTGGCCCTTCCTCTTTGCTGCCATGTGTGCTTAACCTGCAGCGTTATCACCCAACCCCCTAAAATACATACTCTTAAGCAATCTCTAAACTCAACCACTACACTGCCATAGAGAAGTTACAGCGGAACATATGCACAGTACCCTTTTCAAAGTTATTTGCATTGATATAACTGAAAACAACTACGTCTTTTATAGTTCTGACAGACTTTAGATAGTGTGAAAGCCACAAAACAAACAAACAAAAAATAAACAGGGGTCGGGTGGTAGGTAGTTACAGCAGGGTTAAGAGCACATGGTGTGAAACGCAAGGACCAGAGTAAGGATCCCCAGAAATATTAAATTGTGGGGCATAGGGTCTTTGATATAATGTAATCTATTGAATATGATTGCTATTGAATTTTTTCTATTTAAATCTTGGCTGTATCTCATGTGTGCATTTTCTCTAGGCAGTAGTAGACAAATTAGCATAACTAGCTTATTAATTCACAAGGATTGGATTGACTGACCACATAGAGACATTTAATAATCTGCTTAGTTCATATTGATTTTTTTTTGTCCAATTTCAAATGAAGAATGATTGAAACTTTGGGGTTAACTTCTTCTGGTTGTCAGTTTTACATATTTACACTAAATTTTGTTTGTTTAGCTTTCAAGTAGTTAATATTTTATTGACAATTTTATTTTATAAATGCACTTTAGAATAGAACTAATAATTTTACCTGGAGATAAAAGGGATCAATTCACATCTCAGTTGCCTCTCTTCAGTCACTCATGGGGGAACCAATTAAAAAATTTCTCATTTCTTATTTATAATTCTGTTCTACATTAAATCCACCCAAAATACACAGCAACTTGAGTCTACCTGACCATGAATAAAGTAGAATAAATTATAGATGGTAGGTAGATAAATAGACAGATAGATGATAGATAAAGGCAGGCAGACACAGAGACTATTTATAGTTAGGAAAAGCTAGCTAAGTAAAGAAAAATACGTTAGAGATTAAGAGAGAGAAATCTATAGAACACCAAATTGAACAGGTCCAGCTTTAATTCTTTAAAAAGACTTGCTTGTTTATTTTATGAGAGAGAAGAGAACCCAGAGCACTGCTCTAACGACAGATTTGGAAAAGGTTTTATGCAATCTGAAGAAATCGCCACAAGCATTCTTTTTGTTGTTGTTAACCAGAGCACTGCTCAGCTCTGATTTATGGTGATGCTGGGACTGAAGAATCTGGGACTTTGAAGCTTCAGGCATGAGAGTCTCTTTGCATAACCATTATGTTGTCTACCTCACCCATAACTTTCCTCTTTAGAAGACTTTACTGGGAGTCAGGAGGTAGCACAGAGGGTTAAGCATATGTGGTGCACAGTGCAAGGACCGGCATAAGGATCCTGGTCCGAGCCCCCGGCTCCCCACCTGCAGGGGAGTCGCTTCACAGGTGGTGAAGCAGGTCTGCAGGTGTCTGTCTTTCTCTCCCCCTCTCTGTCTTCCCCTCCTCTCTCCATTTCTCTCTGTCCTATCCAACAATGACGACAACAATAAGATAATAAGGACAACAAAAGGAAATAAATAAATAAATAAATAAAGGGATAGATACATTTAAAAAATAAAAGAAGACTTTACTGGCTTTCTGAATTAAAATGCTAGAGCAAAGATTTTTCTTTTTGAGTTTATATTCACTTAAGATTTATAAGAAAGTATGATTTTGTTAATGTATTTTATAATCAGGACTATGGAATACATATATATTTTTTACATCTCTGGAAGAAAATGTAAGAAACTAGGAAGTCTATTTTAGGTATATTCCAAAGGGCCCATGACTTATACTAATTTTTGCCCAAGCCTGACAGCTAACATGCAGGCGGGCTGAAAGTATTGTCTAGGAAGATGGTGTCAGAGTTCGGAATAGGATTAGAAAGCTGAATCAGGGCAAAGAAGAGCTTCCAAATATGAGAAAAGTATACCAAGAGCATATCCTTGTGAACAGTCATATATGTACGTATACCAAGTTGTCATGACTTTTAAACAAATGTAGTTCACTGTGGTCCATTCTACTTAGTGGATGCTGAGTCAAATGTTTAAACTGTTTTACTCACCCTTCCTGCAAAGTCTTACTTTTCAGTTCACAGAACACTGCTATTAAAATCAAACGTTCCACAAAATATTTTCTCTTGAAAAGGTTAACATCAACAGGACACACGAGGAGATTCCCACAAAAGCCTTCAAAAGCAGTGTTCTGCTTTCAACACCAACTGCAAACAATCACACTTTTTTTTTAAGGTTTTAACTTGAAGAAAGATACTCAGATACCAAAACACCTCTAAAATAGTTTTGTTTTCTTCGAAACAGCAAGAAGAAAACACTTTCTTGCCGCCACTTTCAACAACGACATGGCATGACATCATTCCATTATTGTATAAATTGTATATGTCTATATTATAAACTATCACTGTCTTCCTATTGAGACTCAACCGTAAAAAGGACAGACACCATTTTTTTTTAAAAAAATGTTTGACCAATGAAACATTACACCCGGGAGTCTCCATTCTTCTCTCAAAAATCCCACACTATAATAAAGTAGAACTGAATCTAGGCATCCATTTAATTTCTGTCAAAGTTATCACAGGCAATTTGCTCTCTAATGAAAATAACAAAAAGGGTCATGTCTCATTTATAGGCAATTTTTAGCTGAGAATGCAAGGGACTGGAATACTGGCAACTTCTTTTCTGGTGTTAACATTAGCTTTTCAGTTGGAAAAAAAGTATAAAACACTAAGTTGGAAGGTACACAGATCCGAATATGTCTTTTTCTATCCCCGTATTCCCATTCCTGACTAGCATGGGACATTGTGCACTGTTTTTGTTTGTGGATAGAATGACTGAATAAATCACCCAACCTCCAAAATACCCCCTTGGATGTTTGCTAGGATACTTATGTCAAAGTTTCGTCAATTTGTACTCTCTCCAATATGGAAACCAAACAAATGGATGATAATGAATAACATACAATTCCTTTTGTAGACTATAAAATCTGTTGACACTACATCAGAACTAGGGGAAGAAGATAAATTAGTTAAGAAGGATCAATTCTGGGAACTGGGTGGTGGCATACTGGATTAAGTGCACATAGTACAAAGGACACGTGCAAAGATCCCAGTTCAAGCCCCGGGCTCCCCACCTGCAGGGGGGTCACTTCACAAGAGTTGAAGCAGATCTGCTGATGTCTTATCTTTCTCTCTTCCTCTCTATATTCCCCTTCTTTCTCAATTTCTCTCTACTCTATCCAAGAAAATGAAAAAAATAAGATAAAATAAAATGGTCACCAGGAGCAGCAGATTCATAGTGCAGGCACTGAGCCCCAGTGATAACCCTGGAGGAAAAAAAAAAAGCATCAATTTTATGGTAAAGAATAAAATTTCACTTTCATTTGTAAATTTGATGCCGTATATACAAATGTTAATTTTTGAATGATCACACTTGGGACTTACAAATGTATTTGATATAGAAGTTATGTTATTGCACAGAGTTCTATAAGTAAAAAAAAAAAAAAAGTTGTACTTTTTTTTTTGCCTCCATGGTTATCGCTGTGGCTTGGTGCCCTCATTACAAAACACTGATCCTGGAGGCCATTTTTCCCATTTTGTTGCCCTTGTTGTTATTGTTATTATTGTCATTGTTGTTGGTGTTGTTGCATAGGACAGAGAGAAACGGAGAGAGGAGGGGAAGACAGAGTGGAGGAGAGAAAGATAGATACCTGCAGACCTGCTTCACCAACCATGAAGCGACTCCCCTGCAGATGGGGAGACGGGTCGTGCATCAGCCTTATAGGTATATAGTACTTGTGCTAAGTACTATGGAAAGAGATTAGGGAGGTATAGAAATGTTTGGGCATAGAATTTGTGGGCATTGATCTGTTTGGGAAAGTAACAAGATGTTAAACCTGAGAACTTGTTGCTGAGACAAATGTGAATGCCACGGGCAGTTGAAATACTTGGATTTCAGTTCTGAGGTATATATTCCTTTAGTCTAAGAACTTAATGTTTCAAAATTGTAAACTGATTGAATTCTGGCAGTGGAATTAAATTGTTAAAAGATTTCTAGTAACAACTTTATTTTTTAATATTAAACCACTTATAGTCTTAGACCAGCTAGACCAGAAGCAGCCGTTTTTTGTCAGCACCTGAGATAATTTGTAAATATCATTAAATGACACAATCATGGTGAAGTCTTGCATTGCACAGTAAATCCTAGCCATGGGGTTTTCCTAGTAAGCCAAGATTCCCTAATAACTCGTTTATAATAATTGCTATCTGTTGCCTTCTTAAACTTTAAGACCTCAAGAAGCCTTCCTCATTCTCTTTAAAAATCTGTATTTCTGTATCTCCCAATCCATACCAAATAATATTGCATCCGCTGATCACAACCTAACCAACGCAACGATTGCCACCTCAACATGCTTCACCTCAGACTGTGTCCAGAGACTTCACGTGTGGAATGACAACCCTTCAGCTTCATTACTCCGGTGAGACCTTTCCTTTCATAGTACACTCTAATTTCATCTCAGGTGGTTCACTTTCTAACAAAGTCCCATAACCTAGATATACACCAGTTTCTGTGAGAGAGAGCTTATGTTCACATGTATCCATAAACTACTGCAAAATATATACCTGAAAGCAGAAGTACACTAGAGTTTGCAGTGAGTACCTCCCTAACACTTCCTCTCCACTATTCCAAGCTTTGGGTCCAAGATTGCTCAACAATTTGTTTGGCTTCATATGTTAACTCTCCTTTCAATCACCAGGTTCCAGATGCCACCAGGATGCTGGCCAGGCTTCCCTGGATTGAAGACCCCACCAATGTGTCCTGGAGCTCAGCTTCCCCAGAGCCCCACCCTACTAGGGAAAGAGAGAGGCAAACTGGGAGTATGGACCGACCAGTCAACGCCCATGTTCAGTGGGGAAGCAATTACAGAAGCCAGACCTTCTACCTTCTGCCACCCTCAATGACCCTGGGTCCATGCTCCCAGAGGGATAGAGAATGGGAAAGCTATCAGGGGAGGGGGTGGGAAATGGAGATTGGATGGTGGGAATTGTATGGAATTGTACCCCTCCTACCCTATGGTTTTGTTAATTAATCCTTTCTTAAATAAAAAAAAAAAATTTAAAAATATCTGTATTTCTCCCAGTCCTGGAACCTCTGGGGCTTAGCTTGTTTTTCTGCACGCTTCCCTTGACCGGCACCATTTGATACTGCGTCTGCTGATCTCAACCAAGTCAAGGCAACTGGTGCCTCCTGGAAATGTTTCACTTCAGACTGTGACCAACAAGTTATAAACTAGTTGACTGTGACAGGAAGTGAGAAAGTGACTGTTTACACCAAGTCAAAGCAAGAAGGCCAAATTCTGAGGTTGGTGTAGATGTCATGAACCAAGCACTCTGGCCTAAGAGGGAAACAGTTTCAGGTGACTGGATTGCTCCAGAAAAGGATACAGCCTTCACCAGACCAGAGCTCGAATAATAAGCCAGATACAAAGTGACTCCTTGCATTGAGGAAATCTAAAATCCTACTACTGTTTTTTTTTTTTTCTTTTCTTGCCTGAGGCTCAGCATGCGGGTAACTTCTCGACTCCCGGTAGACATTTACAACGCAGAGAGGGAGTGGGAGAGAATGGGAGACACTGCACAATCATTCTGCTGCCACTGAGCTTCTGTATCCAGATGTTATCCTAAGGTAGCCACACCCAGTTCTATGTGCCCTGTTGTATGTATATTCCACAGAGTAAATCATCTCCCCTGCTCCCAAAGTACCACTTCTACATCTCAGTTGTCTTTAGAACTCATATTAGAGAAGACAGAGAGAAATTAAGAGATGAGGAAGAGATAGAGAAAGAAAGAGAGAGAGAGAGGAAAAAAAAGGTGCAAGATCCTTAGAACACACATCACAGGATATAGCAAACTAAAAAGCCCCTGTTCAGTCTTCTGTGTTCTCTAAGCAGCAAACAAAAATATTTTTTTTCTTCCTGACAGAATATCTGTACGCAAATATAGCTCATAACTTCCTAACTCATTAGCTGTGTAGGTGTTAGACATTCTCCATTAGTGTCAAGAAAATAAAGCCGAATTGCAAAGCAATTAGCCAATTGTATTTGAATTTTTTTTATTTCTCGCTTTCGGCTCATTTTAAATAAAGTCAGACTAAGTGACTTCGGCAGTTTGTTTCTGAGGTTTATTGTTTAATGCACAGGTTTTATTTGGGGTTTAAAGAGAAAAATGACATCTTTTCAACATTTTACAAAGATGCTGAACTCAATAAATTCATAATATATGTTTATGAACTCTATAATACATAATATATGCTTTTAGGACAAATTCTGGGTGCTATAAAATGTTAAAATGTGTGGTAGGTTGATAGCATAAAGGTTATGGGAAAAAACTCCCTTGCCTGAGGCCCTAATGTCCTGGGTTCAATCCCTCACACCACCATAAACCAGAGATAAGCAGTGCTCTGGTTAAAAAAAAATGTTAAAAATAATTTGTAGGGTGGTTTTTTTCTTTAGTTTTTCTCTTTTCTTTCTTTCTTTTATTTTTTTATTATATTTATTTATTTATTTATTTGATAGAGACAGAAATCAAGAGGTAAGGGGGGTGATAGAGAGGGAAGGTCGGAGAGACACACTGCGTCACTTGAAAATCTTTCCCCCTGCAGGTGGGGACGAGGGGCTCGAACCTGGATCCTTGTGCATTGTAACACGTGCCCTCAACCAGGTGTGCCACCACCTGGCCCTTTTTCTTTTCTTTCTTTTCTCCTCCTTCTCTCCCTCCTCCTTCCCCTTCCCTTTCCCCTTCCCCTTCTTATTTTCCATTAGAGTTATCACAGTGGTTTGGTAGTGGCATTTCAAATCCACCATCACAAACCCCCCTTTTTTTCCCCTCTTCTACTTTATTGGATAAGACAGAAAAACTGGTAAAGAGAAAGACGTGGAGAAGGAGAGAAAAAGATAAACATCGTGGTCTGGGAGGTGGTACAGTGGTAAAGTGTTGGACTCTTAAGCATGAGGTGCTGAGTTCAATCCCCGGCATCACATGTACTAGAGTGATGTCTGTTCTCTCTCTCTCTCTCTCTCTCTCTCTCACTTCCTGTCTCTCACATTAATAAACTAGTAAGGGAGCTGCTGGGTGGTAGCACAGTGGGTTAAGCACACCTGGCACAAAGCACAAGGACTGACTTAAGGATCCCAGTTCCAGCCCCCAGCTGCCCTGCCCGTTTGCAGAGGAGTCGCTTCACAGGTGGTGAAGCAGGTCTGCAGGTGTCTATCTTTCCCTCCCCCTCTCTGTCTTCTTCTCCTCTCTCCATTTCTCTGTCTCCTATCCAACAAGAGTGACAACAACAACAATAACAACAACAAGGAGAAACAACAAGGGCAACAAAAGGGGAAACAATGGCCCCCAGGAGCAGTGGATTCGTAGTGCAGGCACCAAGCCCCAGAAATAACCCCGGAGGCAAAAAACAAACAAACAACAAATTAATTAATTTAAAAAAGATAGATATCTACAGACCTGCTTCACCACTCATAAAGTGTCATCTCCCCCCTACCCCCATCCTTGCAAGTGGGGAATGAGGGCTAAGCCCTGGTCCATACCAGGTAATACGTATTTTTACCAGGGTGCAGCACTGCCAGCCTGATAAAAATTCACTCATTTTAAAACCTTTCTTCAGGGAGTCAGGCTGTAGCGCAGCAGGTTAAGTGCAGGTGGCACAAAGCACAAGGACCGGCTTATGGATCCCGGTTCAAACCCTGGCTCCCCACCTGCAGGGGAGTCGCTTCACAGGCGGTGAAGCAGGTCTGCAGGTGTCTATCTTTCTCTCCTCCTCTCTGTCTTCCCCTCCTCTCTCCATTTCTCTCTGTCCTATCCAACAACGACAACAACAATAATAACTACAACAATAAAAAAACAACAAGGGCAACAAAAGGGAATAAATAAAATAAAATAAATTAAAATAAAACCTTTCTTCAATAGTTAAAGCATTCATTCTGTGACACACAGTAAACTCAAAAGAACTGCAAATCCTGAAATCACGAATCTTTACACCATGGAAGTCAGATAAATTGAGAAACCACAAAGTAAGTCTTTTGGGTCTTATTTTCTCTTTTTGAGAGACAGATATAGAGGAGAGGCTGAGAGGAGAGACAGCACAGCAGAACCCCCACTGCTTGTGAATCTTTCTCTGGGGGGTCGGGTAGGAGCGCACCTAGTTAAGCACACATAGTGTGCAGGGCAAGGACCCATGTAAGGATCTTGGTTTGAGTCTGCAGGGGGCAGACTTCACAAGCAGAGCAACAGGTCTCAGATGTCTGTCTTTCTCTCTCCCTATCTCGCCAACCCCTCACAATTTCTTTCTGTCCTATCGAATAAAATGGAAAAAATGGCCACCAGGAGCAGTGATTTGTATTGCTGGCACTGAGCCCAGCGATAATCCTGGAAGGAATAATAAATAAATGAATAAATAAGTAAATAAATGACAGCTTCTCCATAGGCACTCCTATGTGGTGTCCGGAGACTCAAACATGGATACATTTTCATGGTCATGTGTGCACTCTTCCTGGTAAACCACCACCCAGCCTCTTGGTACTTTATTAAGATGATTTGTTAAATGATGATTATGCACACATCCCCACAGCTGAGGCAATTGGGGATGGACAAACAGCTTCTCAGTCACAGATCTTTGTTATAGAAATGCTCATTTTGTAATCCTTAATTATTCATTAAGGAGATTAATAAGAGTTCATATAGAGCACGCATCAAAGCTCCATTTTAGAGGAAGTATTTTGTAATTTCCCTTACACAATCAGTATTAATTGCACTGTATGTTGAAAGAAAAAAAATAATTTTTCAGCAATATTGAGAAGCTGAAGTGCTTCTATGCAAGACTGGTCAGAAAGGTCTGCATGGCTGAGTTTGAACAGAATCAGGAATTTCACATGGCAGTGAGTGTCTCAAGAAGAAATTCAATTATATAGACACAAATATTTTAAGAAAGAATTGTATGACAGTGAGGACAACTTTTTTTTTCTTTCTGACCCAAATCCTCATCTTTCTGTCCTAGAGGGTACTTATTATTTATATATATTTTTTTCAGGCTAACACACTGGAATGCTCACTTATCACCTTGAGGAATTTTCACTTCTCTTCTGAGCAGCAAAAGGTCCATAACATGTGTGGAAATGTTCAGAGGCTGTATGTCAACTTTTGACAAGCTGGAGGGGAGATCATCTGGGACTGCAACAAGACAGGACTAGAATGACTTCAGCAACCCACCAAGTCACCAGTGAGTGCAAACACGTGTGGCTCCTGGACAGAGAGGAGCCTAGGGAGAGATTAAGTGGCTGGTAACAGTCAGGCAGTTTGCCTGTTGAGACACCACCTCCAGTCTGTTTCACCAACAAAAAGACGGCTGAAGGGAGGAGAGGACTCCCCTAAGACTCACCAACTGCAACTGTGAGTCTCCATTGCTACTGCCCTCAGAATCTGGAGCAGCAAGGGGGGGAGGCCCTGTGCTTGACACCAGGGGACAGAGAACTAGCCAGGAAACTCAGGTGAAGATCTATACCTTGGTGGCCTAGTAGTGGGGCTGTGAGAGTCTCTTTGCATAACCACTGGATTATCCCTCCCCACCCTGCTTTATCTCTTGGTAAGGAGTGAGGGATAAAATTAAGAAGCCTACTTATAGTTTAAAAGCCCTCAGATTCCCATAGCCTACAGGGAAGAAAAGAATGCAAGTGGTTTTTAAGGCACTGTGCACCAACTCAGGGATTAAAATAATATTGAAACAACTGTTAGTTTCCACAACTGTGAACCCTTTAAGTACCTTACTTAGACACAAGTCAATCCAGGCAAGAGTGACCAGTAATTTGAAAAGTACTGAGAGAGGGGCCTCATAACATACTATATAGAATGGTTAAAGCAACAAGAAGAAATACTGGAGAAATGAACCAGGACAAGAGTCCAGCCAAAAGTTCCCCAAAGGTTGAAGCACAAAATAATAAGGTCAGCATCCAAACACTAGTTAAGGAAATAATCACAGGAGTGAGCAAAGAGTTTGAAAGAATTGCCACCAGAAATGCAGAAACAACAAATGAGACTCTGGAAGAAAACACTAATTATCTCAAGGTTATTAGAGAGCTGAAAGCTGAAATAGCTGAGCTAAGAAGACAACTAGCTGAATAAGCTAAAACAGTGTCAGAACAGGGTAACAGAATAGATGAACCCCAGAAGATAGTAGAGGGGAGAGAGAATAGAATAAATGAGGCTGAAGACAGAATTAGCAAGATCGAAGGCAAATTAGAGACAACTGAAAAGGAAGTAAGAGATCTCAAAAAGAGATTAAGAGATACTGAAAACAACAACAGAGACCTATGGGACGGCTTCAGAAGAAACAATATACACATTATTGGCTTACCAGAGAAAGAGAGAGGGAGGGAAAGAAAGCATTCTTCAGGACATAATAGCTGAGAACTTCTCTAGTCTAGACAACATCAAAGACATAAAGGTTCAAGAAGCCCAGAGGGTCCCAAACAGAATTAACCCAGACTTAAAGACACCAAGACACATCATATTTAGAATGGAAAGGAATAAGGAAAGGAAAGGATCCTGAAGGCTTCAAGAGAAAAACAAAGAGTCACCTACAGAGGAAAATCCATAAGATTAGCAGCAGACTTCTCCACACAAACACTACAGGCCAGAAGAGAATGCAAGATATCTCTCGAGTGCTCAATGAGAAAGGCTTTCAGCCAAGACTACTGTATCCTGCTAGACTGTCATTCAGACTAGATGGAGGCATCAAAACCTTCTCAGGGCAAGCAACAGTTGAAATAATCAACTATCACTAAGCCTGCCCTGAAAGAAGTTCTGAAAGGTCTCCTATAAACAATCAGACCACCATAAATAAGCCATGTATCAGAACACTCTACAAATCTACAAGAATAGCTACTGTCTGACCCCTAAGGATGTCCAATTTCAAAGCAGTGCTTAATATTGCTCTTAGTAACCTTGCTTTCTAAAATGGCTTTCAGTCTGAATCACACAAAATGTTAGTGAGTATGATTTACAAGCTTATTCAAGATGGCAGACTGAACAACTCTGCTTTCTTCCTGAACTTCCCTACAATGACTCTACAATGTTATGAAAGAAATCATCCTCACTGCAGGAAAACAAGAAATCAGTGGACCGGAATATATGAGGAAATCTGGAACATTTCAAGCAGATGGGCTGATATTAATAGAGAAATTCACAACTCAAAATACCAGAAGAACAATCTTAACAGAGGGAAACCTTTCAGGCACTGAGATATGAACTAACTGTGCAGAGGACAGACATGGACAACAGGACAATTATGAGTGTAATTAATTAAGGAGCTCTATCAGGAATAAGTGGGCCATTTGGGAGTTTATCTTACTATTATGCTTTTTCGTATGAATACAAAAGGCCAGGTTTTTATTTAGGCCCAAATGAAAATGTGAGTTACACTGTGTAGAAAGTAGATGGAGGATAGACTCAACACACTTCAGAGGAATAAGCTTACTCTGAGTATATTCACAGATGGGTTAGGCTAGAATTAATTTTTTTTTTTTGCCTCCAAGGTAATTCCTGGATCTCAGTGCCTGCACTACGAATCCACTGTTCCTACAGGCTATTTTTTTTTCCCATTTTTTTGCCCTTGTTATAGCTGTTGTTGGGTAGGAAAGAGAGAAATCGAGAGAGGAGAGAAAGATAGACACCTGCAGACCTGCTTCATCACTTGCGAAGAGACCCCCCCCCTGCAGATGGGGAGCTGTGGGCTGGAACAGGGATCCTTAGGCCGGCCTTTGCACTTTGCGCCATGTGCACTTAACCCACTGCGCTACAGCTCAAACCCCACCCCCTCCAGGCTAGAGTTTATTTTAACAAAAAAAAATTAGGAAAATAATAATCTCCAAAGGAATTGGTCAGGATAACTTCTATTCAAAAATAAAGAAAAATCGAGAGAGAGAGAGAGAGAGAGGATATCACAGCACTAGAACTCCCCATACATCTGTGACATTGACATTCTCATGCAGTGTCAGGGTTCCAATGTGGGTTCTGCCTATGGCAGTACACACCTTACCTGGTAAGATAGCTGTTCAGCCCTGGAATAGATCTTAAACAAACAAACAAAAAATAATAATGAAGTTAAAAGGTGTTTTAAAATATGAACTAAAGCTAAATGAATTTTTAAGAGACACATGTAAACTAAATTGTACCTTTATTAACAAAAGCCGAAGCTGGAAAAAAAAAATGGTTGAACATTTATCACATCTGTTGAGAAGAAAGGAAACTGAAATCCAAAGAGTAAAGGAATTAATGCCAAGTGTAAGAGAATACTTTGTAAAATGTAGTACAAACAGACCAAATAATATAAACCAAAACTGAAAGTTTATTCTTCAGAAGCATCAATACAATTGAAAAATAAGTAGAGAGAATGGTGCAAATTGAAAGTCTGCAGATTAACCACAGTAGACATGAAAAAGCTACATAAATAATTTAAATATCAAATAGCGGCAGAAGTAAAGTATGGCTCTGTTTGTGTGCTAAGTTTTAGAATTTGACTGGAATAGAAGAATGCATTGAATAATAAAAGAATGGCTAGAAATAAATATGACATCCAAGTATCTTAATATTAGTTTAAATATTGAATCTATATCTAGCTTCCACAATGAATTTCTAAACACCAGATGGCTTCCTCAAGGACTTTTTTTTTTTTCAATAATGACATTCTTATCCAAACTTATTTATAAAACTCTGCTTCATAAAGCTAACATGGTCATTTTGAGCTCAAATATTGATGTTATTTTCAAGAAAAAAAAATCCCAATATTATTCACCAATCTTTCACAGGAATTTATACTCAAAAGTGTAGCCACCTATTATATAACCAATAAATTCCACATAATTATATACTTTGGAAATATTATTAAAAGGAGGGTCGGCTGGTGGTGCACCTGGTTGAGCTCATATGTTCAAGTCCCCAGTCCCTAGCTACAGGGGGGAGAGCTTTGCAAGTGATAAAGCAGTGCTGTGGGTGTCTCTGTTTCTCACTTTGTATCTTTGTATCACCCCCTTCCCTCTCAATTTCTGGCTCTCTCTTTCCAATAAAGAAACAAAGATAATAAAAGTAAGATATTTACAAAATATTATAAAAAGGAAAACACTTGATATTTCACATCTACTTATGATGCAAGATACACTTATAAAATTAGAAACAAAGAGACTTTGCTTCATTTGAGAGAGTAATTGATTCGGCAACTGATTTGAGGGACTGAAGAGATAGCATAATGGTTACAATGCTCTAGTCCATCTCTCCCCCCTCCCCCCATTCTGTAACATAAAATAAGCAAACTATTTTAAAAACATTAAAAAAATAAACTGAAATGAAGGAGTTGACTTTGTAAATAGGATATAATTCCCAAGACTGAATGTTAGAGAATGGTTTGGTGTGTACAGAAATCTTTGTGTACATGGTCCCATGAGCATTTTTTTTGAGGGTGTAAAGAACGTGAATATTTCCTGTTCACCATTAAACAGCATATAATAGAAACAAAGAGAGAATGATAGGATGGATGGAGAACATAAACAGAGAGAGAAAGACTGACCACGTGGTGAGTGGGCAGAGGTTTTACAGAAACTTCGAGATATTTTGGAAGATATGACATTGGTAGAAAATGTAAAGTTCTAAACTCTTCAATTACACTATGATTCCAGGGACTAGCTAGGGTGATAGAATAATGGGTATACAAAAAGACCAGTACCTAAGACTGATAGTCCAGGTTCAGTTCACAGCACCACCATAAAGTAGAGCTGAGCAGTGCTCAGGTAAACAAAAATAGAAGAGAGAAGCTTGGGGAGAGAGAAAACTGTATCTACCTATGAATGATGAGAATGTGAGATGCATCTTTGACCATCCTCAAGAAAAACAGAGCTGTGAATACAACATTTTAGATTTAAAAATACAATTAACTTGTCCTTAAAATAATGGCTGAGGGGGCCAGTGGGTTAAGCGCACAAGGCACAAAGCGCATAGGGCCGGAGTAAGGATCCGGGTGAGAGCTCCGGTTCCCCACCTGCAGGGGAGTCGCTTCACAAGCAGCAAAGCAGGTGTGCAGGTGTCTTTCGTTCCCCTCTTTGTCTTCCCCTCCTCTCTCGATTCCTCTCTGTCCTATCTAACAACAATGACATCAGTTACAACAATAATATCAACAACAATGCTAAAACAACAAGGGCAACAAAAGGGGGAAAAATAGCCTCCAGGAGCAGTGGACTCGTGGTACAGGCACCGAGCCCCAACAGTAACCCTGGAGGCCAAAAAAAAAAAAAAAAAAAAAAAGGCTGAGTTCACATGCATATTTCATGACTATTTATTTATTAATACTAAATACTAGTTGAACGTATGTTTTGCGCTGGTTGACTATGTTTTGTTATACACAGGAGGTACTTGTTTATGCATCTTTTTGCCCTCTTCTTGATATTTTCTGCCATATTTTGGACTCTTCAAGTATTCTGTCTGATGTGCTTTGGTTATTTCCTTCATGCCAATGGAAAGTGAGGGAATGGAGAAAGACCTCAGACAAATAATTTGTTTTTGCTTCTCCCATTATCTGAAGTCTTGCACAGGCCAAACACGTAGCGCGGCATCAGTCCATGCAAGGATAATATGTCTTTTTCAAGTGTCAGGATGGACTGAATTCCCAGGAGAGGTTCAGTGATCCATTCTAAGCTCCTGACTGTAAAACTCAGAAGCAATGGAGGCCCTTACTTCTGGCAACAATTGGGCCTCTTTCCCATGATACTGCCCTCATTTCTTTCTTCTTTGCAACCACAAACCAGAACTGCAGTTCAAAATTGAAAAACATGTTTTAAAAATAAACAAACCATGCAGCGGGTTTCATTGTGCCATGGAATCACAGGACTCTTTGAGACAAAGACACCTCTCAATATTTTATAATGGGAAGTACTTTTCGTCAGAAAAAGAAGCCACAGTAATTCTTATATTCTCTTGTTTGCTAGTCAGTGGACCATTTTGCCAAGCAAGATGGTTGGATCCTAATTTTTTAAGTCCGTGGTGGTGTGCTACATTCACAGAGAAGCTAACCAGTCATTCAGAAGAGTTACTTTTTTATTGTAGTAATTAAATTAAATGTCTATAACAAAATACAACAGCCTGTGTGGCTTATTTGTTAGAGTTTTCTCCTCATACCTCTGCAGAAGTCCAAGGTGAAGGTGCCAAGAACATTTATTTCTTTTTTTTTAAATTTATGGATTCCCTTTTGTTGCCCTTGTTGTATTATTGTTGTTGTTACTGATGTCATCATTATTGGATAAGACACACAGAAATGGAGAGAGGAGGGAAAGACAGAGAGGGGGAGAGACAGACAGACACCTGCAGACCTGCTTCACCGCTTGTGAAGCGACTCCCCTGTAGGTGGGGAGCCCGGGGCTCGAACCGGGATCCTTATGCCGGTCCTTGCGCTTTGCGCCATATGCGCTTAACTCTCTGCGCTATCGCCCGACTCCCGCCAAGAAAATTAATTTCTATCCCTCGTCTACACTACTCCTATTGTAGTTCTGTCACATGGCTTTTCTACCTAAGCTAGAAAGAGAAAGAAAGAATGAAATCTGTTTTCCTCCTCTCTTTTGACAAATATTTAAATTAATTAATTTGTTTATGTTGGACAGAGACAGGAATTTAGAGAGAAGGGAGAGGGGGAAGGAGGAAGAGGAAAAGATGGAGAGGGAAGAAGGGAAGGAGGGAGAAGGAAGGAGAGAGAGGGAAAAGGGTGCAGGGAGAGAGAAGAAGGGAGAGAGACCTGCAGACCTGTCTCCACTAGTGAGTCTATGGAAGGGGGTTAAGGACATAAAGCCAGGTCCTTGCTGACTTTGACAGCTGTGCCCCACCAGATGGCCCCCATTCTCACAAGCACTTTCATCTGTCCTATTTGGCTCCTACTGTTATGGTCTTATTTATTCATGGAAAGATTGTATCTGAAGATAGAATGACATTGGAATTTGAGCTTCAACATGAATTTGGAAATATATATTTTAGTCCATAACATTTATGGTCTTTAAGAATTTTTAAATGTAGCAATGAGATGTCTTTTAAATGTAAAGTCAAAAAAGTATGTATATTTAACTTCTTACCTGTTTTTTTTTTTTTCTTAATTTCTTTGAATTCAAAAGTACACTTTCAAATTCAAGTTCATTCATCTTTGATAATAAGTCTAACCTTGTATGCTCTGGTTATATAATATAAACTGCATTTAACCTTAACTAGAACAATGCAGATTAAAATGAAAAAAAAAATGCTTGCTGTCAGAATAGCTTACACAACTTACTAATTGTAGGTTGAGTAGAAATAATTTCCATGTCATCCTGAGATGATATGTATGTCTGAGGTTCTAGGTTTAATACTCCAGAGGGAGCAGTAAAAAAAAAAAAAGTGAGAAAGGAGAGAGAGAGACATAAAAGAACATACTGTCATGACTTTATTTTTTTACTTTCAGGGTACTGAGCCTTGGTTCAACACTATGTATGAATCCATTGCTCCTGGTGGCCACTTTTTTTTTTTTGGACCTCTTCAGAGAGAAATTGAGAGAGGAAGGGAAACAGACACCTGCAGACCTGCTACACCACTTGTGAGGCGACCTCCTTGCAGGTGGGGTGCTGGGGGCTCGAACCAGGATCCTTATACTGGTCCTTATGCTTTTCTTTTTTAATTTTTTTAAATTTTCTTTTGTTGCTTTTGTTGTTGTAGTTGTCATTGATGTTGTCGTGGTTGGATAGGGCAGAGAGAAATGGAGAGAGGAGGGGAAGACAGAGAGGGGGAGAGAAAGATAGACACCTGCAGACCTGCTTCACCACCTGTGAAGCGACTCCCCTGCAGGTGGGGAGCCGGGGCTCAAACCGGGATCCTTACGCAGGTCCTTGCACTTCATGCCACATGCGCTTAACCCGCTGCGCTACCTGCCGGCTCCTGGTCCTTGTGCTTTGTACTATGTGCACTTAAACTGGTGCTCTCCTGTCTGCTCCCCCCTGCCAGTGACTTCTTTCTTGAGATGAAGAAGAAGGGACTGTGGATAACAATACCTGGAGATAAGTTTTTTTTTGTTTTTTTTTATTCTTAACTTAAAATTTTTTTTTTGTTATCTTTATTTATTGGATAGAGGCAGCCAGAAATCGAGAAGGTAGAGGAGACAGAGAGGGAGAGAGAAAGACACCCGCAGACCTGCTTCGCCCCTTGTGAAGCTTTCCCCTTGCAGGTGGGGAGCTGGGGGCTCGAACCTGGGTCCTTGAGCACTGTAATGTGTGTGCTCAACCAGGTGTGCCACCACCCAGTCCCTTTAATTCTTAACTTAAAGTTAACACGCAGGGCCATTTCATACAGAGCCCTCCATCCCCCATAACCACAAGAAACCCTTACCTTTATTTTTCCTAGCTATTGCCTTAAAGATTAAATTATAATTTAGTACCCTTGGTTTAAGGAGCTGAAAGTATATGAAGTACAGAAAAACTTCTAAGGAATTAAGTGGAGTTTGATATTACTCAGTCATTTGAAAAAAAAAAAAAAAGAAAGAAAAAAGAAATGAAGATAGTAGGAAACAACCCCTTCTCCAATCATCCTCCAAACCCACTTCAGCTTATGCCTGTCTAGTGTTTCCTTTATTTGGGACCTGTGGCCCCTCACCCATAGAAGTCTTTTTTTTTTTTTTTTTTTTTTTTTGCATAACCATTATGCTGTCTCCTCAGCCCTCTGGTGTTTTCTCTCAGTAAATCAGCTACTGAATTTATAGTGACTTAGTGTTGAACTAAATTAAAACTATATCATTCCCCCATCAGTGCTCAGTAGGCCACCAGTAATGTCTTCTAAGTTAATTATACTCGTCTTTTATTTTATTGTCACTACAGCATCCAGGTGATTTAAATTCCTTGATGTCATAGGGGAGTGTTTCAGGTGGCAACACTGATTAGATTCTAAGCGAGTGGGTGCAGGAGTCAGCAGCAAATGGGAAAAGTTTTCTAGCTCAGATCTTCACAGGCTTTCTTGCTACATTCTCTTCTGTGAGATGTCTCTGGTTGTGTTTAACTGTTCAATTGTTTTGAGTGACTTCACTCTGACTCAGGATAAGGTGAAGTTGTCACAATATATATTCCATTCTGAAAACTGAAAAGGAAAGTCTACTGAATTGCAGGAGTGGGAACGCAGGTGGCAGTTTAGAAACACTTTGTTGATCAGCGAAGCAAGACTCAGTTGAGAGAAAGCAACAGTCTCCTTCATAGGTAGCTCCAGGGGCTCCTTCTAGCCCCACAGCCACTGTGGAGATTCCCAGGCTTGCAAATAATGTTGTCCTGAGTTTTAGTTACATGGGCATCCATTTTGTAGCCTTGAACATGCTCTGTGGTCTAGGAAACTGTGCTGCAGAATTGAATGCCGGTTTAATGAACTAGGCACCTCACTAGGGAGTTTGTTCTTTTGATGACTGTGACACAGACTCCAAAGCTGAGGAAAAGCTGTGGTTTTGGTTATTCCAGAACGCCATATGTCAACAGAACGAAAAATTGTTGATGCCAGTGAGAGTTCTTGTTCCACCACCATTGAGGTTTAACATTTGTTTTGATGAGGTTAAGTTGAAAGTGTTCTGTGGAGTCAGACAGTGTTGCATCTGATACTGTCATACAGTCATACAGTCATGTGCAAGGACCCAGGTTCAAATCCCCGCTCCCTACAAGGAGGAAACTTTCAAAAGCAGTGAAGCAGTGCTTCTCTTGCTCTCCCAATTTCTCTCTGTCTCAAGAAAAAGCAAATAAATGACCACCAAGAGCAGTGGACTCATTGTGCAGGCACTGAGCCCTAGCAATAATGCCAATGGCAATAAAACAAACCATTTATTGTAATTATACAGTTTGACTAGAAAAAAATATATATATAGCCATTCACATTTGCTGTATCTAAAACCTCGCTTCTCTTTCATGAATCTATTCCAATCAGACCTTCATCTTACCATTACATAGCCAAGCTACACGTCCCAATTCACTATTGATGGCTCCTGAAATTACATTTTTATTTGTTTAGTAGCTTTCTGCTAGAAGAAGCTCTGAGCTCTACCCAGGCCACAAGATTTATTTTATCTGTTAGTGTAGCTCTAAATCAGAGAACAAAACCTATTTAATAGTAAATACTGAGTAAATATTGTGATATTATTTTAAGAGACATTTTTGTGCTGTGTAGAATTTCCTCCACATTCCTAGGACAAGTATATCTAAGATGACTATCGTTCACAAGAGATCATTCACTTAGAAATCACATCCACAATTCCCGAAAAGTTGTTCTGCTTTCTTTCTCAAAGAAAGACATTCTTCACATATTCCAAGAAAGCCAACAATCATCAGAACCATAGAATACTTTTGTTGAAACCAGTTTAATGAATTTTCCATAAGAAAAAATTTTTCTAGCTCTTTCCATTAATGGGAGGTTATCTATCTATAAATATCAAGAGGGTGGTCTGGGAGGTGGTGCAGTGATAAAGCTTTGGACTCTCAAGCATGAGGTCCCAAGTTCCATCCCCAGAAGCACATGTTCCAGAGTGATGTCTGGTTCTTTCTCTCTCCTCCTATCTTTCTCGTAAATAAATAAATCTTAATAATAAATAAATAAGAAGGGGAGAATCTGCAACCTTGACATTTACAAATGAGACATCATTAACCGGCATTTCTTAAAACCATTGCCTTTGGTTTAGTGTCACATCACATTTAATGTTTGTCAGTTGGTTACGTTTCATAACACCATCAGAGAGCAAGAGCAGACCTTGTAGCTCAACTTCTGAATAATGTTACTGATTGCAACCAAAGTCTTAAAGGCTCCTCTACCATTCAACTTCAGGTTCCATTTGCTTTTTAATATTACACTGGCCATGAACGTTGTTAAACAGTGGAGTGGCATTTTGCCATCGAAGCCAGAAAGATGCAGGAGACTATGGATCAGTGTCAGTCAAAGTTCAGGGTGCCAGTACACTGGGCTAACTTTGCGGGCAGGAGACAGACGACCAGGGACTCATGGCTGAGCTGGGGAGCAGCATTTCTTTATTGAGGTGGAACACAGCGCAATCTAAGCTATGTCTAATCACAGTCTTGTTCTTCTCTATGTTTCCTCTCACTCCTCCGCTGGAAGAGTCAGGAACCAAGGAAGTACACAGGATAGGGGGCGGGGAGAAGGAAGAAGCACGGACTAGCAAGGACTAAACCAAAATCTCCCAGAGGCAGCGGGAGTGAGACCAAACCAATGTAACAGAATGACCATGTAAATAGACCACAGTGTAACAGATCCCAGACGCAGAACTAGAAGCACACCAACAGATCAGATGACCTCTGCAGTGTAGAGAAGAAAAGGAAGACCCATTTCTACTTCAGGACTGAGATGGAATCACATCCTCTCAGACAGCTACCGGTGCTGACTTGCCTGAAGGACTCTGTTTACTTACCATGGCTGGCTGGCTGTGAGGGCCTAGTGTCAGGCTGTATTAGCATACGGAAGAAGGGCAAACGCTAGAAGAAGCAGAAGCATACGCCTACATGTAAAATTAATCAACAGACCCAGCCACTCTTACTGGGGTCCCTTAGAGTCCTAGGTTAAACATCTGTCTGTAGTGATGTTTCCTAAAAAGCTTTATGTAATGACATAAAGCATAGGCACTTAGTGTGGTGGGAAGGTCAAAGCCAACACTTGAGAGAAGTGCTGGGTTTCAGTGAACTAACAGCCTCACCATGTTACTCAAAGGTTACAGCCTTAGCCTCCAAAAGCTTTTAAAGCTTCTTGCATCTGTGTTGCCTGAC